>NW_027397068.1:55427406-55591126 GCF_003265705.2 Callorhinus ursinus | reverse complement strand
GCCACAGGTTGACAGGCAGTGAAACCATCAAGAATAGAGCTCTTGTGGGCGCCTGGGTGGCTCAGTTGGTTAAGCGACTGCCTTCGGCTCAGGTCATGATCCTGGAGTCCCGGGATCGAGTCCCGCATCGGGCTCCCTGCTCAGCAGGGAGTCTGCTTCTCCCTGTGACCCTCTTCCCTCTCGTGCTCTCTGTCTCTCATTCTCTCTCTCTAATAAATAAATAAAATCTTAAAAAAAAAAAAAAAAAAAAAAAATGGACTCTTGCCATTTGCAATGACGTGGATGCAATGAGGGTCTTATGCTAAGCAAAATAAATCAGAGAAAAACAAGTATCATATGATATCATTGATATGAGGAATTTGAGAAACAAGACAGAGGATCATAGGGGAAGGGAGGGAAACATGAAATAGGACAAAACCAGAGAAGGAGACAACAAAAAGAGACTCTCAATCTCAGGAAACAAACTGAGGTTTGCTGGAGTGGTGGGGGGTGGGAGGGATGGGGTGGCTGGGTGATAGACACTGGGGAGGGTGTGTGCTATGGTGAGCAAGGTGAATTGTGTAAGACTGATGAATCACAGACCTGTACCCCTGAAACAAATAATACGTTAATAAAAAAAAATGTACCAAAATCATTTAGGAAAGAAGGGACATTGTTCCTGACTCTGCAGAAATTAAAATATAGGGTAATATGAACAACTCAATATCAATAGATTAAACAATTTATGTATTTAGGGACAATGTCTTAGAATGACACAATTTTCAAACTAACTATAGAAGAAACAGATAATCTAACTAAATCTATAACCAGTGAAGAAATAAAATTAATAATTACAAATTTTTCCACACAAAAAAGCTCAGACCCAGAGAGTTTCAATCATGATTTCTATCACATAGCTTAAGAGAAAATAATATCAACTTTACACAAACATTTCTAAAAATATAGAGGAGGAAATACTTCTCCACTTATTCTATGACCCAGAAACATTCTGATACCAAAGCCAGAAAAAGTCATCACAAGAAAACAGCAGACCAGTACATCTCATGAACATGAACGTATAGAACAACCCATTAGAAAATGCTAGCAAACTAAATCCAGCAACACACTAAAGTATGACTAGTAGGCACATATAAAGATACTCAACATATAAAGATACTTTACATTTTTGAAAATGTAAATTAAAACCATAAGAGATACTACTACATACCTACTAGAGTGGATATAATCAAAATAACACAATATCAAGTGTGGGCAAATGTATGAAAAAGCTAGAAGCCTCACACGTTGCTGGCAAAAAAACAGTTTAGCAATTTCTGAATAAATTAAACATAAACCCATGCCATTTTAATCAGCAATTCCACTCCCAGATATATACCCAAGAGAAATGAAAACATATGTCCATGTAAATACTTGTGCATGAATGTTCATTGCAGCACTATTCATAATAGCCAAAAACTGGAAACAATCGAAATGCCCATCATCTGACGAATAGATAAAGAAAATGTGTTCTATCTATACAATGAATACTCTTCAGCAATAAAAATAAAGAATTGGGGGGGAACATTTACAATATGAATTATGTCTAAAAATTATGCTAATTGAAAGAATCCAGACACAAGAGACTACATATTGTATAATTCAACTTATGTGAAATTTCCCGGAAAGACCATAGGTGAATCTGTAGATAACACAAAGCAGCTTAGTGGTTACCTGGGGACTGAATGCAAGTATGTAGCAAAGAAAAATTTGGTATGGAGAAAATTTTCTTAAACTGGATTGTGGAGGATTTCTCAGCTTTATAAATTTACTAAATATCATTCAATTGTACACTTGTAATGGGTGTATTCTGTGGCATGTAAATTATACTTCAATAAAGTGGTCTTAAATAAAGCAGGTTGATTTTCCTTCCCTCCAAACCTCTCATTTTTCTTCCCCAATTAGTATATCAATACTTTGTAGTGGGTGTAGGTGACGTACAGTCTACAGTAATCCCACACTGAAATTCATTGAAAGTATCTATATTTCAGTAAGATCACTGTCAGCCACCTTTTGTGTTCTCATCTGCTGAAATGCCTGCTGACCCATAGGCCTTCAGTCACATGTTAACATTGCCATCTTTGGGGAGCAATATTTTTGTCTATAATTCTCTTACAGATTTTTCCAATGAACATTCCTCAATAAATCATATGAACACAAATTTTTGATTTAGATTCTGCTTTTAGGGAACCTCTCCTCCTAGCCCTGATGCCCCATGCATTGTTCTGTATTTACTGACCCTATTCTGCTGTTAGGTGGGGTGCATTTGTAAATTTCCCCACAAAGAGTTCCAGATAGGACATGACTTTCTGCAATTTCTAACCTACTGTTATTGTACTATGTTGCTGTGGAATAATTGTCTATGATGCTTGCTGTCTTCCGAAGCTTCATACCAACCTTCACTCAAAGAATGGGACAAAGATTCACTCATATCCCCAATTCCCAGTATCCCATGAATGGAAATATGAGGAAGCAGTGCATTCTAATCTAAATATGGACAATCCTATCTCTAACTCTTGATTATTCTCCAGAAATCTCTTTATATTGGCCTTAGGAGCCAAGTTTTCTTCACAAATCTTTGTCTTTATTTAATTTTTTTAAGATTTTATTTATTTATTTGACAGAGAAAGAGACAGCGAGAGAGGGAACACAAGCAGGGGGAGTGGGAGAGGGAGAAGCAGGCTCCCCGCGGAGCAGGGAGCCCGATGCGGGGCTCGATCCCAGGACCCTGGGACCATGACCTGAGCCGAAGGCAGATGCTTAACGACTGAGCCACCCAGGTGTCCCACAAATCTTTGTCTTCAAAAACCAAGTGTATAGCATCATTGTTCTTTGGTTTGGGAAGATTCTTTCTCTATTTGGACAGTAATAAGCCTGAACTGATGGGAATAGAGACAGTTTGTGGCTACAAAGAAAGAATGGGATTAAAAAAACACCTTGATTAATATCAAAATATTACCCTACTACATATGCTGTGATCACATTCATATATATTGTAGATTGTTTATTGTATGTAATTTATGGTATATAATACATTATAATTATCATTTTGAGTCTTATTCCAACCTCCATAAAGTCTAATAATTACAATTTGGTGATATATTGGAAGATCGTCCATCATACTTGGCAAGTTTTTAAATGAGTACACATACTGATTGTTAATTTACTGAGTTGACAATATTCTGAATGGTGTTACATTTTTGTTTCCTAGGAAAATAAGTTCAATAAATTGTCATTACCATTCTCTTTCTTTTAGTACTGCTAAAGTACACTGAGACTACCATATAGAATAATTTATTGAGATAAGATAATGTAATAAAAACTGCAGAAATTCTGAAGGCAGATAAAATCTTGAGTCCCAATCCTGGCTCTTCTGCTTTTTGCCAATGGCAAAACTTCTATTATGACTTCTTGAAGTGTTATTTATTAATGAGGAGGGGTTGTTTTGAAAATTAAGTATGATAAGTGCATAGGGAAGCCCACTATGAAACATAAAGCACTTCAAACATGTTAATATAACAGGATGAATTTAAAAGGATGCATTAAAAAGACGCATGAATGGGATGAATGAGGGCCAAATTTCAAGTTTGAAAGTGTGAGAGAGAACACAGAGAGCAAGAGAGACAGACAGGAGAGAGACAAAGAGGACGGAAAGAGACATAAAAAGAGGAGACTAAGAGACAGAGAAAGAGTTTTATTCTCCCATCTTTATTTCAAAAGAGGAGAAAGGGGCAAAAAAGAAGCTGATGTCAAGAGAAAGGCAATCAGAAGCTTTTCCTTTTTCCCCTCTTCTTTTAATTATTTCACATTCTGTGGATGAGCTGAGCTCTCAGAGAAATTGAGAGCACACAATGAACAAAATCAGAGGGACTAGAAGCCGCGCATGAAATAAAGGACCTGAGAGAGGTTGAATGTGTGATGGCTAATTTTATGTGTCAACTTGACTGGGCCATAGGGAGCTGAGACACTTGCCAAGATATTTCAAGCCTTCTGGGTATGTCCATAAGGAAGTTTGGGGATGAGATTAACATTCAAATTAAGACAGTGAGTAAAGCAGATTGCTCTCCCCAAGTCAGGTGGACCTCACCCAATCAGTTGAAGGCTTGAGTAGCACAAAAAGCAGACTAAGAAAGAAGTTCTCTGGACTGACTGCTTGAGCCTGGGACATTGGCTTTCCTAGGACTTCCAGCTTTCCAACTGCAGATCCTGGGATTTTTCAGTCTCATAGTCAGATGAGCCAATTCCTTACAATAAATAAATATATATATATATGTATATGTACGTATGTATATATATTCCGGTTCTCTGGAGAAACTTGACAAACACAGTAATACAGATAATGAAGAGTACAGGTGCTAACAGTTACACAGTAGGTATGTATGGAGGGCCACATGGTATAGCAGAGGGAATGGATGTGCTTGAGTTCCTGCCTCTGTTCTTTACCAACTGCTGGGAACACCTATTGCTAAGATGTGATCCTGGCAATAACACTTGGGAAGCCTGGAGAAAAGAAGTCAGCTGAGGCCATGGACACATCAACTTACTCAGGCAGCTTCAATTTCCTTCTAGGCAAAACAGCAGCTGGCTGGGAGAACTGAAGATGATGTGTGTGAAGATGATGTGTGGGCCTAACACATATTAGGTACTAAATGAATCATGCCTCTAGTTATCTCAGTGTGCAAAAGAGAAAACCTCTACCACTCCAGCCAAGATAAACAAAATGAGATACTTTGGGAAAAATTGTGATTTTAAGTTTTCGGATTCCATACCCATCTGTAGGCATAATCATTTTTCCACTTTTACTGTTGTTACTAAACTTTATATTTTTTTGTACTAAGAGTGCCTGCAAAGGCTGAGAATGAAGGGAGATGAGGCTGTCCAAAATAATGGGTAGCGGGGCGCCTGGGTGGCTCAGTTGGTTAAGCGACTGCCTTCGGCTCAGGTCATGATCCCGGAGTCCCGGGATCGAGTCCCACATCGGGCTCCCTGCTCGGCAGGGAGTCTGCTTTTCCCTCTGACCCTCTTCCCTCTCGTGCTCTCTGTCTCTCATTCTCTCTCTCTCAAATAAATAAAATCTTTAAAAAAAAATAATAATGGGTAGCTTCTAGTACATGCAACAGAATCCTGCCAAGCAGTGTGAAATTCCTAAAATAATAATCTGCATTCCCACTACTGTGGAAATGGAAATAGTTATTGTTGTCATTATCACCACTATTATCATTAATGCTATTTACTGAATCCCCTGCAGGACCAGTTAATCCCTAAGGGGATGAGGTGGTGTGAGTTTCATGTCTGTATGGCTCTACTTGGAGGAGTCCTAAGCACTTTCAGCTTCAATCTCATCCAGGCTGACCTCATAGCCTCTCACCACCTGCCTGGCTGTCTTATCTTGCTTGGCTATGAAACCATTGGCTCAGTTTCCCAAACTCAAAACCTCAGCCTCATTATGTACTCATCCATCTCTGTCTCTTCCCTGTCTTCTCAGATAGTCAATACCTGTTCTTGTCCATCACACCTGCTGAGTCTTCTAAATCCCTTCTCTCTGCTCCCTTTCAGCTGAGGCCATCTTATTGCAAGACCTGAATTAAGGAAAAGCCTTAATGGTCTTTCCACTGTCAACCTTTAAGGAAGAGATCTCAGGTTAAGGATTCTTGTCCCAAACAGTGCTGTTTTAAAAAAATTAGAAACTTGAAAGCCAGCCCATAATATGACTTTGGGATACTCAAATGACAAGAAACTCTGAATTTACCATATCCTCAATTACATTTTTTTCTTATAAGGGAACTAGTCAATCCTTCCACCATACCCCCTTTAACTTTGCATTTTTCTTTTTTTCAGCAGTCATTATATTCCACTTTAAATATTTATCCTGGTCATTGCTCTGTACACTCTAAAAGGCAACCATTATGTCTTACTCCTCCATGAGTCTGTTTGAACACCTAGAACCTTGTATAAACCATAACAATATCTATTATAAATAGCAATTGAAAATTTTTGCCTTAGACAAAAGTAGTATTTGTGAAAGAAATGGCAATGCAATAACTCTTGTGTCAAGAAAATACATAAATATACCACTAATCAAAGATCTGAGATTGAAGGCAGTCTTGGAAGACAGTCCCAGAAGATGAGCAGAGAAAATGCTTGCCAGAGTACTCCAGAGTACTAGTCTGACAGGGACGATATTTTCCTCAAACACATCATGAAACAGGGATAATTGTAATTATTATGAGAGATTCCACCTCTGTAGACAGTTTTCCAAAGGGGAAAGAGAAATTATCTCCTCCCCTTACAATCTGTTTCAGAAGTTTGGAGGGAAACTGGAGCAGATGCTGTGGGCATCCTGCCCATATATGGCAACCCTCACACTAGAGCTGGACTTGCAGCTACCAGCACCTGCATTTCTGTGCCGGAGGGCTTTCTCAAGCTGACAAAACTTGCTTTGCCCACCTGTGCAGCATTCTGGATATGTTTGTGTATTAACTTCCCCTGAAAGTAGACTTCAAGCAGTTAATGAAAAGAACTGGTGTATAAATACCCCAGCAACCTTATCCCTTCGGGAGACTAACTCTGAGATATATGCTCTGTGCTAGCTTTCAGGGTTTCCCTGGCAGGATTGAATTCTGTGGACCACAGTGTAGGAGCCTTGATAATGTACACTTCAGGGGCTGCTTTTCTCTGTTGTCTCACTTCCCTGTTTTCCTACCACTGCTTTCTTCTCTTCCCAGATAAATTACTTGTACATTACTCTGTATCTTAAGATCTATTTCTGAGACACACCAAACCAAGACTCTAACTGTCCTTTCCACCAAAATAAGAACTGATGCATAAATCAGAAATAGTGAAAACTCCAGGATAAATTAATCATTGAGTTCAATTCAGCGATTATTGAGCATATACTATATCAGAAACTGCAAACATGAATAACACATAAACTCTGATCTGAAAGAGATCACTAATTTCAAAATAGAAATTTACTGGATTTTTTTTAAAGTACAGTGACCAATATATCTAGAAATAGATATCACATCCAAAAGAGAGGGCATTGAAACTTGCTCAGTGTGGGGGTGTGGAGTAATGGAAGGCTTACCAAAAGAAAAAAAACACTTGATCTAGTTTTCCTAGACAGAAGTAGAAAGGGGAATATCAGACAAAAGGCATATTATGCACAGAACAACATGTTACAGTCTCCCCCATCACAAGGATTTGGGAAGACCTCAGACAGTTTGGATGGAAGAGTGGTTAAGAGCATGACCACTGGGCACCTGGGTGGCTCAGATGCTTAAGCGTCTGCCTTCGGCTCAGGTCATGATCCCGGAGTCCTGGGATCGAGTCCCACATCAGGCTCCCTGCTCCTTGGGAGCCTTCTTCTCCCTCTGCCTCTCTCTCTCTCTCTCTCTCTGTGTCTCTCATGAATAAATAAATAAAATCTTTAAAAAAAAAAAAAGAGCATGACCACTGAAACCAGACTGTTCAAGTCCTAGCTTTACTACTTATTGTTTGTGTGACCTTGGGCAAAACAATTAATCTATGACTCAATTTGTTCATCTATAAAATGAAGTTTCCTACCTCTCGTTTCTTTTTTTTTTTTTTCATTTAAAAAATTTAATGTAAGTAAAAGCTTTAAAGTAGTAACCAGCATGTAAGAAGTACTGAATGAATGATAATTGTGATCTAATATCATGGCTGGTTAACTCACCAGGAAAAGAATAAGAGATAAAGCTTACAAAAATGACAGGAGACAAACCATGCTGGTCTTATATTCCAAGGTCAGGAACTCTTTCTTCATCTTTGAGGCCAAGGGTGAGCAAACTATGTATGACTCACTCGCCAAATCCAACCTACCAACAGTTTTTGTAATTAAAGTTGTATTGGAACATAGCTACAATCAATTTGTGTATTGTCTATGACTATTTTTATGCTACAAAGGGACAGTTGAGTTGTTGTAACATACTATATGGTCCACAAAGTCAATAATATGGTATTATCCGAGAATTATCCAGGAAGAATATGTTCCAAGACCCCCACTGGATGCCTAAAACTGTGGATAGTACTGAACCCTATATATACTATGCTTTTTCCTATCCATACATACCTATGATAAAGTTTAATATATAAATCAGGCACAGTACGATATTAGCAACAATAACCAAGAAGAAAAGAAAAATTATAACAATATACTGCAATAAAAGTTATATGAATGTGATCTCTCTCAAAATACCTTATTGTACTGTACTCACCCTTTTTCTTGTGATGATATAAGATGATAAAATGCTTACAAGATAAGATGAAGTGAAGTGAATGACATAGATGCTGTAACGTAGCATTAGGCTTCTACTGACTTTCTGGAGATCTTTTGGGAGAATCATCTGCTTTTGGACACTGGTTGACCATGGGTAACTAAAACCACAGAAAGTGAAATAGAAGATAAGGGGAAGCTCCTGTATTTACTATCTGGCCTTTTACAAAACAAACAAACACAAAACGCAAAACTGCCACCTCCAGCTATAGATAAAAGGAAATGACACGCAGAGAAAGGGTAAGTAGTATAGAGCAAAAATCTACACGCAGAGTTGGATGGCCATTCCACAGGTCAAGATTAAAGTTGATGAGGTTAATAAAGCCAAGTTTCATAGTGTCAAAGAAGGAAGGGTTTGGTATATAGATGAAAGAGGCATATATTAGGAGTTGATAAAGAAAAGGTAGAATAAATGTTACAAACTTGCAGGCTACAGGGCATGTTTACCCTATAGATAAGTTTTATTTATTCCATGGTGTTCATACATTTTAAATTTGTTGTCAATATTTAAAATATAAATATATCACTAATAAAACCTGAATATCTGGCTTCTTTGGAAAAATTGGAAGATCTGGCAAAAGTGTACTTACAAACCTGAATGGCAGAACTTTTTTTAGCTCCAGAGCAGCTGACATATTTAGCAAATTTAGGCATTTGCTTTCTAGTTCATCATATCCTCCATTATGTTATACTGTATTACTACTGGGTCAGCTTCATTCACACTATAAACGTGTGAGTCTGAGTCCTCTAAGATTTGAGAGTGCTATATCCTGCCACTTATGGGCACAGGGCATGCAGTATGGGAGAAGGAGCAGTTTTTTTTCTCAAAACAGCTATAGCAGAAAGAGTGGCCTTGCAAGACAGGCAGATTTTGGTAAGAACAAAGGAGGGGAGAGTACTGAATGAAAAAGTTGAGGTATAAAGTCAATTTATTTATGAAAGAATAGAGGTTTACAATGGCAGAGAAGAAAAAAGTTCAGGAGCAATTGCATGGAAAGTCAAGGGGGAACAGGCCCACAGCAGGGTGGAGATAACTGAATTGTTAGATTGGTCGTCAGAAACATTGAACTTTGGTTGATGCATGAAGTTGACTAGAATGAAAGCCATAGAAGAAACAGATTGGCCTCGAAGTTCCCACCTTTCTTGTAAAGTTGCTGTAGTGTTAGAACAGTTGTGGGTAGATTTGGGATGGTGCTGTTAAAATTTGTCTTCAGGGCTCCTAGGTGGTGCAGTCAGTTAAGCATCCAACTCTTGGTTTCAGCTTTGGTCATTATCTCAGCGTTCTGAGATTGAGCCCCACATCGGGCTCATCAGGGAGTCTGGTTAAGTTTCTCTCTCCCTCTCCCTCTGCTCCTCCTCTCTCTCTCTCTAAAATAAAATAAATAAATCTTTTAAAAAATTTTCTCTTCAAAGATGCTGCCTACAAATCTCTCCAAGTTATTTAAAACTGCCCTCAGGTTAAGTCAGGGCCAAGGTGAGGTCTCTGTCAGGGAAGCCCTAAGGAGAAGTACTGAACTGATTCAGTTACACATGTCTGTTCTTGCTTCAAACTCTAAGATCATGTATTTCTAATATCTTTAGAAATGGAGGAGGAAAAATCAACTAAAACCACAAGTACCTTAGAAGGAAGCCTCAGTCTCAGAACTCTTGTGTTTCTTAAAGAATAGACAATCCCTTCTTTTCACTGAGCACCTTGTGGACACTGAACACTTGATGGCCTTTGCATATGGGAAAGCATTGCCCCTAAGTACCTGGACATGCGGGTCATCTCACCCCACATCCTGGCCCTCCATGTACCTTCTTCTATTTTTCTTTTATTTTTTTCCTCCATTTTCTGTCCTTTTTCTCTTAGGAGTTACTTATCTATTTAAAAAAAAGAAATATAGGGTGAGAGGGATGGGGTGGCTGGGTGATAGACATTGGGGAGGGTATGTGCTACGGTGAGTGCTGTGAATTGTACAAGACTGTTGAATCACAGATCTGTACCTCTGAAACAAAGAATGCAATATATGTTAAGGAAAAAAAAAAAGAAGAAGAAGATAGCAGGAGGGGAAGAATGAAGGGGAGTAAGTCAGAGTGGGAGACGAACCATGAGAGACGATGGACTCTGAAAAACAAACTGAGGGTTCTAGAGGGGAGGGGGGTGGGGGGATGGGTTAGCCTGGTGACGGGTATTAAAGAGGGCACATTCTGCGTGGAGCACTGGGTGTTATGCGCAAACAATGAATCATGGAACACTACATCAAAAACTAATGATGTAATGTATGGTGATTAACATAACAATAAAAATTATTAAAAAAAGAAATATAGTGAATGGCAAAATATCATTAAAACCCTTAGCCTTTTCAATATCTATTATTACCTTTTTCACTGTAACAGAAAGAAACATTTCCTTGGTCTCGTGTAATGTAATATTCCCTCCCTCATATTCTTCAGTGCTTGTCCTAGAAAATCCTATAAACTCTTCTTTTATTCCATTAGCTGTTAGGAATAGCCATGAGGGAATGTCACCTGTCAGCCACATCCACCCAGACACTGCAGTAGAGGAATCAACCTTAAAGAAGAAGAAAGGGCCAAGGTCTTGAACTACTTCCTAGACAATAGCTTAAACTACATGCTTGAGATGAAAAGATATTTTCACATCTACATTCTCATTAGAAGATGATTCTTTATTCAAAATGGAATATTTTACATTTCAAAGAGAAAAATGAAACTGCACGAGGTATAGATAACAGATTCCAACAGTGATGAAGTTTGGTAAATAAATTCACTTAAATTTCTTCTCCAAAGAATTATCAGTGGGGTAGGGAATAGAGAGAGAACAGGCAGTATTCCAAGAAATGGTTATAAATAGATAAGAAAAGTAAAACAATTGGAACCTACATTCAATTAAGCGAAAGATTATAAAATATTGCATATAGTGATCTTTCTCTTCTGTACTAAGATTCATTCTAGTCTCTGCCCTGGGAGAAAAGTCTACTTGGAAAAAGATAAGTAAGACTTAGGGAGGACTTTTCAGAAGTTAATGCACATGGCTCTCTTCAGTGTTTTATAAAGTTGATTTCCCACCAAGTTTTAAGAAAGGAGGAAGGAAAAGATGAGACAGGAAATATGAGTCCCTAATGATTTCTCTTTTGACCCACAAATACAAGTGGAAGACGAGAAAACACAAAGTACTGCTCCAAGTTAAATGATCCTAGCTCAAACTTCTGCTAGAATTAGAAGTTCTTTACTTAATGGGAAAAAAGGAAAACTGTGGGTTTATATTTAGTCTTCTTAAAGCCAAAAGAACCTAGGAATATGGACTTTGTTTATTTTTTTCTTCCCCCTTTTCTCTCTTTTTTTTCTAAAAAGATGACTGAGATCTATGATTTTTATTATAATACTATATATGTCCTCCTTATCCTCTTCTGGGCATAGAAAAAATACCCCACTGATAAAGGGTTGATCCAATTCTTCCTTTCTTTAGGAGTTTAAGGAAAGAAGTCTTCCTTATGATACAAAATTTGCTCTGTCTTATAAGTCAAATTAAAAATTGTGTTTTATGTGTGTTTTTGTCCCTTAAACATGAGGAATCCAAGAAATCAAAACAGCCACTTATTTTCTCCACTAGACGCAGAGGTGAAGATCCAATGGTATGTCACAATCTGTTGTGAGCTCTGTTGCAAGTAATTTGTTACTATTAATAGTTCAAAGTTTGCAAATGATTTACTTTTGTTTGTAAATTAGAACGAAGTCAAGGTTATCCTGAAATAATTCTTACTCAGCTGCTTTCTGATATCCTTCTCTGAGTGGGAGGGAAGGGGGTGCTTTATGACTAGGATGCCAGTGAGTGAATGTCACCCACTGTTTGTTTTCAGAGGTAAAAACGTTAAAACCACTTCATTATACTGAGGGCAGACCGCAAAATAAGCTATAGATATTGAAAGCAAGGTGTCATCTGAAAGTTAGACTAGAAAATCAATGCAGGATGGATGTGATCAGAGACATGTAAAGCCATTAAGAATAAGGTGTGTGGGGCCATGCACTGGAGAAATTCCAGGCATCTCTCTTGGGATGAGTGCATCAGGCCCAAAGCCAGTAAATATTTGAAAGGCTCAATGTTCCTGGGTCTGAATGCCATACTCAGAAAGCTGAGTCTTGTTTGGTTTTATATGTTTTTTTTTCTTTATTCAAAGAGTGTGAGTATCCAAGAACTTGACATTTATATTTTATTATAAATTTAAAAACTAGCATTCTGGTCTTAACAACAAAATGAAATGTGATGACACTGTTTTATTCCAGATCCTGTGCTAGGCACTAAGTTTACAGAGAAAGAGTCCTTAAGAAAGAATCTTCTTCTTAAGGAATTTCCCTTGTGAAATTAATTAATGTGAGTTTGTTCCTGAAAGTTTAACATACTTCCTCTATGTGCTCAGAAAATCATATTTATGAGCCTACACCGTCGAGGAACAGACTGGATCGTGGTGATTTCAGCAAGTGAAATAGCATCTTATGAAGCCTCATGAGGACCAAACACTGATCTCAACTGAAGAAAAATCCCACATCATAATTCTCTTTGTATATATATATAAAGTTTTAGTCATCATGGAAAGTCCTTGTCACGGAGCTAAAACTCAGACAATCCAAGTCCACTACTTATTAGCTTTGATGAGGGTAAATAAGCTAACATTTTTGAGATTTAGTTTTCTTACCTACAAAATAAGGCTAATCATTCTTCCTTTACTCCACACAGACGTCATGAGGATGGCACAGGAAGTCAGAAGCAGGAAACCACTCTCTCTTCACAACAGCGGTGTGCCAGGCATGGTGTTAAGCAGTTTCCCCATGTCCTCTCCATTCCCTTTCACAGCAAACCTCACTTTAGGTATCATTCCCTTAAAAGTTGACTCTGTCTCGGCCCGCAGGGTCCATGATCTCCCTCACCCTGCCCGTAGAACACCTGAGGCAAGTCTGCAAAACCACTTTGAACATGGCAAGCGATTCGATTCTACCATTACCACCCAAGTCTGTGTTCTAAGAATGAAGATGTCCCCTAACTCGCTTACTCTGTTGCTTTGCTCATGGCAGTTTTTCTACTGGGAAGGTTGTTTTCTTTTTTACCTGTGACTAATTCTTACCCGTTACTCAAAGTTGACTATACTTCTCTAAGCAACAGTGATCTTTCCTTCCTATAAAATCTGATATATCTATACTATTTCACTGTTTCATGCATTTAATATGTAGTATTTTAGCCATTATTTCACATGTGTCTCAGTTCCTCAGCTAGAATGTAATTCCCTTTGAGTAGAAGAATGCCTTGGAACTTGTCAAGCGCCATACCATTTTGGGACCATGCCATTAAAAACATAGGTTTTCAAATACATTCGATATCAATATATTAAAACAAAGTATAAGACAAAGACTGAAAAAGTAGTAACTAAAATAGGTAGTCTAATCTTTTTTTTTTAGAGAGAGCGAGTGAGTGAGAGTGGGTGGAGGGGCAGAAGGAGAGGGAGAGGGGAAATCTTAAACGGGTTCCACGCCTAGCATAGAGCCCAATGTGGGGCTCAGTCTCACTGAGATCATGACCTGAGCCGAAATCAACAGTCAGATGCTTAACTGACTGAGCCACCCAGGTGCTCCAGGTTGATCTATTTTTAAAAGCAATTTAAACATTCAACCTGTCTTTGTTCCAAGAAAAGACACATCCTTTTTTACAATCTTTTTCTCATGTTTAAAATGATTTAATATGAAGAAGAGAAAAAACTTGTCATTGCCTGAAAGGAACCACGGTTATTATTTTTGTATATCTCCCTACTTTTTTCTATTATGGCTATATTTATAAAACTTGAATTTAAAAAATAAGCTTGAATGACAAGAAATTTTATTTTGTCATATTTTTTACTTAAAATCTATAGATAATATATTCCATATTATTATATAGCTTCTCATTGCATCATGTTAATATGAAAATACACCATGCATTTATTAGTTTCATGTTTATTAATTTGTTTCACATTTATTTTTGTCAGTTTATTGATTGAGCTCTTTCCCTGGTTCTCCATTTCCTATCACCACAGCAACAATTGCCTGATTATTATATACCCTTCAGAGATAGTCTGTGGATATAGAAGATAACTATAGAAGTCTGTGTATCCATTTAAAAAAAAAACAGAAAACAAAACAGTAATGGAGTCATACCTTATATGCTGTTCCTTACCTTGCCTTTTCATTCAATAATGTATTTGTGATATTGTTCCATATCAGTACATGTAGATTTGTTCACATTCTTCTAAATGGCTGCATAGTATTCCATTGTATGGAGAGAGCATGATTTATGTAATCAATCCCTTATCTACTAAATGGAATATTTCTTGGACTTACATGATTGGCTACATATCTATACTTTTTTTATTCCAAATAATTCCTCATATCATCCTTTCTATCAAGCCTCACTCCCTTTTCCCCCCAGGGGTTTCTTCTGGAGCCCTTCATTCCTGGATTTCTGTCTGAAATGATTGCTCTCTATGCCATGTACCAAGCTGCCACACTGGTACTTTCTCCTGAAGTTAACTCTTTTATAGATACTATAATTTGCTCTTCCTTAGTTAATGCCTTCATTTCGCTGTAGCACATTCTCCAATAGCTACCTAAGAAAGTACATTTGGATCATTAAAGGTCTAAGGTATTTATTTTGCCTTTATATTTATTTTGGTTGAATATAGAATTCCATACAGAAAATAGCTTTCACCCAATTTTTCAAGGTTTTGATGGAACTTCCGTGACTTCTAGCATCCAGAGTAATTATTGGGAAGGTCAGGGCCCTTCAGAAACTAGTATATTGATCCCTTCTTCCTCTTGGTTAAGTCTGTAAATATACTTTTACTATTTTCTATTTTCCAAAGTTGTGTTGCAATTATTTTCCAATGACATCCCATATTCTGTTTTCTTTGATAGAGTTCATTCATTATTCCCAGTGGAACCCGGGGGGAAAGGAGACCATAAATACATGTGTCAACGCACCATTTCTGGCCCTAAAGCCCTGCATTTAACTACTGTGCTTCTTTTCTTTTTTTAATTTAATTTAATTTTATTATGTTATGTTAGTCACCATACAGTACATCATTAGTTTTTGACGTAGTGTTCCATGATTCATTGTTTTTGTATATTGTGCTTCTATTGACTACTTAAGAAGTTTATAGTTTTTCAGTTTTATAAACACTTGAACATCTTCATGGCTAAGTAGAAATCGTTAGTATTTCTTAGGTTATACTAAATTTCAAATTCTCAGATAAAAGTGTTTACCAATTTTCTAATGCATTTGATAAACATTGCCAAGTATATTCATTTCCCTTTGCTGCATAACAGCTTACTACAAACTAAGCAGCTATCCCTGTTTCCAGGAGTCAGGAGTCTGAATATGGCTTAACTGGGTCACCTGCTCAGGACCCCACAAGGCTGCAATTCAGGTGGTGCTCAGGGCGTCATTCCCATCTGCGGGTCAGGATCCTCTTCCAAACTGACATGACTGACAGAATTCATTTCCTTACAGCTATTGAACTCATGGTAACTTATTTCTCCAAAGCCAAGAGGAAATGGGATATCTGATCTCAGGGAAGGCCTAAGCCTTCTTTTAAACTAATTAGGGACCTTGATTCCATCTTGGAAATCTCTTCACCTTGGCCATATAATGTAAAAGAGTCATGAAAATGACAGCTACCATACTCATAGGTCTGTCCCATGCTGAAGAAAGGGAGATTATACAGGACATGAATACCTGTCAGGAAAAGCAGAGAAGAAGGGGATGGACCTTGTGGGCCATCTCAGAATTTTGCCTATCACACCAAGTTACCCTAAGAAAAAGCTATGTATTACTATATTTCAGCCTCAAAATCATTTTAATTAACTACATAAAAATTCAGACAAGCACAAGAACTATTTACTCCCAGTACATTTATTCTGATTTTTCTGCCTTTCTATGTACGTTTTCACTACCTATGCAGCAAAATTTTGACAAACCTCTATCCATTACTTTCCTTCTGTTTGCCATGACTTTTCAATGACCCTATTTAATTCTTAAATAAGATCCTATCCATTTTTCAAAGAGTAAAGGAAAACACAGTGGAATTGTGCCTAGCTTATTACCAAAAATGTAATTAGACATTATTATGTTTCCAGGAATTCCATTAGTCAATGAATATTGGGAAATAATAAGAAAGTAAACCAAAGTCCTTGGTTTTGAGGTGCATCTAGCCCATGATGAACAGTGAGTGGCAAGTATAACAAGTATTTCAATTAAAATAAAAAATTCCTGGGGGAAAAAAACTCTTTATTTACTTATCATTTATTTATTTATTTATTTTGGAGGGGGGCAGAGGGAGAGAGAGAATCCCAAGCAGAGTCCACACTCAGCCCAGAGACTGACGTGGGGCTCCATCTCACAACCTTGAAATCATGACCTGAGCTGAAATCAAGATCTGACACTTAACTGACTGAGCCAGCCAGGCACCCTGAGAAAAAAACTTTTGAAATATGAAACCAGTAGAAGCTCACAAAGAGAAAAAAATGATGAATTTCACTGCATAAAAAGTAAGCCCCTCAGTTTTGAAAATAAAAATATATCAGTGAAAACAGTTGGAAAGATCATATGTAAAAAATATATATGCATAATATATATAGATATAAAAGTACACACACTTAACAAATAAATAAGTAAAAACATAAACGCATGAATCAGAAAAATTGTAAAGGATTTGCATCCAAAATCTAAGGAAAAATACAAATAATAAATACTTAAGAAGCTATTCTACTTCATTGGTAATTAAAGAAATACAAAGACAGTATTTTCATTTTTCAAAATAGACAATTTTACAAAATATTATCACCAAGTTCTGGCTAGGGTGTGACAAACTAGTCTCTACTATATATCATGTGGAAGAATAAATTGAGCCACCTTTTTTAAAAGGAATTTGTTAATATTAAGCAGAATGAAATATCTTCATACTTTGATTCTGTAATTCCACAAATGAAAAAAAAAAAAATGGAAGGAACTGAAGATTCAACAAGAAAGGAATTTTTAAGTAAATGAAATACTATAGTCAATATTTTTAAAAAGTCATGTCTTTAAAACTATTTTAATGATTTGGGAAAACAAATACACTGACATGTTAAATTGAAGAAGTCCACAACAAAATTGATCCCTTCTAGGTAAACAATGTAGATAGAAAAAAAAATTGAAAATAAGTTCATTAAAAATTTTAGCCATAATTATCTCAAATGCAGTTATGTTATTTTTATTGTCTTATTGCAAACATTCTATGTTAACAAAAAATTCTTAAAACAGTAAAACAGTCCATAAAGTTACAAAGATGATAAACAGATTAGAAAAAGTCAATGTCTTTCACATCTACAGGTAGAAGATCTGGTCAGAATTAAAGCCCTGAGGCTTCAAGCACATTATTGGAAAGCAGCAAGTGAGCGTGAAATCCACTTCCTGTTTGAAGACAGGGGACTGAGGGCAGCAGAGGGGGCTTGACCTATTGTGCCATGTTGATCAGAGAACTGCCAACAATGTAGACTACGTGGATGAAATTCAAAAGCTGGAGAAACCAGCCCACCTGGAGAGGCACTTGTTGGCACAGTCTGATTAATTCTAGCAAAAGATAGATCCCATTGTCTTCACCATATCAGTCAAACCCTCATCTTAACAATTGTTCTAGTTTGCGGACATGTGGATTAAAAACAATATACACAATTATTCATTTTTGACTTCTTAAATAAAAAATGAAAAAGGTGAAATAAACTGGAATAGGCTATCTACAGAAAAAGTCTGAGATCATTTATATGAACCTTCATTTTCCCCAAAATTTTTATAAGAATTATGTCAACAGAATTTTTCAAAATTTCTTTGAATTTTGAGGGTTAACATTTATATTTAAGAATATGAGGAGTTATGATGAAGTTGCCAACAATTTGTTCTGCGTCTTCATAAATTAACTAAAGGAAGAGAAAATAAGCTTAAGTCACAGTTAAGAGAGAGATTTTTCTTCTTCTTTTGGAGGGGTGGAACATAAATAAAAAAGCTCATGACTAAATTATCGCAAGCAATTGCTTACAAGTTTATTGTCTTGCCATTCTCAGAGCTCTTCAAAGTAGTACATTCAACCGTCTGACTTGCATCATTTAAGCTTGCACCTGAAGCCTGACGTGTCTTTCTAGAAACAGAGGAATAGATAGAATGGCCTGTTCCTCTCCCTTAAAATTCCTATGTTAATAGACTGCAGCACATTGTGTAAGAGAGAGATTAAATAACAGGCTGTATTTTAGTCTTGAAAAACAGTTAATAAATATTGCATTAGAGAGATGCCAGATACATATTGGGCCATTTGCCTTTAATTTCACGGCACATCTCTAAACAGTCAACCACGGTGGATGGACCATACCTGGAGGAGAACATTGAGAGAATAGATGTGAGGCTTGCGGGTGGGCCTTGCAATTGGTAAAGCATTAGTGAATGGGATCTCTTTCCGAGAGGAGAAATGCAATTTTGTCAGCAGAAAGAGGGAACTGTTTTCCTTTTTTATGAAGCAGAATTCCATTCTAATTCTCTGAGCCTTTTACTATAACTGCTGTAGCATGTGTTTTAAATTACATTGTTGCATGTGTTCCCCATAAAATTAGCCATCCTGATCCATTGTTCCACAGCCCTCCCTTTCATCACATTTTAGAGGCCTGTGTTCCATATTAGCAAATAACCCTTAGGGAAAATTATGCATTTTCCGTACACCAGCTTTGTTACATATTTGATAACACTTATTGTATATTTAAGGATACGGGTCGATATATAAAAATTTTTAAATAATAAAACAAGTGGCCAATTATTTCCTCGTGGCAAACAAACTAGGAAGTCAAAATGAATATATCTAGCATCAATATCAAAACAGAATTAACAGCTCCACTTTTAACCCATATGTTCGTGAATATATAACTCCATCAATATGTTAACTAGGGTGAAGGCACATTGCCAAGTTTAGAACCCACTCAAATTCCTTGGGTTCTGAGTTTAAAATGAAATTTGAAACTTTCCAGGTTCAAGGTCCTTTTTGGTGCTGTAAAAATGTGACTTCCTGGTTGAAAAAAACTAAAATTTTTTGGACACCAGCTTGCTCACACAAAACAATATGATAAGTGTGAATGAATCAGTAACATATGGTTACATTTTCTTTTTAAAAATCTATGATTTTTTAAAACATTCTAAATGGAAAATTCATGGTAAAAACATGCATTGGATTTAGCCAACTCTAAATCATTTTAAAAATATTTTTAAGGCATTTTTCTCTCAATGGATATAGGGCAGAATTTCCAGCCCATAATGTTAGTGTAACTCCACTCTTTTCCCCAGCCCTCCCCCAAGACCCTCAAATTAATGCACAAGAGAAAACAAAGTGCTGCTAAGTTCTCCTGTCTCCTGCTCTTTTTCTCTCCTACTTCCTTGAGTGTGTCCTGAAAACCTTTATGTATCATTTCTGCAAAAGCACAGATGTTTTTAAATTAAATTGTGCTTCAAACTGCTCTAAATGTAAAGCTCTAGGGAATAGCAGCAAAGGCTATACATTAATGATGAAAAGGAATACATTTGTTTGTAATTCAGAATAGACATCCCAGAGATGAAAAGTGTTTCCTTGTCCTCAACCTACAATCCATCAATCCATTCATCAAAATTAACTACTACACGGGTATTCTCTCAAAAGGACTACTGAATACCCAAGAGTGGTAAATAAAAATACAAGGAAATAATTGAATATTGTAAAGTCTCAAACTCAATATGTTGGTGCATGTGTGTGTGAAATACTATTTTCTATATTTTACTTCCTTTAAAATGCTTTCTGTCATCAAGTACCTAGAATTACACTTTGACACTAGGAAAGTTTCTAGGCTATAGTCAATCCTATATGCAAGCTCACTTAATTGTATGCCTAAATTGTTTCTGAAAACAAGATTATATTATCCCTGTGAGCTTACATGTTCATTTCTCCGAATACTGCATGTTTTCTGAATTTGGTCAGGGCACTTTGCCAACTGTACATTTTGAGAGTTGTACTGACTTAGACCTACTCAGCTCAAACATTGCAGAGGTCTGAGCTAGGTTTAGACTACCTATCAGAATTTATTACTTAATGGATTTCTAATTTCAGAGTACTAAAAACAATATTTTGTTTCTTCTGAACACTAGTTACCTTAGTATAGATGTGGCAGGCCACTTATTTATTTTAGTTTTCATTCAAATAATACATATAACCATATAGGCATTGGATACAGAATATTAACTACCATAGTGTGTAATATCCACCTAGATTATTTATAGAGAGAGAAAAAACAAGGAAATTATTTAATAAACCAAGAAGACTGTAAGTTCTTATATTTTATGTGATAGTACAAATTCGGCAATACTGCATTACATTTATCTATATAAAACCTAGCTCTAAAGCTACAGATAGTAACAATTCCCTAAACTGTAGCAGATTAATCCGTGAAGGTTGTCTCCCAAATCTCTAATTATAATTAATGAATCTAATTACTGTGATGACTTGAGTATTTTGCTTTTGTCTCATAATATACTCTGTTTTCTGCTTCCCATGAAAAGAACATCACCCTACAATTTTCAAGAATGGTGAAAATTTCCTAAAAAATGGAAATTCAACTATAATAATGTTGAGTGTAGTTATTCAACACTTAACAAAGTTTCTTGGGTATCTGTAAAGGATCAGATACCTTCCTACCCTCAGGAGGTTTTCAGCAGCTACATAAATTTTATGCCATACATGTTGAGAAATATCATTATGCTATGACTATGATATTCTTTTTCAAGTTTCCAAAAATTAGCCAGTTTTCAACTTTGTCTTCTTTAGGTTTTATTTACTTTTAACATCATATTATATGGAAGACATATTTTAACATCCTCCTCCTAAATAAAATTTTATTTAAGTAAAAAAGGAAACAGCATAAAGCAACAGCCCTCTGTTATAATTACTTGCTAAGTCCTATATAGATTTTTAAAAGCTGGAAGAAGTGGTATCTTCATAGATGGATTTGGGAAATTTGATTTCTATTGATCGATTCTTAATCAAGAATAAAGTATCACTCAAACCAAAAATGAGAAGTACATCTTCAGAATGCCTTACTACATTACCAATCAAGTTAAGAATGACTCTTATGTTTTACCCTGGCAAGTTTGGGTTCCATGTAATTGTGAATAATCCAAATGACTGAAATAATAAAACATTTACAAATGATGAGTATTTCTAATTAACAGGTTATATTAACAAACATACATATGCCTAGATTCATGAATCAACAAATAAAAACAACTTTAGTGTCACTTCCTATGTTTAATGACTTTTTTTTTCTCTATTCAGCATCCTCCCACTCAGGAAGATACAGTAATAAAGTACCTGCTGAAAGTGGTGTTGCATTTTTTCTTTTTTTCAAAGTGAAGAAACAGGCCTGGTTGAGAAATGTACCTACAGAGTGTAATACCGGCCATTCAGCTTACTCATTTAAATTATTCATATTATTGAACACAGAAACCTAAGGATTGGAGATAGAGGTCAGAAATAGTTAAAGGAAGAGAAAACCTTCTAAAAATGTGTGGGAGATGGAAATATTGTAAAGAACATCCCTGGATCTAGATGCGAAGAATTCAAGAGTCTTTAATTTGAAAGAAGCCTCCACTACACATGTAGTTGTCTCACTATTATCAAATTTCTGTCAGATCGCTATGAGCTCCAGTTTACACCGTTTTGATGATTGGGAATCCACTGCTTCACAAGGGCAGCTGAATTCATTTTTTAAAGAACTTGAGCTATTTTAAACCTGTTACTTCCTCTGCCTCACTAAAAATTCTACTTCTGGATCTGAGTTCTTTCCTCTAAAGTAAAACAGAAATCCACTCTATACCTCCCCTCATGTATATAAAGATAATCACCATGTCTATTGTTTTCACTTCTTCACTTCTACAAGGGAAATGTCCTGATTCATACAAATATTCCTCAGAGGGCTTGGCCTTCAACCCATTCAGTCATCTTGATGGCACTTTTGTCATTATCCTCTGGGAGGAAATACTCCTCCTGTGATTTAGCAAGAGTGAATTCAATAAAGGACAAATGTACAAATATGTCCACTGATGTGTGTATGTTCACTTAATTTGGTAATTTAGGATTATGAATGAACAACAAATGTCCATTGGGTGAGGAAGCATGCAAGTGTGATCTTGACCAAATGTCCTCAATGAAATCTGTTTATATCACTAGAGGACTTGGCATAGTAGCTGAAGATAATTTCAGGTATCCAAGAACAGAGATTACCCTCATCCTTGAAACGCATGAATTTAAGGGTATGGAAGATACACTGATACTGGAAGCAAATCTATAGAGTGATTACACTGGTGCCAAACATGGAGTTTTGTGCTGCTCTGGACCTTCACCCTTCCCACACATATATGTGCACAAATCCAAAAGGAAAACCTTACTATTAATGACTTCTATATCAATATTACCTTTCCTGACAAGCTTTCCAAAAAATTAGACTCACCATTCTAAAAGAATAGTCTCACCAGCAGAGAAGAAGAAGTCTGTAACACTAAGACTTTCTTTCCCTCACCTGAGGTGTGGCACACTACAAGATAACCAGAAGAGAAGAATCAATGAGCTTCATAAAAATCCAATATTTCTCTACTGAATGTTGAAAAGAAACAGAAGTCAGGTTGCATGGTTTTGTTTGTTTGTGTGTTTGACTTTGGAAACCACAGGTCCATGAGGTGGGGCAATGGGGGATAGGCAGCTATGGCCAATTTGTTGACATTTTTGGCCAAATACAAGACTCTAGATGGCAGCATGTCACTGACTGGGGTAAAGAGCTAGTTGTTCAAAGGTGACTCTTGTTGAGCACCAAAATAGGTAGAGATGGTCAGGCATTCACAATTGTAAATAGAGAGCTTAGCACTGCTTACCTAACTAGAACAGCCAGTGACCATGGCTGCAGCAAACATTCACAGCTGTACTCCCCAGGCCCACAGTGAGCACACTGAGAGTCTTCAAAAGGCAACAGAATCCCAGACATTTGAGTGAGTAGGAAAATGTCAGGGTTAAGAGTTGACTGCAACATTTGGAGAATGTCTTTTGGGGAAAAAAAAAAAATTCCATGCTTGGTACCTAGACACCATCTCCCATTCTCCTAGATGTGCATACATGCAAAATACATGTAAAACAACAAAATATTACCTCTGCACTTCACAGCACAAAGTTCCTTGACCTCATTGGGCAGCTGAAGAGGTGTATTTACCAAAACATAACAAGCAGAAGGAGACAGGATTTTGGCCCAGGGACAGAGGGTGAACACATCTATTAGCTCAAAGACTTCGGAAACATTGACAAACATTAAAAGGAAATACTTGATTGGTGTAGGTTCTCAACTAGATGATGTGTTAAATTAATACTAGTAGAAAAAATACTACAAACCCTTTAAAAATCTCCCACTGCTCCCAATCCTTTCTTTCTTTTTTTTTTTTTTTTAGCCCCCTATCTCATGTTCTACTTATCTTTTACAATCAATTCACATTATAAATTCATTTGGTTTGGGTCTACAAAAATTCCAAGATAGATTTTATATGAATTATGTTCTGGACATGTCTTTTCTCTCCTTTGGATGGAATTAATATCATGAACCTAAATTCAGGTCTCGAAGTTGATTCCTATTAAATTTTATCTTGTTAGTTTTGGTCCATTATTTGAGCCTATTGAAATGAGCTTTCATCTTGGTTCTCTCATCCATTATATTATCTCTCATTCCCATCACTGTATAAATTAGTTGATAAGTAGTATCTTTTATCCTTGAGGTCCAAATGGGCCAATAACAAATAGAAAGTGTTCCTTAAGAAGTGATTCTTTTCAGTCTATTGACTTTTGAGTGCAATCCATTTGCCTATTTCAGGTTTAATGAATGTACGGATTATGGACTGAGGTTTTGTCTAAAGACTAATATAGATAGCTTTTGGAACAAAGCATCATTAACCATGATTTGTAGAATGGTCATCAATCAAACTATTCTTCCTATTTACTTACATTTTTATTAATGCACTTAACTTTTATTATTTTTTTCTTCATGTATTTTCATTTTTCTACGAGACATTCTCTGAAATGTTTAATAGTTCAATTCATGGAAAGGAAGGGAAAAGAGAATTAAATTCATGATTATTCCATATGATTCAGGAACTTTGTATGACATATGCTTGACATCCTTCATCCCCACAATCCCATGCATAATGTCTTACTCTCATAGTTTTTATAGGTGAGGAAACTGAGCTTCTAAAACAATTATGTGCATTGGCTAAAAGCACCAGAGTGGAAAGCGGTGAATCCATAACCCAGAACCAGGATGATCTGCTTTGAAACCTTGCCTGGCTTGCTTTCTATGGAGGGTGCGCTCATCTGACTTCACAAGTATCCTCCAATGATGTGTTTTAAGATACTGTGCAAAAAGCGCCCGGGATACA
Organism: Callorhinus ursinus; assembly: GCF_003265705.2. NCBI lineage: Eukaryota > Metazoa > Chordata > Mammalia > Carnivora > Otariidae > Callorhinus > Callorhinus ursinus. The sequence goes on along the minus strand of NW_027397068.1, from coordinate 55,566,263 downwards.
AGTACAAACAAAACAAAACAAAAAAACCAGCAGAAGTAAGGATAGTAAGGATAAGACTTACTAATAATTCAAGATAAGAATATCTTGAATACAAGATGAATGGGATTGGCAACAAGAAAGATACAAACACTGTGGTTGGGAAAGAAAGAAAAGGAAAGCTACCTTTAGTTGAGAAAGTTGTATTTGTCTCATGCCACTTCTTTCATCTGGACTTGCATCCCTGATTGCATGGATCATTCTAGCTTCTCCCCACCTCCTTACACTACTGTGGACAACTGCCTGGCACAGGAAAACAGAGCATGCTTTGGAATCAAGCACACCTGGACCTGATCCTTGGGCATGTCACTTTACATTTCTAAGCCCTTAGTTCCTTTTTCAGGAAAATTGTCACATTAACACCTAAACACAAGATTGTAATAACAAATTAAATCACATCATACATGTCATGTTGGCCCACAGCACGTATTCAGAAAATGGTTTTCCATTGTCTTGCTGTGTCTCAAACTATTTTTTCCTGAACACTATTTTATGTGTTATGTGTAAGTCCTGTTTTTTGGTGTTATGTGTCATTCCTCTGCTAAGAACCATTAAAGACTCCATTTCCCTTCCTCGTCATTCTGTGCCAGATTGATAAAATCCTCCCTAATCCACTCTTTCCTACCTATGGGCTTTATATCCACAACTGGGTATGAATCAGACCAAGGGCGCTACTGACTTATGAATATGCCCCATCCTCAGCCCAGTCTCAGGGCCTTTGGCCATTTTTACTCGCCCTCTTCCCCTACTTGTTCTTCACACAAATCTTACTCATCACCTAAGATTCAGCTCTGGTCCCACCATAGTTACAGTTAATATCTCCCACTTTTACTGACTTATTCTTCCTCCTGTGAACTCTTAAACAGTGATTAGTGTTCATAGAAAAGAATTTAGCACTTCATTTTCAGCCCTTCTCCCAGACTCCAGTCTTTCTTCCCTTCAGACCCACACAGCTGGGCCTTCTAACTTAATCCTATCCTAATTTCCAGGCCAATCAGGATATGAGACCTATAGGCCTACAAATATCATGTAGGCTCAAACCATGATATTCTTCATGCAAGTTGGTCCAACATAAACCCTTTGGGTCCAGGCCCCCAGTCCAGCACAGCCTTTTAGGTTTCTACACTGCTCTCTGAGTCTGTTCAATAATATCCCCAAGGTTCATCCTTGACGTCGGTGTGTTTTCAATTTATCTGCTCCCATTGTTCTCTAATGTTGGCGCAATGCACACAGTTGGATGTCTACCTTGTCCCTCAGATAATCTCAGCATTCAAAACCTGCTTGGAAACTACCTACCTCATGCCTATACTTCTCCCTTCCCCTTAGTTTCCTTGCTGCTCTTGCCAGTTATACTCCCCCAAATTAAATATAACAACAACAACAACAACAACAACAACAATAACAAAAACAATAATATATAACCTCTGCTGAGCACTTACCTTGTTTCAGGCACTGTTCCAAGAATTTTACATTTCTTATTTCCTTTAATCTCCACAGCAATCTTATGAAGCTTATTAAAATGAAAACTGAAGCTGCAAAGGATATCTTTTCCCAGGTCACATGGCTAATAAGTGAATAATCTAGGAGAGGATGCAAAGCAGGGCAAGCAGTCTCCACAGCGTACCCTCATAGCATCACTCCAGAATTAAGAGTTGTGTCACTTCATATCCATTAAAGGAATCCCTGAACTGTGATCAGTTTTGTCAGTTGGACTCAAGATGTGATTATAGCCTAGCTTACTCACTCTGAGCCTCATTTTATTCAATTGAAAATTCTTGAAGCCAAACGTGGGCCTCAGGCACGAGCTCTATCATTTGAATTGGTTCCAACTGGGTTAGTCCCCAGTATCTGGCAAGCCCAGTTAGACAGGTCTTGTGGTGCAGTCCAGCTCCCATCTGCCTCCTGCCATAAAACAGGCAAAGTCTTAATCTGAACGTAAGTTTCCTAAAGTCAAATAGTGTGCGATCTCATTGGTATGCCATCCTATATCTGCAACAAACCAAGCCATACAGAATAAACGTGATGTGCAAGCCTATACACATGCACATACACAAACCCTCTGGGAGAAAGATCTTGCCTTGGGAGCAAGATCTAAAGTCTTCAACTGATTTTAAAAGATTTGGGAAAAAATATTTCTGAAACAAAAGAAACATAAGAAGCAGGAAAAAAGAAAACAGAACATATAATAAAGAGATTCAATGTGCGACCTCTCCAGGAGTGTGTTTAAGTAGGGACATTGGTGTCACCTCTATTGGCCGTATAATTTTGGGCAACTGAACCTCAGTATCCTCAGCTGTAAATTAGGAATGATAATTAAGACCTACTGCAATGTCTTATGGGAAGGATAAAAAGATAATACATATAAAATACATATAAAATACATATAAAAATACATATAAAAACACCCGTTACCTTTAAATTGTTATAAACATTTTGTATTGAAGCTTTGCTCAATTTTATTTGCACTTCAAACAACCCTATTGAAAGTATCACCTCAAATTCCACAAACAAATAATTCCAAACACACAACCTCTATCTACACATACAAAGTTAACGACTCAGTACATAAAGGTGCTTTTTTGTAAGTACTTTAAATTTGGTGAGGGAGAAAAATATTTGGTGAATTATTCTCTTTGTTTTGCGTGTATGGAGTCAACCTTTTTCCTAACTCTCCCAATTCAGACCTCAACCTCTGGTTCTCAGGGGTTCTTAAACAATGTCCCCTGAGGGAATAGTCACTTGAGAAAAATGCACTGGTCCCACCTCTATCCCCAGGCTAAATCTAACAAGAGTCTTTCACTGTCTCTTCATTTCCACTGCACAGAAATTCAAAGCAATAAAAAAACACATTCAAAATTCAAGCAAAAACAGCATTTCTATGCCTTTATTTTAAAACATCCACATTAACTTCTTGCTCTTTGGTTTTCTTACTAGGCAGTAGAATGACACTGAATACCTGAAAACACTACTACTCTGATTACTGGAATAACTTACTGTTTTCCCTTCTATTTGGTGCAGGGTTAGGATTCCATCTTGAGTCTGGAATAACTGAGATGGGTTACATAAGCATGAAAACGCCTTGTCATCATTTGCTTCAAACCTTTATTTGAGAATGTTTTAAATCCTAGAAAATCAAGGAAGTGTCAGCAAAAGCTAAATTTGGTATGGCATTTGAGAATCACTAGCGATTAGAGTCCTCTGTTGAAAAGATGACTGAAAACACGGTTGTTCAGAGCCGTCTGTGCTATGAATGTGGTAAGAGGCTGCAGCAAAAGAGCTTGGCTTTGATGATGAAGCAGCAGAAACGTGAAATGCCAAAACAGCTCTGTGCTTTCACAGAACTGGTTAGAATTATAGGAGATCATAGGCAAGGAATCATAATCTTGTTTGGCATTTGAGGGTATTAAGAAAAATAACAGCCCTGGTTTTATTTTGTGGACTCTTCTATAGGAAGAGGGAAGTGACTGGATTAACAACAACAAAGTGTCTGTTTGGTTCATAGCACTTTTCTTTGGGACTGTCACTTAAGAAATATTGCTTTAATTGTCACTTAGAATAATAGATTTTAATGATTTGGGGACTATTTTGCGTCCCCATCCTTGGAAAAGAAATTGGACCTAATTTTAAAGAATCTCAGATCTACTAACTTTGTTAGCCAAGCTAAGTAGATAAGGACTGGTAAGTTTTTCTTGGTACAGATAATTTTTTATATGGTTAAAGCATTCTGCCAGAAAGTTGTAAAACCACATGAAATTTTGATGGGAGAATTTTCTTTTATTGGTGGTGTTGATATTAAAAAACAAAAGAGTCAGTTATTTTACCAGCAAAATGAGTTTATGCAGGGATAGCAGAAGAACAGCAATTTGGGAAAAGTAAACTATGAGAAACCATAGGCAAGTATGAAGAACAGAAGGGAGGGGCTTGCTTTTATAGGGGAAAGGAGGAAGTCGGGTAGAGGTGTTTTGCTGAGTTCTCACTGGCTGGACTGTCGCTGGGCCAAGGAGAAATTCTTCTTTCCTTCTGCTGGGTATGTAAAGTAAGCTCCTTTATATTGGGAAATGCAAGGTCTGCTTAGTATGATGAGTGGTAGTGCATGAAATCTCCCTCTTCAGGGCTGCCCAACTCCATTTTAAATGAGGTTTCCTTTATTTACTTCTACTGTGGCAAAAGCAGATAGAGTTATTACCTTTAGGCTTACAAACCAATTTCTGGTCACTATTTTCCAGCCTCAAAAGCTTGTTTATCTCTGGCTCACTATAGGAAAAGAGAACTGCCTCTAAAGTACTCATGGGAGGCTGTTGAGTATTTGGAGAGAGTTTAGGTCATTATGTCTTAGTGGGGGTGGGGAGTCTCCTCCTAATATAATAATTGAGGAGTAATTCCATTAACAAATGGCATTTTGAAGGCTATCTGGTCCTGGTTTGGCTATATAGAGATAAATATTAATCAGAATCCAATAATTGACATTTTTCTATCAAAATAAGTAGAGACATAATTCAGATATGAGGAAGTTTTGCAGAGATAGCAAGTTTTTAACCAAATGCAAGCTCTGATGACAAAGCCAATTCATTAGAATGTACTGGCCCATCCTCAACCTCTCTGGTAGCTAAGGGAGACCACACTAGCCCATGAAAAGATGGAGGAGATGGAGGCTTACATTACTAAAAACTTAGTAATGAAGAATGACTAAGAATTATGAAAATGATACCACCCTATCACAATGTCCCCAAATCCATGACACCCCCAAAGAGCTATACAATACAGCCTTTAAAACAGCAATCCCATACTTTGGATTCAATGTTCTTCTTAACCCACATAAGAAACACCAAAACTTTCAGCCTTACCTGATGCAAAAGAAAATGAGATAAAAGAACACAAAAGTATTCAAGAATTGTGTAGGTGGACTTTCATATCTTTCATTTATAATAAAGGTGAAATGGGACCCCCGACTCCTATTATAGAAATAAACCAGAATGTAATTTTGAGGAAAATTCATGTAGTTCTAAGAATAAAAATGGAAGAATCACCATTCCAAACCAGTTAGTGGAATTTCCTCTCCAGGATTTTTCCTTCCAGAAAGATACAGCTAGAAAATATGAGAGCCTTCTTAAAACAAAACTTAAAAAGCAAGAGACACACAAACATGCAGTCTTTCTTATTGTTGGCTTTACAATAACAGCACCTGGATTCAAATCCTAGCTTGTTTGCTATGTGAAAATGGGAGTGTTACCTAACCTCTCTGGGCCGAATTTCTTCACTTAAAAAAGAGGGAGTAATACAAGGAATTAAATCAAAGATTGGGTGTGAGAATTAAGTGAAACACTAAAAGTGATTAGAATGCCTCCCAACATATTTCTAATACTTCATTTGTTCATTTATTTTGCACACATTTATTGAACACCTGCTCTGTGCAAGTAGGATCCTAGTGCTTGGGTTACAGCAGTGAACAAAACAATGTTTCTGCCCTCATGAACTTTATATTCTAGGGGATTTTATCTATTATGTGATTAAGCTATTATCCAAGAATTTATGAAAAACATTTAATTTCAACATGTACCAATGCACTAATGCGTTATAGACATAAGACACAGTCCAGCACTCATTTTAAAATAACTGAAGCCTAAGGAGAAGTGAGAAAAGACTTTAAAATAACCAAAAACATCTGCACACATGCCCTAAAAGCAATGTTTTAAAAATTAAAAAAAAAAAAAAAATGGGGATGTAAAGATCTTTTTGAGAGTTTATTAAAAACCACAGATCTGTTTCTAATAAAGTTAAAATACCTACCTAAATAATCAACAATTCCACTCCTACTTAGTTACACCCCCCCAAAAAAAATTAAAAGATATGTCCACAAAAATACCTGTATAAGAACGTTCATAACACCCTTATTTATAATAGCCAAAAGCAAGTCAAAGATCCGTCAATAGAAGAAAAGATGGTGGAATTGTAATATAGTCATATGGGAGAATACTGCTCAACAGTGAAGAGGAATTACTTATTGATAGATACAATAACATATTGAAGCTCAAAAACATTAGAAATTAGACAGAAATGAATATATATTATGTGATTCCATTAAGATGACTTTCAAAAATAAGCAAAACTAATTTATAGTGATAAAAATCAGTAACTAGTTGCACTATGGTGGATGGGAAATTGATTGGAAAAGGTGCCCAGGAAACTCTGGATGATGGAAATCTTTTATGTTTTTTTTTTTTAAGTAGTAACTACACAGGTGTATATAATTGTCATAACTCATAGAAACTAACTTTTGAGATGGGTGCACTCTGATTATATATTATATTCATTAAAAAAGCAAGTCATTAAAAACTGTAGGCACATCCCCAGATAGATGCTCATATATTTTATATAAAATTTCAGATGATAAATGGATCCCAAGGTCAAATTTTCTCATATAGGTACTAGTGACAATTGGTTAAATTTAAATGTTACTGTTTAAAAAAATGTGTATAGATAATTCAAGAAGAATCTTGTCGAGAAAAAGCTCGGTCTAATTCACTAACATTTCCTATATACCAATTCTGTTTTGACTTGCTTTCCCCACAGATAGTCAAAACAGAAGGTTGTACTTGATCAGGACATACTTACCATTAATTTTGAAAGGTGTGGATGTTGGAGTCATTTTTAGTATTTCTTTTGAAAGGTATGTAGGGTGAAAAAGAAGGTTGTTAGGTGTACTGACTATGAGGGTATCAACTCACATCCCTCCTTAAACACCATATTGTGCTTTGAGCAATATTTTTATATATTCTAAAGAAATATGTGCTTGGGCCCTTTAAAAAGAAGCAATTTTCTGTCAGGGATCTGTGACCCTGACCAAGCTATATACATCTGCAAAAAATGCCTATAGAGACTAATAAGGAACCCGATTGTATGCTAATTTCAAATTAGCTTTTATACTAGCTTCAGGCTTCAAAGGGGGCTAAGAGGAAAGAAATACTTACACGGAAGAAAATTACTCTTGATTAGAAAAAGACCATCATGAGAGGAAAAGACCATCCCATTTCCCTCTCCCTTCTGATTGGAGCAAAAGGCCATGGAGAAAGGAAAACAGAATTTTGTGAAAAAGGAGACAGAAGAAGAAAGCTACATATAAAAGTGGCAGACCAGCCCAAAGGAGAGAAAAAAATCATTCAGACTAAAAGTTTGTACTTATTTCTATGAGGAAAAAAAAAATAGGATTAGGCTAAAGAATGATTGAAGTTTAATGAGAAGGTCTCGAATTATACTGACATATTTATTTAAATATTTTCTGGGTATTATTTGGATAATAATTTATCAGTTAGTCATGCTGCTTGTTGATTTACAAAAAAGTTCAGTTTTTACAGAATAGCATAATATCACAGGAAAAGTGGTTTTATTTTATATATGCCTATGAGCAGTTCAGACATTTAATTCCTTGCCCTGAGTCTACTGGCTTCTGTCCCCCTGAGGAAACTAGCCTTTACTGCAGGCATAGAACCTGAGAAACAATAATCTACCCACATGTCTTATTCCTCTAACCCAAACCTATAGAAAATGACTATTTTTATACATCTTACCTAAACCAGTAGCATAGACCAATAGCTTTTAAACTTTTGAACAAGACCCTCAGTAAAAGATACATTTTACATCATGACGCAAAATACATGTCTATGTCACCGAAACGGAAGTCCAGAAAATAAATTTAATCCTTACCCAATACGATTTGCTTGGATGGATTTTATTCTAAACCGCTTTTTCTGTTCCATTTTTAACACTAATTGTTGTCCACTGAAATGATTTCACTATCCCAGTTTAAAAAGCACATATTACAAAAGCTTAATCCACTCCTCCTTGCCTAAATTATCTTTATGATTGGTGAGGTGGCACTAAATGTCCTTTGACGATATGCTAGATTGTGAGGGCCTAAAGACTAACTGAGGCATGACCTTTGGATCTTCAAAAGACCTCTAGAGAACTTGTCTACAGCAGATGTGGAACTAGTAAGATATCCTTTCCCCTTGCCCTTCCTTCTGCTAACTCCAATGCTCATACTGTTCCCCTCTGAAATATGATCAGCCTCCATTCCCGGTGTCCCCGAGCAGGACCCAGCATCCTGCTTTTTCTCAACTGGGCAATTCAACATTGGCCTACTCAGAAACTGAGATTTACTGATTTAATACAGTTATATATTTTAATCAAATTATGGTAGTTTCCAGCCCCTCAACAAAGGATTTATTGTTCTTTTCATTAACTGTGTTTTGCCCTCGAATCCCCATTACCATCCTGAGTATAAATGGTGAGGATGGCAAATAAAAGGAAGGAAAGCTTTTCCCTATAGGAAACTGCGTAATGAAATGGAGCCAAAGCACAGTGTCTGAACCAAGCCTGCATCTCTACAAGATGTCTAAGAGAAGAAAGGTCAGTCTCCCATCATGTTCATTCACAGCAGCACAAGAAGGATTTACGACAGTGGGAAATGTAGAAGGAGGGTAGGCAGACAGCAAATTATGCTGATTGTTGGTGAAGCAATAGGGGCCAGGATACCCTTTATGTGCACAAGTTCCAGTCCAGCGATTCCTCGTCTCAGTGTGCATTTGAACCACCAAAGAAGTCTGCTTAAACCATGATTATTTGACCAGTATGTTGTACGATCCTAGCCCTAACACTGAGCCGGAGGAGACATGGGAAAAGCAGGTACACAGAGTCCTAAAGAAGCAGGAAGCAAGTAAAGGGAGAGAAGGAATGTATAAGCCATACGCGGGCCATATTTTCCCAAGACAGGTGTTTCCCCAGGATCCTATGACTGCTGAATCATAACACAGACCCAACCCAAAATGTTGACACTATAAGACTCTTATTTAAGTATGTATTGTAAGAAAAATGGTGGAAAGTTACCCCAAATGGCACAACCTACTTGGGCAGATCGTGATCATCATTAAAACCATATACCATTCTAATGTATACACTCATGTTGCAGTCCTTACCCTTTATGTGAGGAATAACAGAGGTTCACTGCTGCTGGAGCTGGGTTATCCTATCCTGCTTATGATGCTCCCCAGCACCCTATATTCCCTGCCCTAATAGGTGATATAGCCATAATAGTATCCTAAATTATCACAAAACAGTATGAGTAAAACAGTTCTACAGTGCTGCTACTCCACAAGACACACGGCCTTGAAGCATTGACCTTAGAACTGAACAACCATTCATAATATTTCTATGAAAAATATGTTCCAGGCTCCAAACAGCATTCTTTCAGACAAACTTTTAAAACACCGTCTGCTTGGGAACTGTCCCTACTGATCTGCGATACGTTTGTTTTGCACACGAAGTTTGTTTCTGACTCTTTTTTACAAAGACATTTCCTGCTCGCTCTTGGAAGATGACTTCAAATAATAAATTGTCACCAAAAATGGACATAAAACTTTTAAAAAACAGTCGGGAGGAGGAAAAGATGAACAAGCTGAAAACAAGTCCATTTTGGGAAGGTTCTGAATGTCCTGGTTAAGGGAGCTTTTCACTTTAAAGGACAAACTACTCATCTGATGTGTGTTTCTTCATTCGTGGCCCTTAATATAGAACTCTACAATGTGAAAATAGGAAGCTGGATTTCTATGGCTTTTGCTCTAATGATACTAAACTGCCTGGAAATTGCAGTGCATGCTATAGCAAGTTTCAGATATTAAAAGAAAAGCTATACTACCAAACCCCTTCCTAAATTTTATATGTGGTCCCAGGTTTTGTGGACATTCAAGAGTAAATTAGGGCAAATATAGGAAATTCATAGATGGTTTAGCAGCTTCAGGCTTCCCAATTATATTAAAAAGTTGAAAAGATGCTCTGGCAGATTCATTCCCTCTCCGGTTACAAGTCATAAATTCCAAAGTGTTGGTGTCAAACTGTGTCGATTGCACTCATTTATTAATATTTGGGATTCTATAAATGAGCTTGCTGAACATTAAGTATTAGCCTTTTACCCCTTTACTGTGGTCTAATATAACAGCTCAGCCAGCATGTTCAGTCCTCTCCCTAAAACCATACATGCATTGCTCCGGGGAGACTTACATAAGCCCCATCTGAGGAGAGCAGGCGGGAGGAGGAAAATAGCAAATTGCAGGATCTGCTGATCTTGGATATAGGTCTCTGCAGGAGCTTCCAAATGTGTCTTTGTTTATGTTCTGGGCTCTGGGTTGTTGTGGGGCACAGATCTAAAGAGGAAGGAATTTGTTGCCTCAATAAAAAAAAAAAAATGTGTAATTAAGACTAAGATGTGGAAGAAAGGTAAGGTGAAAGGAATTTAAGGGACTATCTCAATGTATTCCAAAACAAACATTTACACATTTACACATTTTTTTTTTTAATATCTGGTCTTCAGTCTCCATTTCTCCACACAAAGTAAAAAAATATATGCCAATGATGCATATAATTCAGACCCAAGAACTACCCGGCATGAACCATCCGTATAATTAATGCAGTGTTTCTTGGTTAGTGTTACTGAGGTCTTAATTCTCCACTTTGTGAAACTTACTGCGTAGCAGGAAGATCACTGGCTCTGCTTCCTCACCATGCGATGTGTGTAAAATTAGTCAACCTCTCTGACCCTCAGTTTTGTTTTATTTAAAATGTGACTTATAAGGAAATATTAATGTGATGACTAAATAAATGAAAAAAATTAAGCAGCCCGCGTACCTCTAAGATGCGGTTTCTTCCCCGCCCCCTTCCTTCTCTTTCCTCTTTGAGAGCTATATATATGTTTTTAATAAGAAAAGATATAAATGATCAGAACAATTATCCAAAAAGCATAATATTTCATTGCAGATATTGGTAGTGCACTCCACATACTATTGGGCATGAGTAAATGGGACACCACTTTGACGGCTGAATCCCGGTGGGGGGAGGGGAGGAGCAGGGAGGAGGGTAACAGTGGGTTTAAGTGTTACCCAGGCAGACTCTGGTCATTCCATGTGTGAATCTCCATGGTGTTTCTTCTTAGACTCCAATCAGGCAGGAAGTGATCCTGTCATTACAAGGAAGTTTGGACTATACTCTCCTTATACTGCCACACACAGTAGGAAACCCAGGCCACAGAATATTCACGAGAAAGGGACCAGCATTTCCCTGACTAATAAATACAGAAAGCAAGTGAGCCACATGTCTTGTAGCATATTGGAAGGAAGCAAATCCTCCTCAGCAACATTGCATTAAAGGGACTCAACTGATACTAAGCCTTGAGTACTTGCTATACGTACACACCAAGAAAGTGACACAAACAGTAACAAAAATCTCCGGTATCTGTTCAATTCCAGTTCAGGAATATGAAATAGAGAATTATCCAAAAGTGCACATGCATTCCCACCCTGTCCCCCATGCACCAGGCATGTGCACGTATTGGACAATGAAGGAAAAGAAACTTAGACTATAGCAGAACACAGACAAGTGTTCTCTAAGCGTCCTCACCGTAAGCTGAGTGGAGTTAAATAGATAGGGTATATCAGAACTTCATTACAGAGCTTTCTAAATCTGTGACACGTATTTATGCTAGTCACGTTTGTAACATGCACATAATTCTCTTTCATTCTAATCCCAGTATTTATTTTCTCTTAGCTAGAGGAAGGCATGAGCTTTGTTTTTATTGCTCACTTTCAGACTTGTGACTTCCTTATGTAGTAGATGCTCAATAAGTATCTGCTGAATGAATGAATGAACTTCTCCAGTTCTAAAGAAGACTCTGTCATTTTTAGGGGCACGTGGGTGGCTCAGTTGGTTAAGTGTCTGCCTTCAGCCCAGGTCACAATCCCGGGTCCTGGAATCAAGTTCCTCGGTGGGCTCCCTGCTTAGCAGAGAGCCTGCTTCTCTCTCTCCCTCTGCTGTTCCCCCTGCTTGTGCTCTCTCAAATAAATAAAATCCTACAGAAAAAAGAAGAAAACTGTCATTTTAGATAAGCAGTTACAACAGAGTATGTTAACTGACATGAGAGTGGATTCATGAGGTAGCAGATCAGGAGTAGGGGAGCCTGGCCCTGTGGATGAAGTTATTTCATATTGTAGAGCCAGTTATTTTCACTTAATCCATTTGTACTTTTCTATAGTTATTAAGTAAAGATTTCTTTTAGGTCTTGGCTTATATGAATATATAATAATTTTCTCTTAGCCATTATAGTCAAGATTTTAATACCCAAAGGAATCTAATCCCCCCCTTTTTTTAAGATTTTATTTATTTATTTGAGAGAGAGAGTGTGAGAGAGAGAGAGCATGAGCAGGGGGGAGGGCAGAGGCAGAGGGAGAAGCAGGCTCCCCACTGAGCAGGGAGCCCGATGCAGACTCTATCCCAGGACCCTGGGATCATGACCCAAGCTGAAGGCAGACACTTAACCGACTGATCATGACCCAAGCTGAAGGCAGACACCCAGGTGCCCCCAAACCCCTTTTGTTAGTAATGGCCTTTCTAGAACATTGTCTCAATCAGGCCTGTTTCTGTATGGCTTTTCTTCAGGTGGCTGAGGCAAGGCACATTTTGTATGTTAGTATGGTAGCCTGTTGAGAAGTATCACCATGAAATATATAGATATTGGTTATATTTGCACAGGTATCTACTCCAGGGTGCAAGTGAGTAAATCTCTGCCTTCCATTAATATAGATCAGTAATTTATGAATTTATCTAAATTGATCTTACACTAATTTATGTTTTCAACCTATTCTCTTTCCAGGCAGTGAGTTTCATATCATTTCCCTTTCTCCAAAATAATACATTTTATTTTGTTAGAATTCACTACAAGCAATTCATCAAAAGCTAATTAGTCTCCTGCAAAATACAACACCAAAATATTATCTTCATTAATATAAAGACTTTCTTTTACTTTTTCTAAGGTTTAAATTTTATCTATTGTCTTTCCCATTTGTCATGACCTTACAAAGAACCATAACGGTCCAGTCATCATGATTTCCTCTTACAAAAACCACATTTTTTTCCCCATTAAGTCATGTAAGTTTAACCACTAATTGACTCCCTCATCATAACCTTCAGTGGATGGTGAAGGGGCTTGAGGGAGAATTACCAGTTTCCTTATGGAAAGGAATTTCATTAACAATCCCTCCAAAGTGTCACAATTTAACTCCTAACACTCAAACCACTTTTTTTATTTTTAAAGTATATGCGCTAATGCATATGTCAAATCCCACAGAATGTGCAACACCAACAGTGAACCCTAATGTAAACTATGGACTTTGGGTGATAATGACATGTCAGTGTAGGTTCATCCGTTGTAACAAATACATCACTTTGGTGAATGATGTAGATAGTGGGGGAGGCCATGCATGTGTGGGGCAAGGGGTATATAGGAAATCTCTGAGAAAGTACAGATATTTTCCTGTAAACCTAACACTGCTTTAAAAATTAGTCTATTTTTAAAAAAACAAACAAACAAAACTTACATAGAACATAAACACCAGACACTGTTTGGAGCACTTTATATATACATATATATTTTATTTTCTGCATATATATATATGTACATATATATATATAAAGATTTTATTTATTTGAGAGAGAGAGAGAGAGCATGAGCATGGGCAGGGGCAGAGGGAGAGGGAGAAGCAGGGAGCCCAACGCAGGGCTCTATCGCAGGACCCTGGGATCATGACACAAGCTGAAGGCAGACACTTAACCAACTGAATCACCCAGGCACCCCGCACTTTATGTTTTATGAAGCTGGATTTATGTAATCCTAGAACAACTTTATGAGAGTGACATTAATACTGATATCCCCTTTTTGATGATGAGGAGACCGCAGCAGAGAAAGATGACCTGACCCCAAATGGCACAACCTCCAAGTGTCAGAGCTGCCTGCTGCTACAGCCTAGGCACTCATCATTACTCTGCTGGATTACTTCTCAGTCATACATCAGCAAGTCTCTACTCACACATTTCCCCTCTTCACCCTGAGCACACGTCTTTAAACTCTTAGTTGCACTTGCTTTCATAGAAGAATTGTATGCCTTACATAAATATATTCTTAAAAATTCTGCATGTGTCAATCTCAAGGATATGCTTCATAAGGGAAAGTGGAAGTGAAACAGTCTCTAATGGTTTTCTCAGTCGAGATGAATATAAGGAGTCATTGGAGTTTTTCTTTTGCATCAGAATCTGCAGATTGCCTCACTGGTTCTTTGGCTCTCTGCCCAATTCTGAAGTATTACGCGTTTGTATTTATTGAATTGGCCCCTTATTGCCTTGGTTATCCCATGGTTATCTTGGGAGGTTTTCATTTTCTTCTTTTATATTTTCTGTTTTAGAATTATCTTGATGACCTGAATCACCTCTGAAAGCAGAGAAGAATCAACATTTTTTTAAAAAATGTCCTCAAAAGAGAGACATCTAAATTGTTTAAATAGCCAGGGTGACATAGACAAGAGAACTTTCAGGAATAGCTGTTTACTCCCAAAGTTCAGGTTTCTTTCTGAGTAGTTCCATGAAAATTATTTAAAAAAAAAATACATACATATATATATTTACATGCAGGGTTATGTTCTGAATATGTCATCCACACACAAAAAAGTCACTTTACAGAGAGAGTTGCTTGGATACAAGAAGAATCTTACAGAATACAAATGAACTTGGAAGAATTAGTAATACTTTGAAAATAGAGAAATGACAGTAAGAGTTAAAGAGGTAATTGAAATCTGTCTCTGATGGTAATAGTATCTAAAAGAAATGTTGTAAGCATCTGCTGGCAGCTTTTAAAAATATTAATGATTACTGAAATTGAGAAATGCCAACAGTATGGAGTGAATAAAAACTCTTTCCCTAATGAGAATTCGTAAGATGCACTATTGTTTTGTACATTTTCTAACCTTGATTTTTATATTTAAGTATTAAAAAATAAAACAGTGCAAAGAGTTTTTAAATATTAAAAAAAGACTTGTGGCAAATTCAGATTATGATATAATTGACCATTAAAATAGAAATGTCTACTTTAACGAGAGAAATGAATAGAGAAATAATACCTTGTGCTCTCTGTGGCATGTTTTTACAAAGAAAAAGTAAGAGTGTTTACTTGAAATAATGTTGGTCTTCAGTGTTGAAGTTTACAGCAGAGAAAAATATAGAAATAATGTGTTCATAGACAGCCCCAGGATGCACACAGTGGATGCATTGTGTTCTCTCGGGTTGCATAACTACTTTGAAAGAAGTTTTCTTTTCTGTGTCATCAAAGAAGAATTTTTGGCACTGCCAGGATACTCCACCATTTGGCCCTGTAGACTCCAAGCACGCCTAGAGACATGTGCCAATTGGTTGTTGGTTTTTGAAGAGCATTCTGATCTCTGCTGAGCTACCCCACTGGACTCAGAAGAGTCTGACCCACATGTCACATTTCAGCTGTTGGCTTGTTTGTTTTTAATCTCAATCTAGTTTAATTGGAATAAGGTGAGTCACCTCGCAGGTATGTCAGCTGACACGTGTGTGTCCTGGAAACTGATTAAAGGGGCTGGACTTGAACAGATAAGATGGCAATTTAATGGGCTTTGTAGGAACTGTGTTTTGTTTTTGTTCTTCTTTTCCCTACTTGTAAACAGATTCCTTAAACTTTAAACCGTGAGTCTTACTCTTTGGCATGTATAGAGCCTTTCTTCTGTGAAACAGTTATTTGGGATATTGGCAGTATCTGGACTCCCATCTTTATCATCATAATACTTACTATGTGTCAGGTAGCATTCAATGTGCTTTCACGGATTACCTCATTTAATCATGGAAACATATCTATTAATTTGGTTCTATGCTCTTACACTTTTTACGAAGAGGAAACAAAAAAAGCTAAATGACTTTCCCAAGAACATCCAGCTAGGATGGGGAGGAGACAAGGTTCAGATGCAGACACAATCACAGACACTGTCTGGCAATAGAGACCCTGCCATACTACCCTGCAATGTAAATTGCAAATGTGACAATTATTCACTGAATCAACAAAATGGAAATAAATGACTTTCCTAGCTGATTTGGTAATTACTAATGGCCAAAATAGTTACCAGGCAGTCTTGGTTGAAAATACGTAAGGAGTTTTTTAACAATAACTCTCCTCCCCTCAACATAAAATAGATTCCTAATACCTGGATGAACAAATAAAAATGGGACAAAAAATATATATAGTCATTTGTGCTTGTGGTCTCAATTTCAAATTTCAGAAAGCCATAACTCATAATAAGTTGTACAACATTCACAGTTCTTAGAGCAGCCTTGGATGGCTAGACAAAGGTTGACTATTTCATGATTAAAAGTAACAGAACACACCAGTTCTCACTCAAAATAAATATGCTTTTTAAGATACCTACACATTTTAAATTACTTCTAATTAGAGAGATGTTATTGAATATATTTTAAAGAAGCTTTTCATAACCACGATACCTCTAAGGTCATTGCATTGAATTTCAATTTTTTTTTTATACACAGAGAGTAGAATTTGAGATTAATAAATGTCAAGATAAATGAAGATATCAAGGCTAATCTTTGATACTTAAGAAAATACTTCTTCTAGGAAATCTTTTTCCATTTAGTCTAGATCATGTAGTACTCAGACCACGCAATGATACAGACGGGATCTGAGGGTAAGAAAGAAAGATCCTTCCTTCAGTCTTTGAGTTCCCCCCGGGCAGGGCCCAGGAAATAATCCCCAGGGTGGGGGAAACCCAAAGACTGACAGCAACAGGGTGCTTGAAGGTCAAAAATAAATCTCCTCAAGAGAGAACTAGCGACAGGGAGAAGAGGAAGGCCAGGGAGAGGGAAAAGGAGGACCTGGGGTTTGAGGCAGCAAAGGAAAGTGGGACAAGAACAGAGAGCAGGAGGGAAAAGGGGGTGATGCAGGGAGATGGAGGCCAGAGGAAGAAAAAGAGAGGAAGGGCAAAAGATGAGCATAGTTTCATTTTCTTTCCTCATCCATGAGCTAGCTTTAAAACCCTGAACTGTACACTGTAAAAATAAAAACTGCATGAGGTAGGGAAATACTTGTAAATAATTTAAAAATAATAACAGCTTCCTGCCATGATAGTAGAGACCATAGGTCCCAACTACCCTAACTGATTTCAAAAAATGTCGCTTTCTAAAAGGTAGGTAAAAATATCTATCTTCCCCGTGAAAAAAATTCCCATTCCTAATGGAACTGAATGGGGTTGAAGGCATTTGTTATAGATTCTACCTTTTTTGCATTGTCTCCACCCCAAACCACAGCCATAAGCAACCTTTACCAGAGCCTAGGGACTGTTAGGCTCTGCCCTGTCACATATAACCAACTTTTATAAAATGCGAGTGAAAGCTAGAACATTGTTAGTGGCCACGTGTGAACATAAAGAATTCACAAAGAAAGGCAGCCAAAAATGGCTTCTCATGTAAATTAGGTTAATAGCACATCTGAAATAGTGATAAGATTTGGAGTGTTCTATAAACACCAAATAAAGCCACGGTGGTGACTGTGTACGTGTGATATGCATATGTGTGTACACATACCTATACCACTTAAAAAAGAAGATCAGAAGAGCTAAAAATATCCTGACTTGATGACAGCTGAAGAGCCGATTATTGCCTTCCATTGCTGCAACAAAGTAAATGCCAAGAGGCGAGGAATTGCTCAGGTGGGGGGATGGGGCGTGATGAGATTTTATGGAATCAGTTGAGAAGAGGAACATTAAGCCTATCTGGGAAACTTCCTCCCAGTGAAAACTATTAGATAATGGAATCCCTCCCAGGAGAAATCTTAGAAATCCTATCACTGAAGGTGTTTAGAACTCAGCTGGACGGGGCAAGGCATTCCATTGTCCCAGACTTCATGCCCTTTTATGTCCAAACTTTTATTTGATAAAATGTGTTCAAATCCCTTCTACAGGAATTATATGTAAAGAAAAACTATATATATATATATATATATATATATATGCTTCATAGGTATTCATATATATGTATATATGTATGTGTATATATATATGTATATATTCATATACATATATGTGTGTTACAAGATTTCTAGTACCTGTGGTTCTTTGAAGAGTGAAGAGATAGACCAGATGAAGAGTGGTGGGCAGCAAAGCAAAGTTTATTGAGCGATAGTACAAAGCTCCCAAAGAGGGAGGGGACCAGAGACGGTAGCCTATTTGGAGTTTAGATGTAGTAGTTTTTATGGGCTGTTTTAATCTGATTAACCCTCCATGCGCCTGTCACCCAATCAGGTTTTTATCATCTACCTATCATGAGGGAAAGTGTGGAGGGCTCCTTCCAGGGTAGTGTTAAATCCTTTTAAGGGTGGTTTCCTCTGGGGGGATGGGGGGTGGGCTTGTCCCCATCTGCCTTTCTTCCAACTATTTCATTATATGCATACATCATTTATACATGCACATAAAGTACATATGGTCTCTCTCTATATAGTCTGTGCACACATATCTGTATGAATATATGTTACATATAGTACGTGTGTATATTATATACATACATACATATAGCCTTTACAGTCTGTGTGTTTGTATACATCACACACACTGACTACATAGAGCCTATGTCTATGTATATATATATAACATATTTATTATATATACATATGTACACATACAGACTATATATATATGACCTATGTATGTGAGACAGAACTTTGAGATTTAAGGCTCTTTATGTATGCTTTTAAACTTGCAGATCACAAATGAAAACACTAAAAGCTGTGATTGATGGATATTTAAGAAATATGCTAAGATTAACAAGACCCTTCATTTTCCTTATTACTCTAATTGTATCCTAAAAGTCAGAAGTGACCAGGTTTGCATTTCTTGCCAATTAGTACTTGCTACTTCTGAGAAGAAGCCCAAAGATTAATCTAAAATTCCAATAACAGCAATAGAAAAAAGTACAGATGACAAAATAAAAATACTCAAGCTCATAGTGAGAACTTGAAGTTCAATGACCTAACTTTTCCTTGAGAAAGGAACAATTACTTTCAGAAAACCTATGCCCCCACGGAATGACGCATCCACTTCCTCCTAAACATAGATCACATTATCAGTGTTGCCAAATATATCAACAACCGCCTGGCGGTTGAACACCATGTTTATCTAATGGACCAGAACAGACAGCAAGAACAAGCACAGTTGGAGACAGTGATCTCTAGAAATATTTTCCAAACCAGTAAAATACTTTTCTTTTTCTTTTCTTTTTTTTTTTTTTTCTTTCTCAGTTAAGGGAAGGAGGGTTATTAAGCAAGACAGATGCAAGAGCAGCACAGTTTAGGTCTCTCCTCTGAAATCTTTTCTTTTGGCCAACATGTAAAGTTGGAGAGTCATATTTTTATGCCTTCACAGTGCAGCTAGGACAGGGAGGACAGAGGGCCATGGAGTGGAGTTTATATTGGCCAGCCAACCAAATCCATTTTGAATTGCATGGAGAAAATTCCTAAGGACCCAGAGATAAATTCTCAACTTTTCCCCTCTACATAATGCAAGAATTCAAAGCTGAGTATGAGGATGGGGTCAACAGGGCTTTTATGTAACTATTTGTGAGAAAAAAAAAAAGAGAATATAATTGTATCACATTGTTTAATTTAAAAAATAACACAACTTTGATGGAAAATAGTGGGGAAACAGGTAAGTCAAAAGGAGAAAATTGCATATAATCCTACAGTGCAGAAGTAAACAAACACTTCCAAAATTTTGATTCTTCTTTTTCCAATCTATATCCTGAAAACAGATTATTTTAAAAACCAAAAGAGAATCATGTAATCTTGTGCCCTGTTTTTTTTCATTATCCATTACATGCTACATCGTGCCATATTTTTCAGGCAGTATTTATGTGCAACACCCTTCAAATGCTCCCTGATATTTTCATCCACCATTGTTCCCCATTCACGTAACGAACTCTATTGTTGTTATCAAAGGGGTTTGCCGGCATTAGCACTCTGTGTTGTGTATCCTTTCACCGTCCATTTATGTACCGCCATAAATATTTCCCTAGAATAATTTATTTGAAATCTGTCAAAAGGTAAAACCTCCAAGACTCTGCAATAATAAACAGTTAAAATATACTTTAGAAAGTTTGTAATAATCTTTTCCTTTCTACTAGCATGTTTGTTTATTGTGGTTTTTGACAGAGTACCTCTTTGTGTATTTGCTTGTTTGATTTTTCATTTACTCGAACCTGTCGATCTTCTTTCATGGTTGCTTTCATGGGCTCCTGTTTAGAAAAGCTTTTCCTATCTGAGACTACTTACTCTATAGACAAATAAATTATCAAAATAAACTTGAATTTTTAAGGTGAACCTTTACTTTCTTCAAGTCTTTATACCTTTTTAAACATCTAGTTAATATATTAGAATTTCTGTTGATGTATGAGATAAAACAATTTTCTCAATACCTTTATTAAATAAGCTATCCTGCCCTCCATGATTTGATGTGCTACCTCATAAAATTATATACACATGATTATTTTAGTTCATTCCATCTGTAAAGTTATTCTAACTTCTTTCTTACTTCTCTGAAAGACCCAGGAGTAGCGATTATTTCACCTCTGTAGGATCAGCAAAAGCTGAGCAAATTGTCATCTTCTATGTTTGTGTTTTCTGTTTCAAAAAAAAAGAAAAGAAATCAAATACTAATCTCCCCTCAAAACATTAATCCTACCCATGATTGAGATGAACATAGAGCTCAGTAGATGAAATCAAGAGGAGATTATGCAGCCTGACTAGAGTGGAGAGCCAGACTGAAAGAGGAAAATACACCCTTAACCAAGGGATCAATAAAGTTGCAGTGCTTCTTACTAGCTCCCTGTCCTTTTGTGATACTACATTTAACACACTGCTTCTCAAAGCAAAGTTCCCAGAACGGCAACATCACCTGGGAACTTGTGAGCTATTAACCACCTCAGACATACTGAATCAGAAATTCTGGGTGCAGGGCCATGCTTTATCAGGCTCTGTGGGTGATACTGAGGCACACCCAAGTTTGAACCACTGATTTAAAAGGACTTTGTCAAGAAAGAATCTGAACAGAACCCACATAAAATATCATGATATCTTTATGAGATCCCAGCCTTTCCTGGGATCTGCAATGCAGACCTTTCTTCATTTGCCCTCCCAATTTATTAGATATGTAGTCATTTATTAAACATGTTTTATGGGCCCAGACTGGGCCTGGGTGCTGAGTATGGACATTAAATGAGCCAAATCCTTTGCCTTCAGAAAATTTACTATATATATGTGTATATATATATTTATTATTCTACTTGAAAAAATACCTATAAAAGGAAAGAAAACTAATCTATTGGTTTTTCATTTGTCATTTTTTTTATCTACATGACTAGTTAAAATAAATATGCTTCCTGCTTCTTCAAATATCAGCTTTTGTGTTGAAAGGACAATGCTGTGATAATTTGCAAGATGAGATCCTATAAAAATAATATTAAAAGTATTTTTAATTGAACTGGAAATTAAAAGGAACCAGACATGGAGCCATACCAAAATAATCAGGAAGAAGCCTAAGTAAGAGCTGTTTTAAAGAGTAGATAACAAAAAGAAAAACAAACAAACAAACAAAAAGAGGCCAATGAGTTTGAAAAGGTAGTACCATAGCCCCCCCTTATCCATGGGGATAACGTTCCAAGCCCCCCAGTGGATGCCTGAAATTGCAGATAATACTGAACCTTATATATACTATGTTTTTTTCCTATACATGCATACCTATGATAACGTTTACTTTATAAATTAGGCACACTAAGAGATTAATGATAACCGGTAATAAAATAGAGCAATTCTAACAATATGCCATAATAAAAGTTATGTGAATGTGGTCTCTCTTTTTCTCCAAGTATCTTATTGTACTCTTCTTCATGTACTTATGTGATATGACAAAATTACTACCTGATGAGATGAAGTGTGGTGAATGACATCGGCATTGTGACACAGCGTTTGGCTTCTATCGACCTTAACGATATATCAGAAAGAGGATCATCTACTTCCGGAGCATGGCTAACCACAGGTAAATAAAAACTGTGAAAAGTGACATGGTGGATGAGCAATGGACTAACTCTAATTACAATGAAGTCTAACCAGGGTATAATTGAAAGGTTTATCTCTGGGAAGGGAGAAGGGCCAAATGTGATGTAAGAGATAGGAAAAGGGCAACAATATAGGTGATTTGGGGAGTGGATATAAATAATAGATGCAGAGAGCAGGATGATCTTGAGTATTTAAAATTCAAGAAAAAGAAAGAGATAACCACAATTATTTTTTTAAAAGGAGGACTAACAGATTGCTTGGTTTGTACTGATTATGTTAAACGATTAGTCTTGCTTCTCTAAGTCTGTGACTCTTGCCACAGTGAGTAAAGCAATCACCTTTCCCCTGATACCAAATCTCCACCTTTCTTTCCAGCTCAGCTCAAGACATAGAACTCCTCCAGGACACACCTTCCTTGACACACTTCTTCTTCACCTTGATGACAGTGTTTTACCCTGCCTCTTATTCAAACAACTCTCTCAATCAATACAGGAGACCCAGTGCTATTTTAATATTCCAGGACAGATTTACGAGGGGCAGGGGAAGGTAACTCACCTCCCGTCATGGCAGAATGATACAAAAGGGGGATGTTCTCCAGAATGTTCTGGGAGCAACTTCCCACAGGGTATTTTCAACTTTCTGGGGAAAAAAAAAAGTCCTCATGACTCAAATCTGATCATACTTCCTTATCGGTCAATACCCTTTCCCCTCCACACCTAAGCAACTCCTACTTATTCTTCAAGTATCAGTTCTGCCACAAAGTCAATTCTAATTTGCTTGGACAGTTCAAATTCTCCTATTAGAAGTTGTCATTCCTCCAATCTCCCCCATCACATCACATGTTAGAATTATAATTCTATATGTATTAATGTAATTAAGGTCCATTTACTCTACTTGACCCCTCTCTCCCTGTCTGTTTTTGTTCACTTTTGAATCATCAGAAGCAAGGTCACTTTCTAGCACATGGTAGGTGCTAACAAAATATTTAAGTTTGTTGAATGACTAAATGACTGTAAAGTTTACGTCCTTGAATGAGCGAAGCAACCTCTTTCCCCTTAAGGTCTTACTGTTCTCTCAGTCTAGAATATCTTTCTCTTGAAATGCATATCGTAGTCTTAACAATTCCATTAGCAGCATTTGTCAAATTATTAATGGGGGTCTTTCACCTACTATTATAATTCAGTAAGCCACTTCTTCTCCCCTCCCCCCATAGCTCTTATATGTTCTTGCTTTTTGGTTGTTCCCCTCACCCCTCCAAAAGAATAAACCTCTATGAAGACAAGAACTTTGTTTTGTTTTGTTTTTTTAATCCTTAATGAAAGATAGTTGGAAGAAAGGCTGGCAGGGACAAGGGTGCCCTGTCTGAAGAGGAAACTACCCTTAAAAGGAAAGAAACCCCATTCTGTTATTCTAAGCTTTACTCAATGACCCAGCTTTCAGCTTTAAGTTTTCCTACTGGGAGGACTTACAACTTGTAGGTGACAGAAAGGAAGGGAATGGCCTCGCGCGTCCTAACCCACGTGGTGGGGGGGGGTGGAGCTCAACAGCCAGTGGATATTTAAACAAAGAGCTTGATCTGGTAGCCTGCGGCTGCCATGCCTTAGGGCAGTGGCGGCCACTGCCGACTTCATCCCCAAGGCAACAAAACACCACCCTTTCCAACGTGAACAGCTACCTGATGGGTAGATGAGCACATGGACCAAAACCTGATTGGGTAGGGTATGCTCTATGGTGAGCGTTGTGAATTGTGCAAGACTGTTGAATCACAGATCTGTACTTCTGAAACAAATAATGCAACATATGTTAAGAAAAAAGAAAAAGAAGAAGATAGCAGGAGGGGAAGAATGAAGGGGAGTAAGTCGGAGGGGGAGACGAACCATGAGAGACGATGGACTCTGAAAAACAAACTGAGGGTTCTAGAGGGGAGGAGTGTGGGGGGATGGGTTAGCCTGGTGATGGGTATTAAGGAGGGCATGTTCTGCGTGGAGCACTGGGTGTTATGCACAAACAATGAATCATGGAACAC
Organism: Callorhinus ursinus; assembly: GCF_003265705.2. Lineage (NCBI taxonomy): Eukaryota > Metazoa > Chordata > Mammalia > Carnivora > Otariidae > Callorhinus > Callorhinus ursinus. Next base: position 55,542,201 of record NW_027397068.1, on the reverse strand, counting down.
TACATCAAGAACTAATGATGTAATGTATGGTGATTAACATAACAATAAAAAATTTAAAAAAAAACCTGATTGGATGACAGGTGCATGGAGGGCTAATCAGATTAAAACAGCCCACACGAAAGAGCCCATAAAAACCCCTAGATTTAAATGCCAAATGACAACCCTCTTGGGTCCCCTCCCTCTTCAGAAGCTTTGTAATACGGCTCAATAAACTTTGCTTTGCTGCCCACCACTCTTCATCTGGTCTACCTCTTCTTTCTTCAAAGCTGCGGGACCAAGGACTAACTGCAGGCACTAAAGGAAAAGAAATCCTGCAACAATCCTGAAACAGTTTTGTGTTTTTTTTTTTAATTAAACAGAAAAGCAAAATTGTAACACAATTTTAAACGTTTGCAAATTAGGTTGCAAGATGGATACAAAATGTTTGTGATATGACTATTACATATATTCATACAGCTAAAGTCATTCATCGAATCTCACACCAACACAAACATAAAATTATTCCATGATTAAAAGTAGCCCAAATCTAACAACCATAAACTGGATTAGCGGATCTCTTTCTCTATTTAACATTTTAACACTTTTTCTGATACTAATTTCCTTACCTAATGGAATCTACAAACTAAAGTTTAAAAAATTGTTAAAGAATGACTAAAAGTCTGCAAAGAAGTAGGGTTCACGGGAAATTTTCAGAGAAGAAATGAGATAAAATAACAAGAATCAATTAGTATACATGTTAAAACTCTTATTCATGATTTTGATACTAACTAACTCTTAAGGGATTTTGCAAAAGTTGATCTGCTGGGTACTACAAATAAACCTTGAGTCCAAACACTTGTAACCATTCTCTTCTAGATGTGGTTTGCATATATAGTCCCCAAAGATCTCATCTGGGCCAGAGATAACACAGATCTGGAGTAAGAACATTTGGACCTGGTTACTACAGTTTACCAAGTACTTTCCCATCCTATTTCTATTTTTTCCTCAAAATTTTATATTTCAGACATACACGCAACCAGAGCTTATCTTTTCAGATACCGAGTAGATTATTTTGTACAAGAGAAAGTTTTTGTCTTGTTTTGTTTTGTTTTTATTTAAATTCAATTAATTAACATATAATGTATTATTTGTTTCGGGGGGGAAAGTTTTTAACAATAAATCTTCCCAATTTTACAACTCAGTTTCAACAAAAATCTTCATTTTTGTAGCTCTCTTTTTTTGTTTTGTTTTTTAAAGATTTTATTTATTTATTTGAGAGAGAGAGAATGAGAGAGAGAGCACATGAGAGGGGGGAGGGTCAGAGGGAGAAGCAGACTCCCCGCCGAGCAGGGAGCCCGATGCGGGACTCGATCCTGGGACTCCAGGACCATGACCCGAGCCGAAGGCAGTCGCCCAACCAACTGAGCCACCCAGGCGCCCCTGTAGCTTTGTTTTTAATTGATTAAAGAGAAACCAACAATCCTATCTTATTACCGAATATAACAAGCCCTAACTGAAAAAGTACCTTATTTTGGTTATGTTTTAGCAATTAAAGTTTAGGCTACTCTCATAGATGATTAACTGTTGAAATTACTTTGACAAAACTGAAACCATTTTTTTTCCTTAGGGGAAGGGAAATGAGAAAGTGAGAAGCAAATGGAGAAGGGGCATAAGATGGTGGATAGGATGCATAAATTTGTGCATTCAATACATGATTTAGCCCAACTTTTTCATGACATAATGGTTACTCTCTTGTATTTTTTACTATGCCTATAATAAAAGATAGTGCTAAACCTATAAATCAAAGCAAATTCAATCAAACATTTACTTTCATGTTCCATAAATGTATGCATTACTAATTATAAAGTCCCTACACTATATTTGCATGTTTTCATGGACTCATATAATACACAAACTCATGGAAGTCTTCTGTTATGCTCCTAATCTTGCCTAGATCTGACATTATCTTCATAACTATTCAATTAAGCCACAAACAAAAATACTATAACATTTGGAATTGATCCAAGGTTTTTAAAAGAAGATTGGCAGCAATTCCATAAGACAGAAAGATGAATCCCTAACTTTTCTTTGTTTTTTGTGTCAGTTGTTTGAAAAACACTAGATAATGATATGAAGTTTTCTATATATTGTCCATGAACCTGATTTTCTGATTTTAGCTTCAGACTTTCTTCCTTAACTGCAACTACTCTTGCAGGAAGCATTTTAGATGTGTGTTGGAGTTCCAACACTTGATTGAGAGGTTGTGGTTTTTTGGGTTTTTGTTTTTTTTCCTTCAGTTCCACCTGCTTTTTAGCACCAACTACATCCATGTCAGCATTCATCATCTTGGGTTACAAACATTTGGAACTTGGATACAAAATCCTTGATGAATGGTTTGCCTATGGAGACACCAGGAGGGGAAGGGATCAGATGGACACTTCAGGCCCTGACACTTGGACCAACTTGAAAACAAGAATTTTGACTGGTTCACTGCTATTAGTTCCAGCTCCTAGAACTGTGTTGGAGTAAGTGGGCAGGAAAAAAAAAGAAAGAAAGAAAGAAAGAAGTTTCATCTCTCTTGTGGTGGAATAACTGAAGCAGACCAGCACAGAACTGAGGCACACTAGATTCTACCAAACCGTCAGTAGCCAAAAGATAAGTATACTATCCATTTTAGGTTGTTTAGAGTGGGAACAATAAAAATGGGAGTAGCAGAGAGCAGATTAGGGAGGTGATGATAAGGAAATGGAGGATTTCTCACATCTTTAGCCATCATAAGCAATGCAAATGACATCTCAAGATTTGGGAAACAGAATAGCATGTGTGGGTAGGGCAGGGAGGACTTTCTCAAACATGAGCTAACTTACAGCTAATATATAATATTTTCTGTTAATTAAATATATATGTATTATATATATTTATATATAACTCTGGGTCAAGAGCCTTTACAAGATTCAGGTTATGGTAGAAAAAAACATTGCCCAGTCCCACATAATAGGTAAAAGTCCAGATGTTCCCTTCGCCAAAGTGATTTCATAATAAGAGTTAGAATCTCACCTCTTCATGACAACAACTACCAGTATGTGTGGTATGGATATTGTGTGTGTCATGACATTTATTTTATTTATTATCACCCTCTGTTATGGGCCGAATTGTGTCACTTTTCCCTCCAAAATTCATATGTTGAAATCCTAACGCCCCCACCACCTCAGAATATGACTGTATTTAGAGATAGGGTCTTTAAAGACATAAAGTTAAAATGAGTTCATTGGGGTGGGCCCGAATCCCTTATGATTGGTGTGTTTGTAAGAAGAGGAGATTAAGACACCCACACATGCAGCAGAAAGACCATGTGGACAAAGAGAGGAAAGGCAGCCATCGGCAAGCCAAGGAAAGAGACCTTAGAAGAAATAATCCAACCCTGCTGGCACTTTGATCTCAGACTCCTAGACTCCAGAAGTGTGAGAAAATAAATGTCTGTTATTTAAGCCACCAAGTCTCTGGTATTTTGTTATGGAAGCCCTAGAAAACTAATATACCCTCCATTTTAAAATGTTTGAATTTAAATTTAAGAACTTAGTAAAGTATATAATGTTTCTCGAAGTCTATTTGTTGACTTACTGAATGAGAAAGGAAGAGTCGAAGTCAGAATAGATATCAGTAAGTATTAACAACAACGGAAATGAAGTGTTTTGAGGATATTCACTGGTGATATATCCACCTGGGAGAAAAACGTGATGATGAAGACGCTGGTTCTCCAGGAAAACACCATATATATTCCACTTCACATAAACTGACGCCTGAGAATACATCATTTGTACATACTAATCAAAGGGGGAGAAGATACAACTGAACCTAGAGAGAGAAAAAAAAAAAGTATATCTTAAAAGAGGTGACAAGTAGTTGAGATTTTGAAAGGTAGAAAAAGATGTCAAAAAATAAAATTGTTGGAGGACGCAGATCGTGAAAATGACAATGAAAGAAAAAAATAACCTATGGGAGTGATGGAAAAATGTGTCTAAAATGTAAAGTAGAGGGAGAAGAGCAAAGAAAAAGAGTTATTATCGCCATAGACCCAAGGCAAGAGTGTTGTAATTTTTCAAGGGCCCACAGATACATCTGAAGTTTTAATAGAAAATGTATTAGATCTAAAAATGAAAGCTGCAAAATAGAATATCAAAATATATAAAAGTTTACAAATTATAATATTATGTTCTCTAAGCCATTGTATCCTATACATATATAACAGTTGTATATCAACTTTATATTATTTGGGAAGGGGAAACTTTTTAACATGTTTGATATAATGTATGTAGTGCATCTATAATAAGAGCACCACGGACTTCTGAAAGTCTTAAAATTGCCCTAGGGAAAGATGATATTGCAACGTAGGAAGAGAAGGAGGGTATGGTAGAGACAAAATAGTTTTATCTGAGTTATAAAGTCATGAATTCTCTGGCAAACTCTACTGGTACACCAAGACAGTTGTTCCTAGAAGAGGTAATAATCAGTGCTAACAATTCAGACATCAGGTAAGTACCTTATTTTTTGGCATTATGGTTGCTAAAATATAACCCAGAAATAATATTCTTCATCAGCAATTTATTGGTTTAAAAAAGCACAGGATTATATCTAAATAATGACAAACACTAATCTAGTGAACTCAGTGAAAAATCTGCTGTCAAAGGAGAAAACATTCACTAGTTGCTTGGCATTATGAAGAAAGTCTATTTTACTTTTTTAAGAGATTGAATCATCACTTCCTGTAGGAATGACCTAAGAAACCATATTGCATTGCTTATATCAACATGAATCCATTGTTCAATAAAACATGGCCAGATTTGACCATTAAAAAATAGTTTTTCCAGGCAATGAGAATAAGGAGGTTTTTGGTATCTTCAGAGAAATTTATATATTACTTCAAATACAATAAAAGACCATTGATTAACACTTAATTAAAAAGATAAAGCAACCCAGTGTGATTTCACACTTGAAAGGAGAATTATGACAACTTAATGCAATGCCAAAATATAGAACTTTATGTTTAATAAGATAGTGTGGGAATATTAGGGAGAGTATAACAAATAATAAAAATCAGTATGTTTATCATATTAATAGGTCATAGTAAATTCTTACAACATTCTGCCAGCATGTGAACCCTGAAAATAAATTTGACTAGAATATTAAAAAAAACCTAAGTTTCAGTTCTCAGAAAAGGGAAATCAGTTGTTAAGACCATGAAAATTAAAACCATATCTTAAATATTCTAGTATTAAAAATTCTAACACCTATAAGTACATGCTTTCTAATGTGTATTTAGGTATATTTCTTATTCAGGAAGACTAAGTAAACTGGTTATCCTAGATACTTCACACAATAAGTTCAGATTATGAGTTTTACAGTTGTGGAGTATAATTATTAAACATAACTTATCTCCTTCTTGGAACTGAAACTGTTATTTGGTATAAATCTATTACTACACATTGAGTTGATATACTTAAAGTGCAAGTATCACTGCATTCCATTAATATAAAAGAGATTAACCAAGATGCTCTGATTCACAAATGAATATTTCTGGAATAAGAGAATATGGGAAATACACCTGCACTGTTAAATGTGGACAATCCTGCCAAGAAGTAACAATGGCCCATCATGCTTAATTATATTTTTGAGCTTTAGGTTTTTAAGAGGGAATTTTTAAAAGAATAAAGGTAGTCAATATACACGTGTCAAAGCTTTAAACTCAGTCCTATTTCAGTAAGTACAGTTGGCCCTTGAACAATGGGGGATTAAGGATGCCTACCACTCACACAGTTGAAAAATCCATGCATAACTTTTGATTCCCCCAAAACTTAACTACAAGTAGCCTATTGTTGACCAGAAGCTTTTTTTTTATTATGTTATGTTAATCACCATACATTACATCATTAGTTTGTGATGTAGTGTTCCATGATTCATTGTTTGTGTATAACACCCAGTGCTCCACACAGAACGTGCCCTCTTTAATACCCATCACCAGGCTAACCCATCCTCCCACCCCCCTCCCCTCTAGAACCCTCAGTTTGTTTTTCAGAGTCCATCGTCTCTCATGGTTCATCTCCCCCTCCGATTCCCTCCTGCTATCTTCTTCTTTTTTTTTTTTTTAACATATATTGTATTATTTGTTTCAGAGGTACAGATCTGTGATTCAACAGTCTTGCACAATTCACAGCACTCACCATAGCACATACCTTCCCCAATGTCTATCACCCAGCCACCCCATCCGTCCCACACCCCACCACTCCAGCAACCCTCACTTTGTTTCCTGAGATTAAGAATTCCTCATATCAGTGAGGTCATATGATACATGTCTTTCTCTGATTGACTTATTTCACTCAGCATAACACGCTCCAGTTCCATCCATGTCGTTGCAAATGGCAAGATCTCATTCCTTTTTGTAGCTGCATAATATTCCATTGTGTATATATACACCACCTCTTCTTTATCCATTCATCTGTCAATGGACTTCTTGGCTCTTTTGAGAGTTTGGCTATTGTGGACATTGCTGCTATAAACATCGGGGTGCACATACCCCTTCGGATCCCTACATTTGTATCTTTGGGGTAAATACCCAGTAGTGCAATTGCTGGGTCGTAGGGTAGCTCTATTTTCAACTGTTTGAGGAACCTCCATAATGTTTTCCAGAGTGGCTGCACCAGCTTGCATTCCCACCAACAGTGTAGGAGGGTTCCCCTTTCTCCGCATCCCCGCCAACATCTGTCGTTTCCTGACTTGTTAATTTTAGCCATTCTGACTGGTATGAGGTGGTATCTCATTGAGGTTTTGATTTGGATTTCCCTGATGCGGAGCCATGTTGAGCACTTTTTCATGTGTCTGTTGGCCATTTGGATGTCCTCTTTGGAAAAATATCCGTTCATGTCTTCTGCCCATTTCTTGATTGGATCATTTGTTCTTTGGGTGTTGAGTTTGATAAGTTCTTCATAGATTTTTGGATACTAGCCCTTTATCTGATATGTCATTTGCAAATATCGTCTCGCATTCTGTTGGTTGTCTCTTGGTTTTGTTGACTGTTTCTTTTGCTATGCAAAAGCTTTTTATCTTGATGAAGTCCCAATAGTTCATTTTTGCCCTTGCTTCCCTTGCCTTTGGCGATGTTTCTATAAAGAAGTTGCTGCAGCTGATGTTGACCAGAAGCTTAACCAATATCATAAACAATCAATTGACACGTATTTTGTATGTTATATGTATTATAGACTGTATTATTTTAGTAAAGCTAGAGAAAAGAAGATGCTATTAAGAAAATCACAAGGGAAAATACATTTACAGTAACGTATGATGTTTATTTTAAAAATCCATGTATCAGTGAACCTGTGCAGCTGAAACGCGTCATCAACTGCATACATGTTGAGATTCATCTTTTTATATGTGTATTCCTGATATTATAGTGAGCATACTAGGCTAGATATTTAAATGCAACATTGTAACCCAAGCTCTACACTTACTAGTTCTAGAACTGTGGCTACTCCTTAGGTCTTGAGACTATCTGTAAAATGTGTATAATTGTACCTACCCTGATTATCTAACCAGATACTCCCAATGACTTGGGCAAATCACTTTCATCTCTTTGGACCTCAGTTGTAAGATAACAACAGTAATAATAATATCAGAGATGTGTATAACACATGCCAAGCAGTGTTGCATGTGTTCCATATAAGTTAATCCATTAAATCCTCCAAATGCATGTAAAAGCTGTATCTTTATTGCCCAGTGGATTTCAAGATATAGATTAAGTGGTCTGTTGAATGAAAGTTGGATAAATAAAATGGAAAAATGATTTGAAATAACATTTTGGCGTTCTTCCTGTGTAAGAAAAAATATGTAAATTTTCTTAACCTACAAGAAAGGGAAAAGGGAGGAAAAAGTAAAATCTCTGTAGGTAGAATGAATGTGAAAAGATGTTTCTAATTTTCTTTAAAAAAATGAATTAAGAACAAAAGTATGTGAAAAAGAAATAGGAAAAAAAGTCTACTGATAAATATGTGGAACAGTCCATGCTGTTAGAATTTGCTATTAAACTTAACCTAAAAAATAAAACAAAGCTTTATATATGCTTGTAGAAGCCTACCAGTTAAAGGCTCCATTCTAACTTTTTTATTTAATGGTGTCTGGTTGCTAATTAGTTAAAGACACTCTGGGAGTCATTCACAGCTGTGGCTCTGTACATTCAGGACAGGGCAGTTAACTGGAGGGCAAATTATATACTAATAACCTAGGGAGAACCATGATCCATTTTCAGGATTTAAAATCAAGAGTGGCAAGAAGGAATAATTATACTGAACTAAACACACACATATAAATGCACAGAGATAATTTTAAAACATTTAGTGATAGCAAAGAGTAAATTATTTAATTCTAACCAAGGATAAAAGCCTTTTGGTAGCTATCACTTACTGCAGTAAATTTGCTGAAGTTTGCATTTCCTGGCTGCTGGCTCTGTTTATTTAAAGTCATTCTGAATGCTCTGCTAGAAAGGATTTCAGCGATGCTGCCAAATTTTCACTAGATTAAAAATGTGCACTGCTGATAATATTTTTATAAACACTGCACACAGAACAAGAGCAATGTTCTTTAGATACCAATTTGCTCCTCGTGACAACCAGCCTTCCTGCTAGGTCTTCTCACTTGGCAGAATCAGTTCAATCTGGTTATTTCTGATGAAATGTCCTAGAAAATTTACATCAAAGTCCCCTTATGGGTTAAGTGCTGAATTAGATGTCTCTCATTAACTGGTAAAGCCATAGGACAATTCATCAATGTGAATGTTGGAATGTCTAAATATTTGTTAGAAAAGTGTCCATGAAGCGAAGTCTTTCAACTCCAGAAAAGATAACAAATGATGTGATGTCAAATGTGTCTTGTAGAAAAGTATTCAGATTAAATATAGCTTCCCTCACCCTAATGCTCAGGTGCAAGTTGCTTTCACTATTATTAAAGTAGTTGTAGTTAAGGAATTCTCAGGCTTTCCATTATCCCCTTAGCTTTATTCTAGGATACAAAAACCACAGGAGTTTTATTAAAACAGAGTTGCTCACAAAAGGTTTCGTGAGTGGCAGAAAGGAGTCTAAACTGAAAACTCAGGAGTCAGCAAAAGTTAATGGCTGGAGCAAAGGGGAAGTCAAATTGTTAGAAAAGAAAAGCTTTGTCTAAGGAGAAGCAAAAGTTGAAGATAAGAATAGAAAACACACAATGAGAAATAGAAATGCAGTTCTATAGGGTCAAAGGCATTAGAAAAATCAAGTAAGGAGGTCAAACACAAGAAGCAAGAAAGAAAATCTGGAGGAAAATTATCAAATAGGTAAAAGTGGAAATATTTATAATATTTATAATTCCTCCCTGGTTACTCCATCTCTGGATCTCTTCCTTCCAATTATCTAAAATCACTTTCAAACTAGAGTTTCTCTACCCCAAAGGACATATGGGGCCTTCCCATCAATATAGGCCCACCTAGCTGCATCACAAATCTTGCTTAGAGATTAGAGGGGTTTAACATTGTTTTTTAATTTATTAAAAAAAAAACAAACAAATATGGACTAATGGTTTAGAGAGCAATTTACATGATTTTTTTAAACTGAAATAAATTTAGACTTGCACAGTTTCACTTAATGCTTTGAGGTCTCCTGTCTTCCTATCTAGTTAGGGGCACTTCAAGGAGCACAGAAAGGTAATTAAATTCCAGCCACTGAAATGGGAATGAGGCTTTAGAGTAAGTTCAAGAAAGGTTTCTTAATTCTTCCCAGGTACTTAGACTTCCCTCTGGTAGCTGCTACCAGCTTCTTAATAGGACCTCATTAGGGTAGACCAGGCATGGCCTTTTAACTTTTAGCAGAGATAATTAAGAAACAGTTACATCTCAATTTATTATATATAGATACATATACACATGTGTGCGTGCACACAGAAATATAGGTAGAAAACAGAAAAATTAATGCCGTTTTTCTAAATATAAAAGTTGAGAGATAAGAGAGAGCAAGTGTGAAAAATCAATTCAGGGTGGTAGTATTTTAAGTGATTATTTTTCTTTCAGATTTAGTTAATGTATTACAGGCTATTGAGCCTAAGAAGACTGAATATGGGATATCGATGCCAGACATGATATAATTCCAACCCAATTACCATTACCACTGACTTCTTTTGGTGAAAGCTAAGCACCCTTCTTAGAAAAGAACTCTAATTATACTAACGATTAGGGTTCAGGCATGTTTACTTGGCTGGCAGGACTCTAACCGAAAGGGAGGAAACTGGCAGTTTCTATAAGACTCGAAGAGAAAATTCACCATGAGAAATGAGAAAGTCTAGCACCCTGAGTTCGATTCTAGAATGAAAACTGAAGACGGCAAAGGCATTGAGTGCAAATAGCTGTTGCAAGAACCTTGCCACCCTTATACCGTATAAGGCCCCGTGGGGAGTAAGGCTGGGTATGGATAAAGCCTAACAGAAGGAAGAACACTTTGAGGCTTAAGCTATACTGCAGTGGAGAACCTCCAGAAGAGCCCAACATAGGAGAGGCAGGGCTATCGTTCCTCCTACACAACGAGTCTTTCTGCTAGGTCTTCTCTGTAGGTCTTAATGGTACCTCATTCAAAAATAAATCCATGGCTTTTAAATTATATACAGACGAAGGGCACAAGAAGCAGTCCTAAGCAGAGTATGGCCCTGCTGCACCTAGTGGCCCGAGCCAAGCACCTAGAATTCAGCCTTGGGCAGCATGCCAAGCGATGACAGCAGCATCAGCCTGAGGCAGGGACAGCAGTAGGACTGGGAGCTGCTTACACAACAGACCCGGCAACAAGATGTGAGAGCACAGAGGAAATGTGATGCGTAGGTGGAACCTGAGTTCCTGGCAATTTATGGGTGAGAGATAGCCTGACAGGAAAACCGAGGTATGCATACCTCTGCATCATGGTGCCCACAATCCAGAAAAACATGGGAGTGCTCAGAAAGGAGAGAAGAGGGCAGATGGGAGATGTGCGGCAGGAGAACTGAAAGGACTCAGGAAGGAGCAAGAGAATGGTGACAAGGAAGAAGGAATAGTCAAGGGCCCTAGTGATGTCTTGAATCTGAGTCTCTCTTGGAAGATTTAGAAAATCATTTTTATAACAAATAATATTTAAAAGTAAATAGGAGTGCTTGTCAGTTTCAATGTCATCTGGTTTCTTGACTAGTACATACAGTGCAGTCAGGAAACAAATCTCCTAGTCTTCCATCTAAGATGTTTCCTTTGTCCTTCCCTGCATTCTCCTGGGCACTGAGATGCAGAGCACTTACTGGGATCTCTTGATTCCTCCGCCTTCCCTGTGTCATGTCCAGTATCTGAATTCTCCAGGTTCTACCTCAGCAATATCTTCTACATGTCGTGCTCCTTCCTGTCCGATTTACAGAACCTGCTGTCAGCACTTTTCCAGTGGCTTGAGAGAAAGTCACTCTACCAATCACACACAAACTTCACTGAACTCTCAAGCAACAATCATTCTCTCCTCTCATCTCCTAAAGCACAGTACTATATATAGCCATTATCGCTGACTATTTATATGCATTTTAGTGGACATTTAATCTCCCCTATCAGACTGTAAGCTTGTGGGAAGAATCTGTAATGATTCATTTTCAATGAACTTGCCCATGGTAGCTATAGAATAAATATTTGTTTGAATTATGGCTGGATAATTATAAGTGGAAAAATAAATTAATGGCATTCAAATGATATACAGACTAAGTATTAGGTAATGTATTAAAAACAATCAGTGTCTATTTTTAGTATAGCATTTCTAATACTTATAGTGACATTTATAAACTCCTCACATAAACATTAATTGTCTTAAAATTCTCCCACCTAGAGATGTCTAGGAGGATCTGCATACATATATCCACACATACATATTTTGCTATGCTATTCTAACAATACTGCATTTAATAATGACAGACTTAACTGAAAGACCTGAGTTTTCATTGAGTTCTGCCAATTACTGAGTCACGTAACCTGGCTAACTTACTTTACTCTCTAAGCCTCCAGTTTCTGATCTATAAGTGATTTAATTTCTAGACTTGTTTTAAGGCTAAAATGATATGAGAAAACAGTCTGTTCAAAGTAGATCTCAGTAATTCGTAGGTCTTAAATAATACATGTCCTCACAGTGGAAATTGATTGCATATTTGCCCTTTTCCTTTTATCTCTTCCTTTTATTGCTTTCTTTCTCCCTCTCTCTCTTCCTCTCTCTCTCTCTTCAAACTACTATTTAATGTACTGGAAAAAATACCGGACTAGGAGCCAAAAGACTTGTGTAGAGTTTAAGAGTTAAGTGACCTTGGGCAACATACTTAGTGTTTACAAATCTCAGTTTCCTTTTCCATATAAATGAAAAATAAAAATGGATGTGAAAAATGCCATATAAGCTATAAATTTTTATTAATCTATAAGTTTTTTATTAGATTTAAGAAAAATAACATAAGGTTATTATGACTGCCCTAGTTGTTTCAAATACTTTCCCTTGAGATCATGTTCTTGACCTTGAGTATAATACAAACTGGAGTTTTAAGGGATGCAGATTTTATTTCTTCAGCAAAATCTGAAATTGAAGTTTAGTTTTAAGTATATAGACACCCATATCAAGCAATTCAATTACTGGAGCACAGGTGGGTAAGGCTAAAGTAAGTCATCTTCAAAGTCATTCTCATTTACCTTTGTAATGTCCTGGGTGACTATACCTGGACACTGATACATACATATTTTGAGAAGTAACAAAAATTCAGGCCTTGCATAATGAATCTATCCTGAGACAGTCTGAGGAAAAACAAAGTTTTCTACATTACCCATTTTACTTCATGGCTCAGAATCTTCTGTTCTCCTCATATATTCTAGAGTCAGGTGGGCCTACCTGACATACGATAATAAAGCACCATTCTGGTTGAACCCTACTTTCCTACTGTCTCTGAATTATTACAAATGCTTTCCTGCTCATTGCTGGTACTGTGGGAGAATAAAATCAAATGAAACTTAGAACAGAACTCCTAAAGTACTTTATTACTTAGTATGTTTAATCTCATCAATAAAATCTGAAAATAGAAGCTGTCAGATATGCAAATACTCAAGAACTGGCTAGTAGTTTGCTTAGCTCTTCATCATAAAATTTTTGCATGTTCTGGCAAAGATTGTCAAATCATCCTAGCTGAAAGAAAACTAATTTCCACAAATTGTTATTTGCTCTATTTTTCCAAAAGTCTGTCATTACCACCTGTACACATTAGCTAATTGTCTCCTGTCTGTTGTTTCAATAAATGTATTTTGTTTACAATTGTCTGTATCACTAAGTAAGAGGTCTTTAAAAATAATTGATTGTGGAAAACTTGAATATGAAAAAAATAATAAAAACTTGTGGAAAGTAACTATAATGTAAGGGAAGCACATAGGTTAAAGAGCTACAGGGAAAAAGACATGGTGGGTAAGGAAAGGACAGGGAGAGAAGATGCATTCACGTATTATTCATTTAATACACTCAGTCATTTTTAAGAGGTGAGAAAATACGCATGTAGAAAAAATAAGACATAGTTTTTACCAGGTTATGACCAGTGAGGAGTTCTTTGAAGAGAACACATGGCATATAGACCATTTTAAGGGAAAGCCCTGGATATCTGCACCTGCATTTGAACATAGTATGAGTGAGAATGAAAAATGCATTTATTGGGTGAAGACACTCACATATTTTTGTTGTCTTTCTTATCACAGCAAGAATTAAGTACCTTGACAAATACAATAATTAAATGCTAATCCATGAGGTGAAAAATCATAAGTGCTCTAAAAGTTTTTAAAGGACTGAAGTCTGTTAACATGGTTAATGAGCTCGGAGACTGCATAGAGTCCAGCTCTTTCACACCTTGTTTTTAAATGGGTTGAAGCAGTCAAGAGAAACAAAGCAGGAAAGAGGAGGAAACCAAGCTGGACTTTGGAGGTAAGTATATTGTAAGTAAATAGTAGGTGACAATATCAAATCTCTGTGATGCTCAAATAATCACTTCCAACATCGGTCACTCATTGCATGTGAGGATTTCTCTTTATTAAGCTTTTTATTTCAATTCCATGATGGTTAACATACAGCGTAATTTTAGTTTCAGATGCACAGTATAATGATTCAGCAATTCTCCACATTACTCAGTGCTCATCATGATAAATGTGCTCTTTAATCCCCATCCTGTATTTCACGCATTCGCCCCAACCACCTCCCCTCTGGCAACCATCAGTTTGTTCTCTATAGTTAGGAGTCTGTTTCTTGGTTTGCCTCTCTCTCTCTCTCTCTTCTCTTTTTTCCCCTTTGCTCGTTCATTTTGTTTCTTAAATTCCACATATGAGTGAAATCATAAAATATTTGTCTTTCTCTGACTTATTTTACTTAGCATTATACTCTCTAGCTCCATCCATGTTGTTGCAAATGTCGATTTCATTCTTTTTACAGCTGACTAATATTCCATATATATAATATATATTCTTTACCCATTCATCAGTCAATGGACACTTGAGCTGCTTCCATAATTTGGAAACAACAAAACTAAAAGGCAATCTACCAAATGGGAGAAGATATTTGCAAATAACATATCTGATAAAGGGTTAGTATCCAAAATCTATAAAGAACTTATCAAACTCAATACTCAAAAACCAAATAATCCAATTAAAAGCTGGACAGAAGACATGAACAGACATTTCTCCAAAGAAGACATACAGATGGCCAACAGACCCATGAAAAGATGCTCAACATCACTCATCATCAGGAAAATGCAAATCAAGACTACAATGAGATGTCACTTCAAACCTGTCAGAATGGCTAAAATGAAAAACACAAGACAAAACAAATGTTGGTGAGGATGTGGAGAAAAAGGAACCCTCATGCACTGTTGGCGGGAATGCAAACTGGTGCAGCCACTGTGGAAAACAGTATGGACATTCCTCAAAAAGTTAAAGATAGAACTCCCCTATGATCCAGTAATCGCACTACTGGGTATTTACCCAAGAAATACAAAAACAGTAATTCAAAGGGATACATGCATCCCTATGTTTATTGCAGCATTATTTACAATAGGGTGTGAGGATTTTTAAATGACTCCTTCACACCAGAAATCAACATTACTTGAAATCTTTAGGATAATTTCTTCAGATTTCAGCCCACATTCATAATCCCATCCTTAGACCATTCATTCTCTCTTCTCCCATCCATTCCTCCAAATTCTTAACTCTTCTTAACATTTTGTGTATATGTCTACCTTGTGAACTATATTTTTGTACCCATTTTTATAAGTGTATAAGAGTATAAATCTTAAATATACAGACTGAGGAACTTTTATTAAGTGAACATACCACTGTAATGACCACCCAGATCAAGCAAGAGAATATTATCAGAAACAAAGGAGCCTTCTTCAAGTCCTCTAAGAATTAGCTACTATTTCGATGTCTATCACAAGAGTTTAGATCTGTTTTTGATTTTTCTATGAATGGAATAATACAGTGTGCATTCTTGTGTGACTGACTTCTGTACAATATAATGTATATGAGATAAAGCCATGTAGCATTTTTCATCGTAAGATTATACGAAAAATATTCATCCATTCAACTGTTTATTAGTGCTGGCCTCAGTTTTCATTTATTAGCAATAATACAGCTGTGAACATATTTCTGTTGAAAATATATTGAGAAGTGAAATGCTAGGTCAGGGGGTATGGGTCAGCTTAGTATATAATGACAAGGAGTTCTCCAAAGTAGTTATAACAATTTAAACTACCATTATCTACTAAAGTTCCAATTTCACTAATCCTATATTTGGTATTTTCAAGGTATTTTATTTGCTTGTTTCAATTTTAGCCATTCCAGTGGGTAGCAGTGGATTCTCAAAATGATTCTTAGTTGCATTTCTCTGATGACTAATGATGTTGAAGATCTTACAGGCTTATTAGTTGTGTGTCCTATTATAAAAATACTTCCTGGATTTTTGCTGATTTTTAATTGGATTGTCTACAGTTTTCTTTTTACTGTTTTGGATTTCTTAGTATGTTCTGTACACAAGTGCTTTGTTGGACATATGTATTGTAATAGAGTCACCCTCTTTGTGGTTTGCCTTTTCAGATTCTTATTGATGTTTTTAATAAAATTCTATTTATCAATATTTCCTTTATGGTGCTTCAGAGCTTTCTTGTGCTCTATTGAAGAACTCTTTGCCTATCCCAAATTGAGTTTTTCTTACATTTTCTTCTAGAAGTTCTATTGATTTCTGATTAACAAGTAGATCTTCAACTAGTATGGAATTTATTTGGGGGTGTGAGGTTTCTTCCTCCCTGCCCCCCATGTGGATGTCCATTTGACCCTGCGCCTTTTATTTAAAAGATCATTCTTTATGAATTACATTGCAGTGGAAAGTTTGTCGTACATTAGGAATATTTGTTTGATCAATACCACACTATACTGTGTACTTTATAAAACAATATCAGGTCATGGAAGCTCTCGAGCTTTGGTCTTATTCTTTTACAAGACTGCACTATTCTTCTCTTAGTCTTTGCCTTTTAACATGTATTTTAGAACATATTTGACAATTTCTACAAAATTGCCTGTTGAGATTTTGATTGTAAATGCAGTGACTCTATAGAGTAATTTGGAAAAAACTGTTTATCTTTGTAATAGTGAGCCATCCTATCCTTGAATACAGAATAGCCTTCCATTTATTTCAGTTTTATAGATTTCAGTGTAAAAATATTTCACTTCTTTGGTAAGATTTATTCCTAGATACTTGGTATTTATTGAAGACACTGTGAGTAATATATTTAAAGTTTTTAAATCTTATTTAAATTTTAAATGAATAAAATATATAAAAATCATTTCAATTTTTTGTTGGCATATTAAAAAACTGTTTTAATTAATCAACTTTATTGAGGTATTACTTACATAATATAAAGTGTACCATTTTATACCATGACATGTAACAAAAGAGTTCCATATTCCTATCAGTATTTGGTATTATCAGTCTTTTAAATTTTAACCATTATAGTGGGTGGGTAATGGTATTAATTTGATTTTAATTTTTTATTTCCCGGATGAATGTAGATGTTCAATATCTTTTCATGAGCTTATTGGACATTTGTGTATCTTCTGTTGCAAAGTGTCTAAGTTTTTTGCCCATTTTTATTATTATGTTGTTAATCACCATACATTACATCATTAGTTTTTGATGTAGTGTTCCATGATTCATTGTTTATGCATAACACCCAGTGCTCCATGCAGTACGTGCCCTCTTTCATACCTACATCACCAGGCTAACCCATGCCCCCACCCCCCTTCCCTCTAGAACCTTCAGTTTGTTTCTCAGAGTCCATAGTCTCTCATGGTTTGTCTCCCCCTCCAGTTTCCTCCCCTTCATTTTTGCCCATTTTTTTTTAAATTGGAGTTCTATTATTATTTCTCTTATTATATACATACACGAACACATAGACACACACATATCGCTAAATTCACTTATTTCTAGTAGGTTTTTTAGTTGAAATTTTAGTTGAATTCCTGCAATAAACTCTTCATGGTAATAATGCTTTATCCTTTCTATATATTGCTGGACTCAATTTACTAAAATTTGGCAAGTACACTTGCATCCATAGTCATGAGGGATATTGATCTGTATTTTTCCCTTCTGTAATGTCTGATCTGATACTAGTATCAGAGCAATTCTGTTCTCATAAAATGAATTGTGACATATTTTCTCCTCTTTGATTTTCTAAAAGAGTTAATGTATGATTGAGATTAAACTTTCCTGAAGTGTTTGATAGAATTCACCACTGAAGCTCTTTGGGCCCAGAGTTTTGTTTTCTTTGTATTTATAAAAAGGTTTTTAATTACAGAAACAATTTCTTTAAAAAATACAGGTTTATTTGGATTTTCTTTTATTGTCTTGTGTCAGATTTTTTTGCAACTCACTATGAGATCTCAGTGGAAACATATGATAGCTGAGAAGAGACGATACAGAAACAAAACCCAAAGTCAGGAAAACAAGACACAGTATCTCTTCCCCCACTCCCTGTAGTTTTCACCAATTCCAGTGTCTAGAAGAATCCAGACAGACTGGTGAGGCTGTGTGGGGCTAGAACAGTGATTCTCCACCCAACATGGCCTGGGAAGCAGCTGTGGTTCTGCACAGAATGGATACATTCACAATATTTGCCTGTGTCATTTATTATTTGTAAAATATATTGGGATAAATTGGGATAAATTTGCTCATTGTATTTCCTAATTAGCCTATCATGTATATAGGATTTATTATGGTGCTCCTTTCTTTTATTTCTGATATTGGTAACTTGTGTCTTCCCCTAAATTTTTTTTTTCTTCCTCCATCTAGCTAGGGATTAATCAATTTCATTGATCTTTTCAGAGAACCACCATTTGATCATTTGATCTTATTAATTTTCTCTATTGTTTGTTTGTTTCCTATTTCATTTGTCTGTGTTCTTTTCTCTATTCTTTCTTTCTTTCTACTTAGTTTGGGTTTACTTTGTTCTTTTTCTTGTTTATTTAAGGTGGAATGTTAAATGTTTTCATTTTAAACATCTTCTTTCTCTTCTATTATAAGGATTTAAAGTATACATTTTCTTTTAAACCTTGCTTTACCTCATAAATTTTCATATATTGCATCTTATCATTGTGACCAAAATATTTTCTGATTTCCATTGTGATTATTTTGTGTGCCATCAGTTACTTAGAAATGTATCATTTAATTTCTAAATATTTGAAGTTTTCCAAATTTTGTGTGTTATTGATATTTTAAAATATTCTATTGCTGGGCACCTGGGTGGCTCAGTTGGTTAAGCGGCTGCCTTCAGCTCAGGTCATGATCCCAGGGTCCTGGGATCGAGTCCCACGTTGGGCTCCTTGCTCAGCTGGGAGCCTGCTTCTCCTCTGTCTGCTGCTCCCCCTGCTTGCGCTTGCTCGCTCTCTCTCTCCCAAATAAATAAATAGTCTTTAAAAAGATAAATAAAAATAAAATATTCTATTGCTGTCAAAGAAAATATTATTTCAACTCTTCTAAGTTTTTTGGGCCTTGTTCTATGGTTCACTATGTTGGTAAGTTTTCACTGTGCAATTGAAAAGAATGTGTATTCTGCTATTGTTGGATAAGCATTTCACAAATGTCAATTAGGCAAGTTGGTTGATGATGTTGTTTATATACTCTCTATCCTTACTGACTTTATTTACTTGTTCTATCCATATTGACAGATGGCAGTTGAAATCTCCAACTGTAATAATGAATTTGTCTACTTCTTCCTTCAGTTTTATCAGTTATTATGCCAATACTTTAAGCTCTGTTATGAGGCAGATATGTATATTATTGATGTATCTTTTTGATGAGATATGAAATAGCCCTCTTTATCTGTTACTATTCTTATCTAAAAGCCTGTATTTTCTGATATTAATAGTCTCTTCACCTTTTTTATAATCCATGTAAGTATGGTATATCTTTTCCCAAATTTTATTTTTAACCAATCTGCATCTTTATATTTAAAGATTTGTTTCTTTGGGCAGCATATAGTTGGGTCTTGCTTTTTATCCAGCCTATTTCTGCCTTTTAATTGGAGTGTTTACCTTTTACATTTTACATAATTTAACAGTACGGCTATTATTTTGTAACATGCTATCTATTTATTCTGTTTTTTGTGCCTTCTTTTCTCTTTCCCTGTCTTTTTGATTATGTATTTTTCAAAATCCCAGTTTACCTCCACTTTTAGATTATCGGTTTATTTCTTTGTTGTTGTTTTTTTCTCTTGGTTGACCTAAGCTTAGTTGAGAATATGTGTTAGTTACTTCTCACAGTAAATACCTTCAAATATTATTTCTCTTCACTAGTAATGTAAGAACCCTCAGTCATTTCATCTTCCCATTTTGTACACTGTATTTTAGGCCTTTTTACTTCTACATATTTACAAAATACCTTTGCTTCTACTTTTGCTTCAATAATATTTAAATTTTGTAACAGTTTTAAAAAAACTTTAATAATTTCTATTTTAGCATTTTTTAATTATACGTTCTGGATTTGAGTTTCCACCTCATATTATTTTCATTCTTCCTGAAGAGCTAACTCTAACATTTTTTTTTTTTTTAGTGAAGATTTACCGGCAATAAATTCTCTCAGTTCTTGCTTTTTCTATAATAATCTTTGATTTTCTTTAAATCTTGAAAATTATTTCAAAATTCCAAATATAGACTTGTAGGTTGACAGTTTTGATTTTTTTTTTTTGAGGGGTGCGGGTTACAAATGTCATTCTCCTGTCTTTTGACGTGCATTTGTTTCTGATGAGACATTTTTAGCCATTCTAATTTTTATTCCCCTATATGTAATATATTTTTCTCTTACAACTTTCAAGATTTTCTTGTCATCATTATTTTTTTTCTCCATCAAATTATTATTGTATCTGTGAATTGTCTGGACTTTCTAAGTGCACAATCCTGTGCAAAAATGACAGCTTTGGGGCACGTGGGTGGCTCAGTCATTAAGTGTCTGCCTTGGGCTCAGGTCATGATCTCAGGGTCCTGGGATCCAGCCCTGCATTGGGCTCCCTGCTCCGTGGGAAGCCTGCTTCTCCCTCTTCCACTCCCCCTGCTTGTATTCTCTCTCTCACTGTGTCTCTCTCTGTCAAATAAATAAAATCTTAAAAAAAAAATGACAGCTTTGCTTCTTACTTTATAATTTTATCTTTTTTCTTAGTTTATTACACTGGATAGGATCTCATTATGATGTTGAATTGAATGGTAATAATTAGCACCTTTGTCTCATTTCTAATTTGGAGAGAAAAGATGTGGATCAGGAGCCCACTAGAGAACACAGTCATGTGGTCAAGACATGGCTAACTATTTGTAAGGAACAACTAAGTTAGGTTTTTTCTTCATTAAAAAATACCAGCAACTGGGGTGCCTGGGTGGCTTAGTCGTTAAGCATCTGCCTTCGGCTCAGGTCGTGATACCAGGGTCCTGGGATCGAGCCCCACATCGGGCTCCCTGCTCAGTGGGAAGCCTGCTTCTCCCTCTCCCACTCCCCCTGCTTGTGTTCCCTCTCTCACTGTGTCTCTCTCTGTCAAATAAATAAATAAAATCTTTAAAAAAAAAAAAAACAGCAACAACTAGATATACTATTCTTATTATAGACTTTGGGCAATGCAGACACCTTAATTTATGTATCAACTATAATTACCTATATTAGACTAGAAAGGTCACAGAGTAATCATATAGTCCAACAGTCTCATAAAATGCTGACATCGCCTCTCCAATGTCTCCTAAATTGATACGAAATCTTCACTTAAGCATTTCCAGAGATAAAAAGCTCCATTTTCTGGTTCCATACAAATTTTAGGATTATTTGTTCCATTTCTTTGAAAAAAGTGGATGGTATTTTGATGGGAATTGCATTGAATGTGTAGATTGCTCTAGGTAGCATTAATATCTTCGCAATGTTTGTTCTTCCAATCCATGAGCATGGAACGTTTTTCCATTTCTTTGTGTCTTCCTCAATTTCTTTCCTGAGTATTTTATAGTTTTCTGAGTAAAGATCCTTTGCCTCTTTGGTTAGATTTATTCCTAGGTATCTTACGGTTTTGGGTGCAGTTGTAAATGGCATTGACTCCTTAATTTCTCTCTTCTGCCTTGTTGTTGGTATATAGGAATGCCACTGATTTCTGCACATTGGTTTTATATCCTGCCACTTCACTGAATTCCTGTATGAGTTCTAGCAGTTTTGGGGTGGAGTCTTTTGGGTTGTCCACATAAAGTATCATATCGTCTGCAAAGAGTGAGAGTTTGACTTCCTCTTTGCCAGTTTGGATGCCTTTGATTCCTTTTTGTTGTCTGATTGCTGTAGCTAGGATTTCTAATACTATGTCGAATAGCAGTGGTTTGTATAGAACCAGAAGAGACCCCAAATAGCCAGGGGAATGTTGAAAAGAAAAGCAAAGCTGGCGGCATCACAATTCCAGACTTCCAGCTCTAGTACAAAGCTGTCATCATCAAGACAATATGGTACTGGCACAAAAACAGACACATAGATCAATGGAACAGAATAGAGAGCCCAGAAATGGACCCTCAACTCTATGGTCAACTCATCTTTGACAAAGCAGGAAGGAATGTCCACTGGAAAAAAGACAGTCTCTTCAACAAATGGTGTTGGGAAAATTGGACAGCCACATGCAGAAGAATGAAACTGGACCATTTCCTTACACCACACACAAAAATAGACTCCAAATGGTTGAAAGACCTAAATGTGAGACAGGAGTCCATCAAAATCCTAAAGGAGAACACAGGCAGCAACGTCTTCGACCTCAGCCGCAGCAACTTCTTCCTGGAAACATCGCCAAAGGCAAGGGAAGCAAGGACAAAAATGAACTATTGGGATTTCATCAAGATAAAAAGCTTTTGCACAGCAAAAGAAACAGTCAAAAAACCAAAAGACAACCAACAGAATGGGAGAAAATATTTGCAAATGACATATCAGATAAAGGGCTAGTGTCCAAAATCTATAAAGAACTTATCAAACTCAACGCCCAAAGAACAAATGATCCAATCAAGAAATGGGCAGAAGACATGAACAGACATTTTTCCAAAGAAGACATCCAAATGGCCAACAGACACATGAAAAAGTGCTCAACATCGCTCCGCATCAGGGAAATCCAAATCAAAACCTCAATGAGAGACCACCTCACACCAGTCAGAATGGCTAAAATTAACAAGCCAGGAAATGACAGATGTTGGCGGGGATGCGGAGAAAGGGGAACCCTCCTACACTGTTGGTGGGAATGCAAGCTGATGCAACCACTCTGGAAAACAGTATGGAGGTTCCTCAAAACGTTGAAAATAGAGCTACCATATGATCCAGCAATTGCACTGCTGGATATTTACCCCAAAGATACAAAAAGGGATCCGAAGGGGTATGTGCACCCCAATGTTTATAGCAGCAATGTCCACAATAGCCAAACTGTCGAAAGAACGAAGATGTCCATCGACAGATGAATGGATAAAGAAGAGGTAGTATATATACACAATGGAATATTATGCAGCCATCAAAAGGAATGAGATCTTGCCATTTGCAATGACATGGATGGAACTGGAGGGTGTTATGCTGAGTGAAATAAGTCAATCAGAGAAAGACATGTATCATATCACCTCACTGATATGAGGAATTCTTAATCTCAGGAAACAAACTGAGGGTTGCTGGGGGTGGGAGGGATGGGGTGGCTGGGTGATAGACAGTGGGGAGGGTATGTGCTATGGTGAGCGCTGTGAATTGTGCAAGACTGTTGAATCACAGATCTGTACTTCTGAAACAAATAATGCAATATATGTTAAGAAAAAAAAAAGAAGATAGCAGGAGGGGAAAAATGAAGGGGAGTAAATCGGAGGGGGAGATGAACCCTGAGAAACTATGGACTCTGAAAAACAAACTGAGGGTTCTAGAGGGGAGGACGGTTGGGGGATGGGTTAGCCTGGTGATGGGTATTAAAGAGGGCACTTTCTGCATGGAGCACTGGGTGTTATGCACAAACAATGAATCATGGAACACTGCATCAAAAACTAATGATGTGATGTATGGTGATTAATATAACAATAAAAAAATTTAAAGAAATAAAAGCTCCATTTTATTTTTGAAACTTTTTGTTACAAAAGCATACATTAAATAATTCCAAAATCTACATGTGTCTTCCCTTATTCAAGTAGGGAGGTTTTCCTAGGCACTCCTTCTACCACATGTATCCCTTACAATTAGGTTACTTGAGCAAAAGAATAGGAGTGAGGGGTGGGGGAGAAAGCAGTGGCAAACACAAAACAGAATTTTAGGTCTCCCTCAAATAAATTTCTGGGTAGGTGGCCCAAAGAAGCTTCCCAGAATCTGCCCCATGCCATTTCTGCTGAGAGTCCACTGACAAAACTTACTCACCTGGCCATAGCTAACCGCATAGGAGCTTAAGAGCTGTCATAGGCATTTATTTTGTAGTACCCTTCAGCTGACAATCACTGCTCAGGACTCCAGTGAGCCACTGCTATGGTAGCACATCTCTTCCTCCTACTGCTGTCCGTACTATTCCTGCCACTGCTTTCCAACTTGTCTCTCTGCCATGGCTGCTAAATACCTCTGGTGTCTACTGCCCCACGATTTCTGTTTACTGCCTTTTCTCTCTGCAGCTCTGTGTTGATCGTACTGCGATACCTCTCCTTCTACACCTTAGATTAAAACCCTCCCAGTAAGTGGATTTTGACTGTTTTGTGTAATTACTGCATAAGGTGGAGCGTCCCATCGGGGCACAGCTGTCAGGCTAATTCATACCCCAGTATCCTGGCCAGCCAGAGAGGGCTACTTACAGTTTGAATTCAAATTCAAATTTTTCCAGACCATAAAAATTGCTCTTGTATCCTATGTGAACTACAAAGGACTATTTAAAAGGACACATAGCATGGGATTTGTTTAGTTGTCTAGACCACAGGTAATCTTCCTAATAGATTTTGCATAGAAAATTGGAAAGAAAAAGACACTAATTTCAGCCTGTTAAAAGTCACTGGCCAGATGTTGTAAACAAAACAAAACAAAACAAAGACCCCACTAATGAAAGGTCTCCCTGGAGATTTAAAATCTTTATATGCAACCTAATGCTCTTAAAGAGAATATCACATTTCATTGACATACAAGGCATTTGAGTTAAATTAAAAGGTTTGAAAATATCCTTCTTGGAATTGAAGTCTAAAGGACAGGTTTTGAAGTTTACCTACTTTCCTAGAAGACTTTTACTTCTTTCTGCCATAAACTGAGTAATTTTTTTTCAATTTGACTTGATGCCACTCAACCTTCTAAATTAGGCCTATAGTTGGATGTTCAGTTCAGGTGAAGTTGAATCAAGAGTCACTCTTTGTTCAGGTATAAGAAGCAAGCAGCTAAACTAGAAATTGATTTAAAAGGCAAAAATAAAAGTTCTTTTTGTTCAGAATTCAAGAGGAGGGAAAAGACAAAGTAATTAAATATTTCAATTGGTAGGCTTCCCAAAAATCGGTGGTCAGGTGTTTCCCATGTACTTGACTCAAGAAATAATTTATCTGGGAGAAACTAAATTTAAGAAGAAGCAATACATTTAACTTCTTTTAAACAGACCTGACATAGTTATAACCTTATCTCCACAAGTAATTCAACATTTTCTTTTTCCATTTTTTTCTAAAACCAACTAATTTGCAGTTACAGGGTTCATTCTGACTGATTGCCTGCAAAAACTCACTTCTCGGTTATTCATAGCAAAATGATTCCTTTCCCCACCCCCATCTGATTCTGATGTGATGAGGTAACTTGAACAGTTGTGTGCGTAACTCATTTTCTTCACTGCTGGGAAAACATGAGTTGCCTGGGGGGAGGGGAAATGCTTTTATAAAAGTACAACCCTCAGCCTGCTGCAAGTTCACATTTTAAAGAAAAATGAAACAAAATTTGAGTTTTCTCTCTCCTTTTGTTAACCTTCATTTTATAGAAGAGGAGGATAATTGCCATAGTAAAGGTCGGTTTAGAAGACTGCTATAGCCGTACAGGAATTGGGAGAAAATATATTAAAGAGACGATAAATATTAAAAAAAAAAAAAATTACAAAGGCTGTAGGGCTGCAGGAGGTAGAGAACTTGAAGCCCAAATCAGAGAAACAGCAAGTTTCGAGAGAACTTCTAACAGACTAAAGCATTGCTTGGGTGACTTTTACGTATAGGCAGGCAGGTTCTGCTAATGTGTTAAAAACATATTTTCCCGGTTTCCGTATTGTTCCTTTTCCTCGACCCTACAATGAGCCACACGATAGAGAAAAATGACGGTAATTAGGATATTCAATAGGAATTACCTGAGCTGACAACTCCCACGGGGCAGGTGGCAAATGCCAGGGCAAAAGCCAGAAAATGACATGGGCCTCTGCATAGGTAATTGACACCTTTGTGCGAGGCCTCTGCTGATCTCATTGAGCGAAAAACCCCTGAAAACCCAGGAGGGTGTTTTACACGTGAAAGTCCGTGTTTGTTTCTGTGAACACTTATCTTTCTGTTTGTGAGGCATTATCCCCCCCATCCTTCTTACTTCACACTTCTGTCCCGTTACCCACCTGCTTGCTTATTCTACTTTGGCCTTTTTTTGCACTTCACTGACTATTCTTCTAGTCCTTTTATGTAGCTCACTATCTTAGGTTATCCCTCCTGCCTGTGTACTTTGTGCTCCATAAATGTTTCAATGCTTACAAGTAATATGAGGAGGAGAGTCCTCCGACTGACCAAGTAATCTAATTTGGTATCTCTTATCGCCCCTGAGCAAATGATATGTGCAATGGCCCCCTAACATTGATGGAGTTAACATGCTTCCCAAATCAAGAGGGGTGAGCCCAGTCAGCTGCACCTGAGTACTCCACCTGTTCACAAATTCTGAAAAAAATAAAAGTTAAGAGAGAGATCTTTACGAAATGTATGTATCAGAAAGCCAAATGAAATTTAAGTGTTGGTTTGTCTTCTTCTTGAAACAAAACAAAAAAGCAGAAAGCTATATGTCCGCTGGAGTCATTTAGTCTAATGAAACAACTACTCTTCATCTACGCTCGGTAATCAACAGCACAAAAATACCAGCAAAAACTTCATAAGACAGTGGGATCTTAAAGAAAAATTGCTATATTTTTGAAAAAGTTGCTATGCTATTTTTGCTCTCAATAAATTTTAAGTTTACTTTGCAACTCCAAATGTTCAAATTTTGGTTTAGGATATGACACATGAAAAAGCTTCCTACAAAATATTTACAATTTCCATACTGTGGGCCATGACATTAGCTTACTACAACACTGTCACCTTACATATATATTTATTGCTCATTATTGCTCACTCTGGTTTAAGAGGATTTTCCATAGCTTTGTCTCCCCAGTATAACCTTCTACCTTTGTATAGTTTATTTTCCCAAGCAGTAGTGCAGGAATTACAGGCAGAGATGCTAAAATAAAAGTTATATCAAGCCAAAATATCCCCAAGCCTCTTTTTTATTTTTTTTCAAAACAAAACCTTACCACTACCTCTACTAAAAAGTTGGAAGAAGAGATGATAAAAGGGTGTGGAAAACAAACGTGTAGGACTTCAGACCAAGGCACAGCCTCATTGTAGAGCACTTTTATTCACACTTGCCATGTAAACAATCTCTAGGAACCTCAGTGGTCAAGATTATGCATGTTAAGTAAGGAAATGGTACAGACAATAATCTGAGTGGCTAACTGGAAACAAATGAGGTTGACCAGAGTCATGAGGAAATCAAAATCAGAGCCTTGACAGTGTCAGAATATATCCTAATAAAACCATAGTTCCCAGCTGTGTTTCCAAAACCAGTGGTGAGCCACAGATATAATTAAATGTTCTGTGGGGGGGAGGGGAAAGCATACCATGCCCAAAGAAATTGGTGAACACTGGGTGAAACAGATCTCTTTACTGGAGAACTTCTCTGCACTGTTAGTATTTAAGTCCATTTTGAACCACCGGAGATAGAAATGCAACCCTTTCCAAACTATTTGGACTGTAAAACCCTCTGGTCACAGAAAATATTATTAACACTGCCCAGAACACCACTGTCCCGAAGAATGGCTTGGAAAATACTATCTGTGAATTTTAAGAGTCCTTGATATCAATATCTTTATTGAACATGATGGCTCTTTATCAAAATGATGAATTAAGGAGTAGCTACATATATAAAACCTAATTTAACCATCACTTTCCAGAAAGTATAATCAAATAAGCAATCAATAAATTTATTATGCACAAGCACTCTGTAATAGATGATCACTGCTTAAAGTTCATACCGATGTTAGAAATGCATATTGTACTTTGGGGGAAATTTTGCAGTTTCTTTCCATGTGCTTGTTTTCATAATGAAATGTAGTATGAACAATTAATGCATTAATTGTAAAGTATTTGCATCTTAATTTTTTTATCTCCTCTATTGTTTATAAAGTATTTTGGAGATTTTCTCAGTTCAGTAAATAGGTAGAGTGGCTCAAAATGGAAAGGTTGTTTTGTGTCCAAATATTTATTAAGAAGTCACTCAGATTACTGTCTGTACCATTTTTAAGCTGGCAATTGAAAAGTCACCTGTGAGTACCAAGGAGTTTTTCTCACTTTTGATAGTTGAGTGACTCCTTCCTGCATTTTTCCTACTTTACTGGTGTCCAGTCTGAAAACTCAGGGTCTCTTTCAGATGTAGAGACCCTTTACAAGTTTTGAAATTGTTGAAGCAGCTTATTTTTACACAATAAAGCCTATATATAACATGTGTCATCCTATAACGCTCATGCTAATCCAAAATAAATAGAAATCATACATGAACTGAAATCTGGCCTGTTCCTTGAAGCATAGCTCCATGGGAAGGCAGTGTTTTAAGATATTTACATTTAAAAGAAAGGAAATAATTCTTTTACCTTGAAAAACATAGATAATTTTAGAAGTTTTGGAGACAGTTAAGTTTTATTCAGAGCGAAAATGTCCGCATAACTTAATGTTCCCATATCTTTAAAAAATAAGATTTTTAATTCAATAATCATTTGCTTATATCTGCAACTTTCTTTAAGGCTAAATAAACGAGGAAGCCATCTTGTTTTCCACATCACTGGCTCTAGCATGCTATACAAGATCACCATGACAACAGGAGCTGGTCTGCCTAGTGTGAAGACAACAGTGTAGGCCTCATTTCCTAAATGCATGTTTCCACTAAAGTTGAATCACCAATTAAAAGACTCCTTTCTGTCCTTGGGGGCTTCAGAGATGCAAATGGTATTGTGAAGGCTGGCTGGTCAGCTGCTATACCTAGTAACTCCTCCTGATTATCTAAAAATAAAATGACTCTTGTTTAAAAAGATGGAAAGTATTTTTGAATTACACAGAATAGGAGTTAATACTTAAAATCAAAAGATTTGCTTGAAATTGTGAACTACTATCCTTGTTATAAGTTGTGATCACTCCTTAAATCCCTGAAAAAAAAGACAATTCTGAGTGGGTTTTTAAGTATCCTATTATGATATTATTAGATACACAAAAATGTTTGTTAATGCTTTGTCAATCACTATGTGAATAGCAAACATAGACTTAATAACAAAAATTAATATTCTTCAAAAGATATGAAAAAGTGTGGTGATTACAGAAAAGTAAAATTTAAATTTTATCCGGATGATATTCCTTAAGAATACCTTATAATTTAAGGCAAGACAATAAAATAATTTTTTAAAGATCCAGGTTCATAAAAGAGAATTTTCTTGACATTAAACACTCAGAAGGCAAAAGTCATTAATGGGTTTTGATTTTTAAGAAAAGAAATGTATGTCTATTTTAGTGGATCAATAAACTAAACAGTTTAATGGAAGTACTTTTGAATAAATACAGTAATTTTAAAAATAGAGATCAGTATTACTCTTTGTGCACAATGATAGATGATAACTAAAGCTTGTCACCTACTTCTCTAATGTATATTAGTCTCTGAATTTCCATTTTCTGTACCAACTTGATGAATAGATATTTCAGTTTTGACATTTTACAGTCCTTATTTACAAATGAAATGCTAAAAATATCCAAATTGTGTTACTCAGTATATTTCTGATTTTTATAGTAAGAAAAGGAGGATATAAGAAATTCAACATAACTAATTTTCAGGTAAAATTACACATTTCCATTAACAGTCATGTGATAAAGATATATGTTATTAAATGGAGCTATTTAGGAATTAATGTGCACAAAATTAACAATACACACTAGCCAATTTTCTGTAACGTGTGTTTGTATATTTAACTGTTTCTTTGTATAGCTAATTAAATGTTTGTTGCAAAGTCTCACGGGAAGCTCATTTGCATGTACCTTGTTATAATGGCTAAACACTTTCTCACTAAGTATCGCCTGATGAATAGATATTTCACAAATGCCTGGCAGAGACACAGCAACAAACTATGGACACATGTCATTATTACTGTAGTTCATCAGACAACTCTCCATGGTTCTCTCTACATAATTGGGCTCATTTAGGAATCACTCATTCGCTTACAAGTGGTAACCAGTGTAGCATTGCATTTTAATTTTAAAAGTTTAATTAAAGTAAAAATTTGTTCAGTTTTTTTTTTTACTTATTTGAATATGTATAGATACTTGAATGTGAGCTCACACACAAGTCTGATTTTTGAGAGAAAATGTCACAACAGAAAATAAATTGGCAAATGCAGATATAAACTGAAATAAGAATGAGCAACAAATATATTAACACTGTATCTTCTCCACATGAGGCAATCCACATAAATAAAATGACCAAGGATGGTAGGTTTCACAAAGTGTCAATTTCCTTCTAGCTTTTTCTCTAGAATGAAACAACTTAGAGTGACCTCAAAAGAACAGTAGGCAACTTGTGAGTTACTTTTTTTAAGAGACTCACAAGGTACACTAGTGTGGTATGAACGAACGTTGCTTAGTTTTGCAGTCATGTGACATTATAAGAGCAGAAGTCATTATGCCTTCTTCCACTTCCTATCAGTAATTGGTGCACTGATTAATAAGGCTTTAACACTTTCAATTAAATATTTTGCAATCCAAATATTGTTTTGCTATTTCTTTCACATATTTCTAACTTCTTTAAATATATATCTTTACAGATATTCTCAACATCTCCCAACATAACATCATCTATAAATTTAATTGAGTCCTTTTTTAATCCCTTCTTGTAGAGCATTAAAAAGTGTAGCAAATTAAACCCCAACGAACTCCTATAGACCCCACATTGTCTTGTCATGTAAAATGCTTTACCTCACAAAGCACCAAAATTAACAATAATATTTTAAATAATGCAGGAGTTATGCTGGTATCCCATTTCTGCCAAAAGGAACAACGCTGAACATTTCCTGCTAGGAGATTACTAAAATTTGTAACAGTTATGGCAGCCATAACTTTGATACATGAATGCGTTATATTAAATAAACTGGGCTAAAATTACTAAAGACACTTGAATCAAAGTTTTATATGCATATGTGTAAAGCTATTTTGTATGTACATATGTGAATGAATGTATATGTCAACATAGAAGCTCAACCGCTCAGAGGAACAGACTGGGGAATGAAATCTAGGGAGATGAATTAAGGGGCACTCTGGCTTTTTTTGGGGTATAAATTTTTTTCAATTTTTTACAGTGAGCATGACTTACTTGACTATTTAAAATTTAAACCTATTTATATATGTATTATGGAATGTACCTGCATGATCTGTCTTTACCCCCCAGATGTGGCACTTAGAATCAAGTAACATGAAGTCACTGAAAGAAGGAGGTGGCTTTTCTAGTTCAGGCAAATTATCATTTTAAAACATCACATTTTGTGCTCCAGTCTATCAACAAATTTATCTTGAGAACATATTTCACGGGAGACATTTTGCTAGGTGATACAGGGAATGCAGAGCTCATTTATCAAGAGGCAGTGTGGTTTCGTGTGGTTAAGATGAAAAGCTTTGACTTTAACAGGTACTAGCTATGTGGCCTTAAGCAGATTCATTGACCTCTTTGAGCATCTGTGTCTCCCACTCACAAATGAGTATCATCATAATACCAGTCTCATAGGATAGTCATGAGGATTAAATGAGGTGGTTTTTGTAATTTTCGTAAAACCCTAAGAATAGTGCCCGGCGCTAAGTAAGAGCACTCTAAATGTAGTATTTACTTTCATTAATGAATTCAATACAAAGCTATTGGGAGATGGTGCCAGGTGTCTTACATCCTTTTAGAATAAGGAGAGTTGTAGACCAGTGCTAGAGACTGAATATTTGTGCCCTCCCTAAAGTCATATGCTAATACCGAATCCTCAGCAGGATGGTATTTAGAGTGCGACTGTGCCACATGCTTAGGTCCTGAGGTGCAGCACTCATATGGGATTAGTGCCCTTCTAAAAGAGATCCCAAGTGCTCTCTTGCACTTTCCTCCACAGGGAGAAGACAGCCATCTATAAGAGAAGAAGCAAGCCTAACCAGACATTAAGTCTGCAGGCACCATTATCTTGAACTTCCCAGCCTCTTGAACTGTGAGAAATAAATTTCTATTGTTTACAAGCCACCCAGTCTGTAATATTCTGTTATAGCAGCCAGAACGCACCAAAGACGGCAAGCCAATAAACATATAAAATGTAATAAATTAATTAATTAAAATAAACAAAAGCAGCCGAATGAATTACAATAAATGATCTCTTGATGGAGTTCATGCTTTAATTAAATGGAGAAATAAACCAAGTAAGTCCTGTGATACAATCTGCTACATCACCATGATCCTCTGAGTAAAGCCATGTGGAAATAGAAACAAGTGATTAGTTGTACCTGTGAATAAAGAAAAAGTTTCAGAAAGGATATGATATCATTGCTAAAGCCTAAAATAAAAAATATAAAACGCAGGCCTTGAAAATCATATTAAGCCAGGCCTTCCATACATACTTCCTCTCACCTTTATAGATGCAAGTCCAAACTCATTAGCTTTGGAATAAAATATCCTACACAGTCTGGTTCCAAATTATCTTTCCATTTTCATCTTTTTCACTCCACCTTACCATCCTTAACAGAACTTCATCCTCTATCCCTATCATCTCTCATCCAACAGTGGTAGGAACAGATGTGCCTTAGAATTTACAATCTCTCAGATTTCAGAAAGGTAATCCAGTACCCAACTTTAGATGATCAGAGGTCTGGGGTAACACCATATCATTAAATACATCAATGCATCTGCAATAAAGCAAAATTATTCATCTCACTCCAGTTCAAGTGAAGCTCTCTTGACAACTGAGGTCAAATCAGATCAGGATTAATACTAAAAGAGTAAAGATAAAACTTTTAGTTTATGGAACTTTTGGGACTTTGGATTGTTGATTTCGGTCACCTAAATGCGCTATGCTCTTCTCTTCCTTCCTCTTGAAAATCTGTTACTAAGGACCCTTCTGCCTTCCAAAAACTTGCCCTTCAAAGCCCAGCTCCGATATCATCATCTTGATGAAGGTAATCTATGACATGCATGATATGTCTCGGGGTCTCATTAGCACTTTGCCAATCCCTCTCTTTGATGATATTGTACATTAATGATTCATGAAAATGTCTGTCACTTCCTCTTAACTGAACTTTCCAGGGCAGGGATTGTATCTTACTTTTCTTAGTATCCTCTTTCCATAACATAGCATCTGTCATATGGTAGATGCTCAATATTAGCAGTGGAATAGAGTAAACTCATAACCATTCAGGAGTATAAGGCAAGTACACAAGTGCACAAAAAGATCTATCCTCAAGCTTCAAGTGATAGAAGTCATATGAGTAGCTCAGACTGAAGGTTAAGAAAAAGTTTCACTTCCACACCCATAGATTGAAGAGAGTATTTAGGAGATGGTAACTGAAGAAATATGCTTAGTGAAGTGGAATCCAGGCTTAAAAAGCACATTAAGGAAGCGGTCCAGATAAGCTAGAGGGAAGATTCATGCTGGGAACAAATAAGAGATAAGGCTACACCTGTGGATGCAGCTAAACTGAAGAGAACTGGGAACTCTGTTGTTCTCATCCTACAGCACATCAGAGACCAGTATTTTTATGCTCCTGTACTGGACAAGTGAAAACCTAGGAGAATGAAATTGGGCAATAAATCCTCCACTCTGGTATGTTATGATTTGGCAGGGAAACAATTTATACTGACTAATAAGCAAAACAATTTTTTAGGTGGATGGTTGATGAAGGAAATCATTGCTCATTCCTGCACACTGAACCATGAAAAACAAATACAGGTAAGTTGATTTGACCGTGAGGCAGTAAAGTCAATGAAAAAGAAGTTAATAGTTTTCTAAAGAAAAAAGAAAGTATAATTGATGGACACATTTTCAAAATGCTTTAGTATTTTATTCCAATACTAGGAAGAAAAAATATGCTTGCTAATTTGATGAAAATGCAGAAGACAATACAGAATTTCCAAACCTAAGGGAAGAGGGAATATGAACTTTTGCAAAATTTTCATTGGTGGTAGTGGTTATAGAATATTTTTTAAGAAAAGTACATAGTGTTTTGTAGGAGCACACTAATTATTAAAACTAATGTTATATATTTTATGACTTCTTTTTGCAAAATATCTTGGCTTTAATATCTGTGGTTTGCCTTTACTGAATTAAACATTAGTAAAAATTCTTTATTTCGAAACGGCAGCCCTGAGAGCAGATACAGACGATTCTGTGGTGTGATTTTGATGAGTTCATCACAGAGATCTCTCTCACTCCAGTATCAGCCTCTGGCCTATGATGGAGACTAAATATCGCCATGAGACAGCATGCCATTGGGTCCTGCAGGATTTCCATCTACCTACTGGTTTTCCTATTTGAAAGCAAATATTCTCCAAAAGGTAATCGTTTAAATTCGTATCAGCTATGATAATTTTTACCACTTATTCATTTGGCAACTCTTTAAGAGATTGTACTGTGGAACCACTTACTGGAAAACATATATCACATTTACAAAAAAAATTAACTGAAACAGTAATAAACACCTTCTTTAAAGAAATTGAGATATTATTGACATAGAGCATGATATTAGTTACAGGTGCACAGCATAAGGATTTGATATTTGTGTACACTGTGAATGATCACCACAATTAAGTCTGGTTAGCCTCCATAACCACACAGTTACAAATGTTCTTTCTTGTGATAAGAACTTTTAAGATCTACTCTCGAGAACTTTGAAATATACAATGACTATTAACGATAGTCACCATGCTGCACATTACATCCCCATGACATTTATTTTATAAATGTGGTCAAAAGGTACAAACCTCCAGTAATAAACATCTATAAATAAATGTTTATGTTAAATCAGAGGAGGTGGTTTCCATCCTTCAGCAAAAGCCACAGTACTAAACTACTTAAAGTAATAACACCAGTAAGTAAAGAATCCATTAAACTCTCAGTCTTATCCATGTTAGCATGAATTTTATTCTAATTTAATCAATGTCAATTAGATATTTAGTTCCTATCAATATAACTGCTGAAATCCTTTTTGGAACCAAAAGAAATAACAAATAAATAAATCTTGTTTTACTAAATTTAATTGAAGGCACACTCAGAAAAATACAATCTATGTCTAGAGTAATAGATTGGCTGACCTCTCCAACCACTTTCTTCCATAACCTACACAAGGCCTTGGAAGTTTTAAGGCAGAATTCACACAATTTTAAGTGCTAATGTAGTCTCATGGCCCTCCAACTCACAAATTTAGATTTTTGCTGTATTTTTTCTGTATTTATCTAGCACAATGTCATGTCACCATGGAGTCTGAATAATTTTATGATTACATAGAGATAAGCAATAACATATAGTTTATGAATTTTGAGAAATGTATCTCTCTCTTTCTCTCTAACACACATACACACATCCCCCCACACACACACACCTGCAAATACATATAATTCTATTAACTCACTTATGCCCTAACTTAATCCCAACAAGAATAAATAATGAGTTATTTTAAAAATGTGAAAAAACAGAAAGATTAAAAAAAAGTTATGACAAAATAATGACCACAAATAAACACTAACGGGGAAACCCAGAGGAAGAATGTAGGCAGGAAATCCTACCTGAGGAGCGGTGCTGTAATTGGGCCAACTCCTAGTGCACTGTTTCCTAACAGTCCAAGCAAAGGGACAAGATGATGGATTACAGGGCTATCATTTTCTACGGAAAGAAAGCACACCAGTTCATCAACAGAGGCAAACTTTCCTATCCCCGAGTTTGAAGATGAATTTGTCAAAACGCTCTTTATACAAGGGCAGTGAGCTCCATAATGTCCCCCATAGCAATTTTACAAGCGATATAAAGACGTTCCACATGGCTATTCCTTATATTGCTCTGACACTGAAGCCAAGTGCATGTTAAAAGTTGTAGTTCTGTAACGGCAGTGTGAGAGGTGAAGCTGCAGAAAGGAGAGAAAAAGAAAAAGGTGGCAGAAAGAAAGGGTCCAGATATGCATGTTTCTGCAACATGGCATTAATGGAAGTTTATGTTAAGCAATATTGAAAACCTGATAATTAATACTTCCTTAGAATATCTTGCTTGAATATCAGCATCTCCCCGAGCTTCTGGTAGAAGTTACATGGCAGATCATTTAGGTATACTAAATTGCCAGTCATGCAACCAGACACAAAGAGGTATGTTATTATGACAATTGAATAAATTATTATGTGTTTGCCAGAGTAAATAGCCAAATTACATGCGCATGAAGTGGTCTGCAGACACTCTCTGTTTTTTGTTATTTTGCTTTGTCTTGTATTTCGCCAGAAAATGGCTTTGTATTTTGAATAAGAGGTGTCAAAGTTCTGCCCCACGTGCATGTAGCTTGTGTGGACATTTAAACTCTTGCTTCACTGACATGTTTAATTGGCTTCATGGAGATTTTTGAACATCGAAACCATATTTCAAAGATCTGTAATATGCTTAGAAGGAAGACAGATGTTAGACATGCAACCCATAAAGGTGATTTTGTTGCCTATCACTTATAAAAGAAACTATTAGCTTAAGATTTGAAACTTTCCTTTAAAATAGTAAATGTAACCGGACATTACAAGAGCTTTATGGTAGACCTGGGTTTTAATCTCAACTCAGACAAATATTGGGTAAGTGAGTTTGAACACATGGCTTACCCTTCGTTAGCTTCTGTTTCTTTGTCTATAAAATGATAAGGATGATACCTCCCTTGGAGCTTGTCTGGAGGATGGTGGATCAGAAGGTGAATGCACCATGCCCAAAACACAATGCAAATATTAAATCCTTCAACCAATCAGTCATAGTTAGTAAGCATTCTGAATATTATAATCCCAGCATCAGAACTAGGTCTTTCTTTTCAAAAGAGCAAAGGCTCCAGTTTATTCCACTAAAGAGTTTTTTAGAATTCTTTGCTAAAGAATTTTTGGTCTCTAAATGCCAGAAATTATATAAAAATAAATATATACATAAATAAAAGAGGTAAGGAAGTAGCTTAGGTAGCAAACATATCTCTCACTTTGGCTAGCTATGTGAACCACGAAAATCATGAGTTTTATTCTGTCCATAACCTTTTGGGACTTATAATTGTTTTTTAGGTGAATTTGGATAAAGAGATTTCACAAAAACTATCTAAAACAATTTCCTAAAGAAAAACTTTGCTAATATTTTCATGACAATTTTTATGGAATTAAATTTTTATTTAAACTAAAATCCAGTGAACCAGTTGCTCCAGGAGCTGCTGAAATGCGTGAAACCCAGTGATTTCTCTCTGGCACCGACCTAACAATGGCTTCTTAATAGACCACGACTTGACACCATCAGCTCATTTTGTACCATTGGGGGCAGAGTCTCAAAATACAAAAAAGTGTCTCAAAAACCTGAGAGTACCCTAAGAGAATAGCACTTTGCATGAGCTTATTATGAAATTTTGCTGACTTTGAGTGTGTTTATAGGATAAATATGAATGAACAACGCTTTTACTTCCCTCTCTCAGGAAATTGTATGAATGAAGACTATAATTCTACAATCAACTATTGCTTTCCTTTTATCTTGTTTATTATCTACAAAAAGAAGTTGGTACTGACTCTAATACCTGTTTATTTTCTCTCATGTAAAGGTAGTGTGGTGTAGCAGAAAGAATGTGGGTTTCTGAATTAGACCAACCTGTATGCTAATTTTGCTTTCTCCTATTTGCTAGTTGAGGGAACTTGAAATCACACATACAAGTCTCTTTAAACCTTGGTTTCTTCATTTATATATAGGATTGATAACAACTAGCTGATGTTTAAAGTCAACTTTTCTATTCTAGGGGGAGTAAAATGATGTTTCATTCCCCTCTTCATTAATGTACCACGATATGGAGGCAGACAGTCAGAGGGGTTAAATGAGAGCCCAAGCAAGCTTCAATGCCACCTTTTTTCTCCAATGTTGAAAAGATAAGGATAGGGAAAGAATTCCAGTCAGCTAGGGATGTTAAGGGTTACACATCTTTACCACCCCAAGCAGGCATGGGATACACTGACAACAAAGAAGGACTGCAGTCTTATCTTGACAGCCACTTACCCTTAGAAACCCTGTTCTTTTCTCACAAGCCAAAAGAATAACAGAACTTCTATCAGAAGATCCCAGGAAGGATATGAGCAGAATGTCAAGCCAAATTCATGTCTGTGGTCTCAGACTATCCCAGAGAAAGACTATAAGTAGCCCCCAGTCTTATAGGTTCAATGGAACTGGGTAGAGCCTGGATAGAGTGGGGGTAGGAGGCAGCCTCATCACATCTGGAGTAAGAGAGTGAGTGTTCAAGGGTGGAATTTGTCAAGGGTGACCAGGAAGACAAGGCCTACCATTGGCCAGGCAACCCCAACCAAACACAGCTTTTTAAATGATAGCTAAAATCCAATCCTAAATGTTTAGTGATTCCCAAATCAGACTGTGGTGTTAGAGTCAAATGCCTCAGACATTTTTTTTTTTAAGATTTTATTTATTTATTTGTCAGAGAGAGAGAGCACAATCAGGGGGAGCAGCTGGCAGAGGGAGAAGCAGGCTCCTTGCTGAGCAGGGAGCTTGATGCGGGACTCGAACCCAGGGCTCTGGGATCATGACCTAAGCCGAAGGCAGATGCTTACCTGACTGAGCCACCCACCCACTCAGAGATTTTTGTATCTGAAGCCCATAGTTTTTAAGGGATGGTTTTGTGACCAGATTAAATCTCATTATAAAGTGGTTTCTCCCTGGAAGAGAATAGGAAGATGGAATTGTCCCAGGGACCCCTTAACAAGATGAGGGGCAAATGAAATACCATATGAAAAGTGTCTGGTGCATAGGAGGCCTTCAATATGTACTAATTCCTTACTGTTATTAGATTCATTTCTCCACTCGTACAAAAAAATGTAAATATATTTGTTGAATATCTCGTGTGGTTTAAGCATCGCACTTTATCCTGGGGCTAAGTAATGACTGAGAAAGGCAAATCCAGACCCTCATAGAATGTAAAGTCTGGCGTTGCCCTATGCTTCAAACTATTTTTCCCAGAGATGGTCTTGGAATGTGATTTCTTAGAATGAGCACTCTACTAGGAGTTAAAAAAGGTAGGACGCTAGTTCTACCATTAATTAGCTATGACATTTGAAAAACCATGAAATACTCCTGGATGTCAGTTTCTGTAGAAAAAGAACTTTAGACAAATAATTTCTGAAACTCCTTTTTTCTGAGCATAGGTAACTACATGGATATCAAACATGTGTCCTTGGACTTGTTTGTGCCATAGTTCAACCAACCAAGCTCACTAGTCTGCTCAAAAGTTATATATTCATATATGTGTATATACATATATATATAAAACACATATACGTTATGATATATATACTTATATATACATATATACTTATGAATGTATGTTTTTTTTGGGGGGGTTGGGTTTTTTTTTTTTTTTGCCTATTCTCTGCCTATCCTATTACCACTTTCTCTTTATGCCTAGTTGGCTAATAATGATAACAGTGGTTTTTTTGGCCCAATTTTAGCCATGTTACTGTAGCACAAAGGTTTGCAATCAAAGTGACTAGCAAGGCTTAAATTAGCGCAACCATTGACAAACAGAGCTCAGGGCCCCCTCTCCAGCAGTGGACAGCTGCTCGGAAGCTGTCTACACCATGATTTAACACTGTGAACTTGTTTTGAAACAGCTCTTTTCGACACCAGATGTCCAACAATGGCTATTTTCACAGGCCTTACAGAGTCTCTGCAATGCTCACGCATGTCATTTTGCTCCAGAATGTGCTATATCAATGACATGTCTCGACACCATCTCCTATCTCAGGTTTCCTGAGAACAGGAAGGCATTGGGGTGAAATGCAGAGACTCCACTGGACTGATTGGTAAGTCTCAGCCTTATCTAGATTCCCCCATGTTTCAGGGCAGTTTTGTGCACTTTGGTGATGCTGAGAACAGATTGATGCCAATAAGCCATTTGAGATAAGAACTAATTGGAAACAGAAGGTTGAAGAATGATGATGTTGGGATTGAGCAAAGGGGACAGACAAGTAATTATTCAGGCAGAATTTCTTTACACAAAAGGCAGATGGAAAAGGGAACAAAATTCCAAAGTCCATGGCAGAAGTAAGCAGCTGCACATTTCTTTTTTGTGGAAAAGCAAACAGAGTGAGTGATTCACTGGGTTGGTAATGGGCTCCACAGATCCCTAGGGATTCACAATGTGCTGGCAGCCCACAGCATGTAAAATCACTCAGTGGTCTCAATCTAGTTCACCTCTTCAACTGACTCTAATTGTGAGGCATATGAGACGGGATTTAAGGGAAGACTGAAGAGAAACAGCCTCCTGTTCAGACATGAATCAGGCAGAGGTGCACTGTGAGGAAAGCAGGAAGATCAACACATACACGTTCCACATTTGTAACGAGCCATAGATCAGATTTAACTGAACATTTCCATATATGAATATAAACTCGCTACAAATAGAAAGCATGAGAAAGTGGAATCTTGTAAAATATTCCTCAAAATTATCATGGAGTCCTCGGGTTGAGGCTAAATAAAGCTCTATGATCTCTAAATTGAATTGAAAGACAAAGGCAATAATAATTAGTAATCAGGGTGGGAAACGGAGCCTCACAACTTCCCCCCAAAGCAAAATCCATTAGCGGGAACCTTACTCAGCAGGACTAATTTAAAAACTGTTTAACACTGTACTGGTTACAGAAAAACAAAATAAAGACCCAAAAAAATCTTCCTTAGTTTTTCTCTCAGGCTCTATCTATCTATCTAAATATATATCCTAAAAATATATATACACACATATATAATTTAGATATTATATAATTTATCTATTATATAAATTATCTATATTTATATGTAAATTGTGTATTTATTTATATATAAATTGTATTTATATATAAAACCTATCTATATATAATCTATCTAATATATATATAAAACTTATCTAATACATATAACCTATCAATCTAATATATATACTATCTAATATACATATTATCTATATAATATATATCTATATATAATACATATCTCTATATATAATATATACTATATATATCTCTCTATATATATAATATATATCTATCACACACACACCAGAATGACTTAAGGACAATGCACAGAGAGAACATTTTCAGGGACATCCCTTCCCAAAGAATGATAAAGTCAGAACGAAGCTGGCCCCTAGTTAGCTGGAACCTAAAACCAGATCCCAGACTTCACAGTAATAGAAGTTTTTAATATGTAGAAAATTATAAAGAAAAGAAAGAAGGAGAAACTAATAATACACTATATGTTAATTAATTGAATTTAAATTTAAAAAAGAGAAAGAAGATCTCATACAAGGTAAAAGCCATAATTTGGTAAGAAGGAATAAGAAAAGATAAGTGCGGTTATCAAAGAAAACAAGAAAAAGCAATAATAGATCCACAACAAGAGCAATAATAGATTTCAGAATAATATACTTTAGGGTGGAATGAGTCCTGGACTTCTACAGTGATTGATTGGTTTGGGGCTTTTGCAAATTGAAGTTGAAGTGCATCCGACTGCAACCACTTCTCTGCCCCAAAACCCTCTTCCCTACTCCCCCTCAAACGTCTTAACTTCTAACTGCTTCAGTCCAGACACCCAGAGTTCTTTTATTGGCCTAGCCTTTCGTGACCCTTTCCAGCAGTTGAACAAAACTCAGTCTTCTAGTTTCATACTCAAAGTCTCAGAGACAACTGGTTTGACTACCCTTCCTACATCTAATGGAATCTCTAGGTTATTCTCCCATAAAACTCACGGGTCCTCTTGAACATTGCATCATGCAATGTAATGTCTCTGTCGGTTTATCTTCCCCACCAAACTGTAAGTTCCCTTTGGGCAGGGACTTGTCTATTTTGTTCACCACTATGATATCTAGTCTCCAGCAAAGAGCCTGGCACAGAGTAAGGACTCAATAAAATTTGTTGCTGAATTAATAGACATCACCCTCAGAATCTCTCATAGACCATGGCAAGTTAGAAAATGGTTGGGAGCAAAAAACTAGACCAAAAGACTGATATTTATAAACAAAATATTAAATTTTGAAAAAGCAAGTAGAGCTTTAGCCACCTATGGCTAAAAGTGATAATATAATATATATATATAAAATTATATTATTCATGATAAAAATAGCAACAATTATGGCTAGGACTTACACAGCAATTAACCATGTGTCAGATACTATTCTTAGTTACATTAATTCACTTAATCCTCATGCCCCCCCAATTATTATGATATCCATTTTAGAAATAAAGACACTGAGGCACAGAATGTTAAATAACTTGCTGAAAGTCACAAAGCTATTAAATGATGGAACCTGTATTAGAAAGCATTCTCCAGAGCAAGAGAACCAATAGGATGTGTACATAAAATAAGAGATTTATTTTAAGGACTCGGCTTATGTGTTTGTGAGGACAGGCAAGTGTGAAATCTATAGGGCAGGCTGGAGACCCAGGGAAGAGTTGATCTTGTCATTTGAATCTGAAGGCAGGATTCTAACAGAATTCCCTCTTCCTTGGGGATGTCAGTCTTTTCTCTTGAGGCTTGCAACTGATCGGACGGACAGAGCCCACTCACCTTATGGAGTGTGATTAGCTTTACTTCAAGTTGACTGATTTAAATGTTAATCACATCTAAAAAAAATACCTTCATATCAACATCTAGACTGTATTTGATCAAAACTTGGTACAATGGCCTAGCCAAATTAATATATAAAAATAGCCAT
The DNA here is from genome assembly GCF_003265705.2 of Callorhinus ursinus. Lineage (NCBI taxonomy): Eukaryota > Metazoa > Chordata > Mammalia > Carnivora > Otariidae > Callorhinus > Callorhinus ursinus. The sequence goes on along the minus strand of NW_027397068.1, from coordinate 55,499,378 downwards.
CACAGAGCAGGTATACAAATTCAGTCTGCCCTCAGTACCCTAATCCTTAGTGAATACACTACCCAGGCATTTAAACTACAAGAATTCCCTTAAGGTTTATTTTCCACACTGATGACAGCAAAGAAACTATAGGTATTTTTTTGTGTGTAAGAATAAAGAATAAAACGCAGCACTACTGTGCTTCAAGAATTTCAAATGAGCTACACACACACACACACACACACACACACACACACACACACACACCTATATGGCAGGAAAAGAACTCAGCACTTCAAAGCAATTCTTACACCACAGTATTCCAAGATAGCAGAATAACTAAAGTAACAGTTATGTTTTCAAAGCAGGACAGTGAAACAGAAGTGGCAACCTGAGTTTCACTTGTGATTGTGCCATGAGTTGGAAAGTGGTCATCAGTGGAGTCAAACGTGAACAGTCAGGATGGCCATGAGTTCACCACAGGATCCCCACCAACTTCCCTTCAGACCCAATATCCAAGTTTCATGCTCAGTCCTTGGAGCAAGGTACTGCCTCCAGACATCTGGGTTAAATAAAAAGTGTGTCACCCTGGGGTTAATATATTAGGTTGTGGACACATGCTCACACAAGCAAAATGTTGTTTATTATTTACAAGCCACCATAGCAGAGAGCCAAGTCCTGTCATAATGGAGCACGGATCCATTCTGTTTTACTTTTCACATCCATAAAGGAGGAATAGAATTTCCAACTGTGGATGTTGACACATTATAGAATACTGAGAGAAGCAATTGGAGAGGCACATTTCCCAGAGAACTGCTTTTTCTTTAAAATACAGAGCCTGGCTTTACAGACGATGCCCGCTGGAGAACTGAAGTAAATATTTGCGAGGCTTTTTTTTGAAGGGCTGAGGATAAGAGAAGCTGTTTCCTGAGAACTTTTATCTATCGTTAAAACAGATACCCTGAAGCCTAGCAGTGAATGGTATTCTACTCCGCCCCTGACATACCCACTTTTCAGTATGAACCACAGTAGAGATGATGAATCAGCAGATCCCAGAGAAATAAGACTCTACAGGTCAGTTCCTTGGGGCAGAGCATCCAAATGGAATGATAGCTATATCATTCGCCAGAAATAGACATTAGTTCATCTAAAACATTCAAGTTAAAGAGTCCAGATTGAGGAATCAAAATTTTATGTATAACAAGAGGCATGATAATTGATGATTTGGAACACCAAGAAGCAATGTTTACATTTCAAACACAGAGAGCTTGATTTTCCTGGCATGAACATGAAAAAGACAAAAAGGATATACACAGTTACACAGGAGGAAACATGTTTCAGCTGTGAATGTTTCACTGGAAATGACAAAAAGAGCCTATGGGAAAACCCAGCGGACAAGAGAATGGAGTGAATGCAAGAGGCACTTGCACATAGAGATGATTTTAAAGGGGGTAGGACCATCCTCTTCAAGGAAAGGAGAGAAGAAATCACATTTCATAACTTCCCCTTTGCCCGATCCCTTCAACTCCTGAACGTAAGGAGGGGAAAATTTGACCAGTCTCCTGCTGGCTCCCCCCAAAACAGTGCCATGATAAGGCAATTCTGCGGGGCTAAACAGCAGAAGCAATGCAGATAAGGTCAGAGAGGGTATTATGAAAAGGATGTGATAAACACATTGGCTCAGAGAGAACATCAGAAAGGAAGAGGTGAATTGTGAAGCTGGTCGGTACAAGGTTTAGAAAAAAAAGAACAAAGCTTATTTGTCAAGGGGCTATATAAACAGGGAGAAGCAGAAGTGAAATGCCCTCCCAAATTCTAAGTGAGTTGTTGGAATAAAAAGACACACTGGCCATCTGAACAGAAAACTGGTAAGAAAGAGATGCTTTGGGAAGAAATCTCAACAATAAACTGTTTTATGAGCCCCCCAACCGCCCCCCCCATGCATCTGGGGCATATTGACCTCCTATGGTGTGCAGGTGGCTGTGTCTGAAAGGCAAGAGAAAGACAGGAGTTGCAACAGGGCAGAGGTAGAAGGGGGAGAAGCATGAAGGGTCATTCATGTGTGCACCAGGGGGCAGCTGAGGCCTGGTGAGTTAATAGGATCTCCCAGGTAAAATAGCAGACGAAGAAGACCAAATGGGAAAGTCTAAAGGTGGGGCAGGCAACTGAAAGACGTGGCAAAGTGATAAAAAGAAGAATTGGATTATACAGTGGATTAGAAAGAGGAAGTATTAAATTTAGCGGAAAGGGGAAGAGAAAGCCTGTAAAATAAAATAGGCGTTTGTTGAGGAAAAGGGACCCAAATACAAAATAGAACGCTTAATTGATTTCACGAAAATTATACAACCTGGAGATAATTCAATTATCCTGATCAGTTGAGTAGCACAAATGTTACCAAGACTGAGTTTGGAGGTTGTCTTCTTCCCCCAGGCCTCTAGCATGTTTACAAAGCCCGCAGTTCCTCTTGGCAAGTGTATTCCAACCCATGAGCAGACAGCTCATGCTCTTCTTAGTCACAGAGGAGCAAGAAGACCGTGGAAGCTTCTGAGGGTTCTGAAAGCCAGTCAGACATCTTTCTATTCTACAAGGGGCAGCACCTCTGTAATTATTAGCAAGTTCTAGCTACAATCTGATATGACAGAGTGTTTAATACCCAAAGCCATGGGGATGCTAGAGTATTTTGAAAGAACGTCCCAATGTGTAGACTAGCAGTTGAAGCAACGTTGCTTTTCTTGAGCTTCGGTTCACATTCTCCTTTTCTTCATGTCATGCCTGCTCTCCTCTGGGTAGCCATTGGAATACCCCTGAACTTGTCCCCGCCTTCCATCTCATGAGCACCTTGGAAAGATATATTGCCCAATTACCATAGTGTGTGTTTAACCACTGCTAAGCCGAAGGACACATATCTGGGCTTTTAATCTTCATTACAAGAACTGTTTTTTGAAACTTGAAAATGCCTTTCCTTTGGTTTTGTGACTTTTAAACAGACTAATAAATTATCTACCTTCCTCAGTTCTAAAAATGAATGGATTGAAAACCTGTCATCCATAAGTCAGAGGCAGGTTTGAGGTGGAAGCATTTTTCCCTCTATCCTGTCCACAACAATATTTTTAAAGTCCATTATTCTTCATGTTTGTAGAAAAGCACAGGGTCGTATTTCAATTTCCCCTGAATGCCATCTCGCATGGCTAAAGATTTTGCAATAGTTTATGAGGCAACAGCATGCTAGAGTTTAGCCGGTGTGGTGTGGTGTGATGTGTGTGTCTGTGTCTTCCCAAAAGGAAGGTGTTCTTTTCACCTTTTTCAGGCTGTGGCAGAGAAGAAAGCCTCTACGGTTTATGCTCGCTTTGTTGGCCCCGTAAGCAACCATCTGTTTCAGCTGTGGAGTGCGATCTGTCGGTTTTGTTTTTGGTTGGGATGCAGTGGCAGGAGCTTGCTCATTGTTGCTTCTTCGAGGGCCACAAACTAATTAACCATTCCAGTACTGGCTACAAAAGAGATGGCCACTCTCAACATTGGGCCAGATTTTTGCTTTATCCAGTGTTGGAAGTACTACAAAAAATTGAATAGCTATTCATCGTGTTTCATTGTTCCCTAAAGAGGCAACATGCTCTTTGTTATAAAGGCAACCTGGATTTTCCAACATACCATTTCATTTCAATGTCTGTGTGCCAAAGATGGAACAAAGTCTGGGCGCTGTAGACAAACAATCAAAACATGACAGTGACAAACACCCTGAGGGACCTCATTCGCCAACACGTGAACAGTGACATGTTGTTCACAGATGATGGGAGGTGTGAGCGAGGCTGGGAAGGAAGTTGGAAAGAAGAAGAGACAGGGGTTTGATTTTTAATATGCTTGGGGACATAATACTTTTGCCAAGTGAGCATAACTTCGTAAGGCACAGTCCTGACAAATCAAAGACCTGTGGAAAGACATAAGGACCAACAGGCTTTATATTTCATCCTATTTTTCTCATGGCCCCTCTACATTTTTTCCCTCTATTTCTCTTCAGTCTTGAAGACGATGCTTGGTCTCTTTTCCCAACCATAAAATGGGATTAACAATTAAGTTTTGAACTACAGAATGTTAAAAAAAAAATACACCTGTCAGACAGATATATAAAATAGATTTTAAGAATTTTTGGCAAGAGTGCCTCTATAAAAGTAGGAGAAATGAATAATTTACTGTCTTGTTTCTCGCATCAAGATCTCTGAATACTCTGTGGTATGTATTTATTAATTTCACAGTGCATAAAATAGTCTAAATGCTATTGAGCTTATTAAAAACTAGCTCAACATTCAACTCACTCTTTCATCTTCTCCAGCAAATTTAAAAGTTTGATGAAACAATTAGGTTGACTTTCATATGAGACAAGAAAATACTTCCAGTGGAGTGGGCTAAAGATTCCACATTTGTACCTATTCTCACCACGTACTTAATAACAGGGTTTGGAAAATTAGGTTATCTTCCAAACATATCCTTGAAAAGTCAGCCCACCATTTTTTTCCTGACAGTTTACTATATTTATTGAGGGTTTTTTTTTTTTCTAGTTTATTTTTTTTTTTCTAATTGGTTGGGTGGTTCAGCCTCCAACTCTTGTTTTTGGCTTGGATCATTATCTCAGGGTCATGGGATCAAGCCCCACACCAGCTCCACACTTGGAGTGGAGTCTGTCTGGGATTCTCTCTCTCCTTCTCCCTCTGCCCCTACCTCACTCATGCTCTCTCTCTCTCTCTCTCTCTCTCTCACTTCCTCTCTCTCTCTCTAGAATAAATCAATAAAATCTGTTAAAAAACTACTCATTATTGGGACGCCTTGGTGGCTCAGTCGTTAAGTGTCTGCCTTCGGCCTTGGTCATGATCCCAGGGTCCTGGGATCGAGTCCCACATCGAGCTCCCTGCTCAGCAGGGAGCCTGCTTCTCCCTCTCTCTCCCTCTGCTTGTGCTCTCTCTGTCAACTAAATAAATTCTTTAAAAAAAAAAAAAACTACTCATTATTTAATGAGCATAATCAATCCATGTCTACTCACCAATGTTCCTTTCATTTTTAGGTAGATCTCAAGTCTTCCGTTCTTCTTTCCTCAATACTGATCACTCAACATTGTTTAGTTATTCATTTCTTTTGGTATGCTATTTTGATTATTTCTTTTAAAAAAGAACTGTATATATAAGAAGTATTGAGGCCTAACTAAAACCATGTGAAACAAGGTATGTTTGCTTCCTGTTTTTTTTTTTTTTTTAGAAATAAAATTAAGTTGGAAGAATTATTGTTTTTCAAGTTTAAAGGTATCATTTTCTTAACTCACATATTTCACCTATGATTCTCTGTATAACTTCAAAACTTTTGGAGTATTTGTGTATTTAATTATACTTAGGATCATGCAAATGTTTCTGTTGTCTTGATTAAAGTTAGTTTTAAAGCATCTTGTTGCTCCTTACAGAATGAGAGAATATCCTGGATCTGACCTTGGGGCCATCTGGTCTGGTGGCCACAGCATTTATGGATAACATTGACTCAACAGATATCTTTATCCTGCTGTCTGCATCCAAAAAGATACAGATCACTCTTATCACGGTATAGTCTTCTCAAGAACATTGAAATCTCAGCCAAAGAGAAAGCTCTTGACAAAATTACAGAGTAAATGATGTTTTAAGTTGTATATCTCTGACCCTCTCCTTAGAATTCAGTGTCTGTGAAGACAAGCTCAGTGTTATGTTCAACTTTGTAATTCTTCCCTTTGCCCCTCATCCTCAGCCTTAGTTCTTCTGGTCTAATAGCCTCAGAGTAGATATCCAGGAAATGTCCATACTACATGACCCTTGCCTATACCCCCATTCCTTCTTTCTTTTGTCCTTATTTCTCTAGGGTATTCAAACAGAATCTCCATGAAGACTTGCTCTCCTCAAGAATTCTGTCATGCTCTTGACTAGAGGTCTCAAAACTTGCTGATGAGGTGATCACCATCCCAACAATAAAATCTCCTAAACTAACATGTTCTATACACTTATAATTCTGTACTCAATTCTGATTCTGAATGTGCAGGGTTTTTTCCCCACCACCAAGCAATTAACTCAGTTTTGACACTACCTGGAGAAAGCATCAGATTCCAGAGGTTAAGGGATCAATCCCACAAGACTACCCACAATTCAGATGCCAGTCCCAAGTCCAGATTGTCACCTGGGCTTCTGACCAACTGGCTATAATAGAAAGGTTACCAGATTTCCACGACCTCCTCCTCATGTTCCATTAATATGCTAGAGTGGCTTACAGAACTCAAACAGTTTGCTTACTACATTACCAGATTTTTATAAAAGGATATAATTTAGGCACAACCAGATGCATAAAGCAAGGTATGTGGGAGGGGGCAAAGAGCTTCCACGCTGTCTCAGCACACCACTCTCTCTGAATCTATACCTGTTCACCAACCTGGAAGCTCTCTGAACCCCTTCTTTTGGATTTTTATGGAGGCTTTATTACATAAGCACGAATGACTGAATCATTGGCTATTGAAGATTCAACTCAATCTCTAGCCCCTTTTCCCTCTTCAGAGGTTGGGAGGGGGTAGAGAATGGGACTGAAAGTTCCAACCCTCTAACCACAGAGTTAGTTCCTCTGGTAACCAGTCCTCATCCTTAGGAGACCTAGGAGTATTTGAAAAGTTACCCTGTTTACATAGCAAAAGACCCATTTATGGTTCTCCTCACTTAAAAAATTTCAGGGCCTTTAGAAGCTCTGTGGCAGGAACAGGGACATAGGCTAAATATTTGTATATTTCTTATTATAAATTGCAGTATCACAACATGTATATATATATATATATATATATATATACTTGCAAGTAGATATTTTAACAGAATGAAATAAGGAAGAAATACATATTCTTGAAGGAAGTTTCATTTTCCTTATTGATGGTACAAAAGATTTTGCTTTCAAAAAATGTGTTATCAGTTTTACTGCTTTTGTTTTGTTTTTAGGGAAAGCAATGTTGAAAGTGCTTTCTTCTTTTTAAAGACCTTTGTTTAACACATACAGGTATACTAATTAAAAAAGTATGGTAATACCTCGATTTATTTTGGTTCTTGATTTTTATGGCTATTATTTCTGAAAAAGACACCTCTCAAAGATTGGGATATTCTTATAAAATCATACTATTTTTTTAACTCCACCCAATAATTTTGAAAAGAATTTTGTTGAAATGTGGCTAGAGAATTTGCGTCTTCCCTAATGTCATTTGGTTCTTTTAGGAAATAAATTGAAGATGTTATAATTTTATACTTGTGATAAATAGGCACATTTGAAGTTCCTCAGCTGTAATATATCAAAAAAGGTTTGGGAATCCTTTTTCCAAAGCTTTTAGGTATTCAGATGTGATACTTTAAATAGATGACATAGTCACATTGTTTTTAGCAATGAAATCACTCCAAATTTTCCTTGCATGATTTTTTTTTCAAACTTTCTCTAGAGCATATATATTTTTCAAAATTGAGCCATTGCTTTTTCACTCCTTGTAGAAAATGGCACATTTACACATATATATGCTAGATCACTTACCATTGACAGTAGTTTCCTCATAGTTTGGATGGTAAAGAGCTTGTATTAGGGACACATGTCAATTGCACCATTTTCCTGTTTCCATGTGCCTGCCTTGCTAGTCATTTCTCAGCCGGAGTTTCTGTGACAGGAATCTTATTAATACACTTGACCATTTTGTCCATTACCTAAACTAGATAATGTAATGAATTAATCAACTTAATGTATCTTTACATTAATAAAATTAATGAATTTTAAATTAATGAAATTTAACATCACATTATTAAAAACAAATGAGGTTAAAAAAGAAGAAAATATTTCCAAATCACCTACCCAAAAGGACTTGAATCCAGAATATATAAAGAATTTTCTAAATCCAATAATAAGAAGATAAATGAGTGAGCAAAAGGGCAAAAAAGAAGAACAGATATTTTGCAGAAAAAAGAAAAAGATAAGAATGGCAAATAGGTACATAAAAAGATATTTAATGTCAATAGCTGTTAGGAAAATGCGAATTAAAACCACAAATGTGGTACCACTCTATACCTATTAGAATGACTAAAATAAAAAAATATTGACAATACCAAATGCTGACAAGAATGTGGAATAACTAGAATTCTCATGTATTGCAGGTGGGGATGCAAAATGGTACAATCATTCTGGAAAACATTTTGATGGTTTCTTATAAAGTTAAACATATACTGGGGTGCCTGGGTGGCTCAGTCAGTTAAGCATCTGACTCTTGCTTTGAGCTCAGGTCGTGATCATATGGGTGGTGAGATCGAGTCCTGCATGGGTCCCTGCATTTAGCCACGAGTCTGCTTGGGATTCTCTCCCTCTGCCCCTGCCGCCACTCTTCCTCTCAAATAAATAAATCTTAAAAAAAAAAAAGTTAAAAAAAAAAAGTTAAACATACTTACCATGTGACCGAGCAATCCCACTCTTGAATATCTAACCTAGATAAATGAAAACTATGTTCACTTAAAAACCTGCACACAAATGTTGAAATGGCTATTTTCATGATTGCCAAAACTGAAAATAATGCAAATGAACTTCAGTGGGTAGATAGATAAACCACGGATAGTCACACAAGGTAGTATACTCAGCAATAATCAGGAACAAGGAATTATGCTGAGTCAAAGAAGCCAGTCTCCAAAGGTCACTATTTTATGATTTTATTTTTAAGATATTCTCAAAAAGACAAGTCTGCAGAGATGGAGAAATGATCAGTGGTTGCCAGGGATCATGGGTGGAGGAGAGCATGACTGTAAAGAGCCTGAGAAAGCTTTTCATGGTGATAGAAGTGCTCTAAATCCTAATTATGGTGGTGGTTATATGAACCTATGCATACTTTAAATTTATAAAACTTATTTATAAAATTTATAAAAGCCAAATTTACTGTATTCATAATTTTAAAAAAATAGAATTAAAAATAAAAAGCAAATGAGGCCACAGTCAACCCATTGGCATTTTGACCATTTGATATAAGGACCAAGTGAGGGCATAGTACAGGTTAATAAAGCCTAATTTATTTCTATTAGGTGAAAAGTAAATAGAAACTTTCATGTTTTCTGCAACTCAATAGATTGTCCAAACACACACCTGACTCTAAAGACTGCTGCCCTAGACCCTTGCTACCCAAAGCATAGTCCTTGGATCAACAGCATTTTGCATCCCCTGGAAACTTTTTAGAACTCTGGGTGTGAGGTCCAGCAATCTGGGTTTCAACAAATCTGCCAGATGATTCTTATGATGATAAATTTTGAGAAACACTGACCTAGAGTGTTTGTTAAAATGTAGTTTCCTGGGCCCATCCCCAGAGTTTCTGATTCAGTAGATCTGGGGTAAAGACCAAGATTTTTCATTTTTAAAAGTTCCTAGTTGATGTTTTTGTTGCTACTGGCCTGGATGGCAAACTTTGAGAACTACTGCTGTAGGGGCGCCTGGGTGGCTCAGTCGTTAAGTGTCTGCCTTCAGCTCAAGTCATGATCCCAGGGACCTGGGATCGAGCCCCACATCGGGCTACCTGCTCCGCAGGAAGCCTGCTTCTCCCTCTCCCACTCCCCCTGCTTGTGTTCCCTCTCTCACTGTGTCTCTCTCTCTGTCGAATAAATAAATAAAATCTTAAAAAAAAAAAAAAGAACTACTGCTGTAGCCCACTGTACTCATTGCCCTAGCCACTACCTACAAGAAGCTACTTAAATTTTAATTAATTACAATGAAATGAAAATTAAAACTTTCACTTCTCATTTTCACTAACCACATTCCAACTGCTCCACAGTCACATGATTTATCATGTGGCTCTTTAAGACAGTTTCCTAACTGGTCTACGGAAGCACTGCCCAGTAGAACCCAGTGGTGATGGAAATACCTATACCTATGCTAATATAGTAGCCACTATGTGACTATTCAAATTTAAATTTTAACAAATTTCAATGAAATAAAATTAAAAATTTAATTCCTCAGTCATAGTAGTCACATTTCAAGTACCTATTAGCCACCTGTGGCTAGTGGCTACCGTATTAGATGACACTGATACAGAATACTTCCATCATCACAAAGAGTTCTATTTATTAGAAAGTTCTTTGCAAGATCATCGGTCAGAGTAACTTTTCTTAAGATTCCCTGAATAGAAAATTGTCGATAATTGAGGCTTCCAGAACCCAAGGTGTCTGTCACAACTACTTAACTTTGCCTTTGCAGCAGTCACAGGCAGTAAGTCAACCAATGGGCATGACTATGTTCTGATGAAACGTTAACTATAAAAAACAAGCTGCTGGTCTATAGATCATAGCTTGCTGACCCCTGCTCTAGACCATTCCCATTACAAGCCTTCAGAGTCTCGGAGACCCTGCTTTCATATCACAAAATGAACACTTCCTATATTAATATAAAAACTGAAATGAGAGAGTCTTCTAGCAGCCTTCTTGGCTAATTTAACTCTGGTTGTGTCAAGACAATGTCCAAATGTTGATGTAAAAAGATTAGTAATATTATTGGTGGTGATTTAAGTGAGAAGAAAGATTGGCTCTATGGCAAACCTAAAATGGAGATATTTTGATGCAGATTGAAACACTTTGGAACATATTGCTTTATTGGCTTGTAGTAAATAAATAATTACTATGCAGCACTTTGTTTTCATTGTTTCATTTACGGCTTTACAATGTGTATCTCCATATACCTTTTGCCATTATAACGTCATGGCTACTCAGTTCTTTTTGTGCAACAAAACTGATATATGAAAATCATCATTCTCTCATTTTTTTTTTTTTAAGAGAGGGAGAGAGAGAGGTGGGGTGAGGAGCAGAGGGAGAGAGAATCTTAGGTAGGCTCCACGCTGGGCTTGATCTCACAACCCCGAGATCATGACCTGAGCCAAAATCAAGTTGGGTGCTTAATCGACAGCCACCCAGCCTCCCCTCTCTCATTCTTTATATTAAAAAAAAAAAAATTAAAAAACAGGAGGGAGACAGTTAACCACCTATCTAGTGCTTAAGAGAAAAAATATTACTAGTATTTTCTTCAAAGTAAAGAAACTTTTTCCTATATAATTTGGATTTGTAAGTCTCTAAATTCATATGATCTATCAGGCACTGGATGACTATGAGATAAACATGAAATGTTGCCTTTGCTAAGTGTTTAATTGAGTGGTGAGGTTTAAAAGTACCTAGAATCTTGAAGTAGAAATGTATCTGTTGTTTTTCCCCACTTGATCTTCTCACAGGTCTGGTGGTTGTTCCCAGGAGCCTTTGGATTCCCAGGGGGAGTAGCTGAGAAAAGCCCCTGGTTGTTAACCCAAGTGCTCAAAAAAATGGTCAAGTCCATTAGATAGAACTCTTTTTCAGTAATTTTATTTTTACTTTTATCTGCCTTAGTTATCATTTCAATTTGTCTTCATTTCAAAAAAAAGTTTCAAAATGAAAAAAGAAAAAGTAAAGATAAGAAATTGGCTGGCCTAAACAATCCAATAACAATGAATGTCTGCTCTCATCTAGTGAATGTCATTTCTAGGTAAGTAGGGTTGGGGCACCCTGTTCCAGATGACAAATATTTTCAATCCAGGAAAATAGATACTTAGTCCTGTTGTATTTCCAAAAGGTTCCTAATGCTTGTGCTGTTTCGTTTGTTATCTGTTTGTTCTCTTTTTAGTGTTGTACTCAAATCTGTGGACCTTGTTACAGTCCAAACCTCAAAAGAACAAGATCCTGGCAGAAGAATGAGCATCAAGGGGCAAGTGCCAGAATTCAACCTAACAAATCAAAGGTGAGTAGTAGTAAAGGAAAATCATAGGTCATTGTACTATAATCAGGTTACTAATAAAGACTGTGGAGTTTTTACCTATTAAGGAAAAAAAAAACTATTCAAAATTAAATATTAGGAAAAAAACTACGCTTCAGCAAATAGTAGCTTTTCTGTTATTCTCATAACTAACATTTTTTCTATTGACTATCTATTGTCACTCTATAGGGAGAAGATTTATTCAATTCTCAATCAATTCAATGATTAGAAAAATGTCATAGTGAATGTTGAATTTTGAGATAATTGGATATATTAAAAACCTATCAAAGATTTTTGATACTCACAGGAATGATCATTCTCATCAATGTACCAAGCACATAATAGATGTGTGGCAAGTTTTTATTTGAATGGTGAGTGAATTCAGAACTGAAACATTTAAAGTATAGAGTTTCTGTGCAAGCTTTTCCAGTTCATGAGTTTACAGAAGACAAACAATCACACTTAAATAGGGTAGAGCTGATTAATCCATTGGACAAGAAAAATAAGGTGAATGTATCTAGCCAAGAGGAATAGATATTTGGGAAAGGAGTTCATCAGAGTTTACAGGTCAGTGGCATCGACACTCTGCAAAACATTGCTTTAAAATCACATTGTTTTTGAAATATTTGTCTTTCTGCCAAAGACTTTGCTCTCAGCCTCTGATTGGCAGTTGATGAATCATGCCTCCTGTAATCACATGCCGACTTATCTTGATCTTTCCATGTAAACAAGCAGAGGAAGAAGAGGCATGTTTAGAGTGAAATAGTACAGTAGAGTTTGCAAATGCTTTTCTCATTGAACAATGATTTGGAAGAGTAACAAAGTCTACATAAGTATATAAATGGCCAATATGATAAAATAAATGTAAAGGACATCCTTTAGATAATCACAGCATTCTGTCAAATTTAAGGTGCTAGCTAAAACTTAAATACGTTAGGTAAATAGAACAATGTCTAAATGGAAATATAAGACCAAAAAAGCAGTTTACTTAGTTATTAGTATACCTACTGTGGGAACATTGCTCTAGGAATATCCTGAGGAGACAGTTTTTATTTATTTATTTTTAAAGATTTTATTTATTTATTTGACAGAGAGAGAGAACACAAGTAGGAAGAATGGCAGGCAGAGAGAGAGAGGGAGAAGCAGGCTCCCGGCTGAGCAGGGAGTCCGATGCGGGGCTCGATCCCAGGACCCTGGGATCATGACCTGAGCTGAAGGCAGACGCTTAACCGACTGAGCCACCCAGGTGCCCCCTGAGGAGACAGTTTTTAAATAAGTGATTAATTTGTAGAAGGTGTTTATAGTGTTTTGAATTAAAATCATAAGTTAATTGAATAAATAAGCCTGTTTTTGTCTTACTAGGAATTTTTCGGGGAATATAAAAAAGCTAACAGATCCTCAGTGATGAAATCGTTTGGAAACCCCATACAGATGGTCATTTCAAATATGTCCATAACATCAGTATACATCAGACTTGATCAAAGTTAGGCTGGATTTTAACATAAGGCAAAAACCAGCCAAATTTGGTAAAAGTGTGAACCCAATTTTGCAGACATAGTAATTATGGCTATAAAAATGAACTATGGTGGGACCAACTTAAAAAAAAATTGTGTAAATGTGTTAACAACTAAATACTGCAAATAAAACTGTCAACATTCATGGTATGTTCCATTATACCTCATGTGGCAGAAAGTAAAATGATAGAAGTGAAGTTTTCTCTGATTGATAAAAAAAATCCTGCTTCATTGGACCAATTCAGAAGTCTCTTTCTTGTTAAAGTAGACTGCTGAACAAAACTTTCTCAGCAGGTTTGGAGATTTATGCTAGTTTTAAGTGACAGAGTATACACAGGAATGTTAAAAGTAGAACTATTTAATAAGTAGAAACTTAAGATAAGAGTATTTAAAACCATATTTTTTTTTCAGCATTTTTCACTATTTGGCCCATGCTTTTCCAACTCCCCATAATAATATATGAATTCAGATCTTTGCAAATATTTTAAATACAATAATACTTTATTACTATATCTAATTTTGTATATTACTGCACACTTGTTTTATGCTATAAATATTAACACTTTATCTCAGATTTCTAGTAATTGATTCCATTGATAATTAATACAGAAGACTGTAGTTCAGTTGATGTTTTCCTTACTACTTGTTATTTCCTCAGTTTCATTATTTCCTTGTTGGAGATATAGTACACTGTCACAAGAAAAATGCAAATTTATATTTACAAATATTTAAGCAAAACCCTTCAATAGGTCATGAGCATTCTGTGTGTTATCAACATCCCAAAGGTACTTAAAATGTTTTCCCCTCACAATATTTAGAAACAATTTCTCTTATCTTAAAATTATTTGAGTATTTCAAATTTGTATATTTAGATCATTCTTAATAAAGCACATATTCCTATGGTACTGGATTAATTAGAAAAAAATCACTAGGTGTATGTTATTTGATAATTGAATTACAAAATTAACCTAAACGGATATAGAATAAAGTAACAACAATTATCTGTAACAAGCTGTAATTCCATCATGGACTCTGATAATAAAAAATAATAAAAAATTAATCTAAGGAATATTTTTAAAACAATATTTTTAAAGATCAGATTGCAGTTTTAAATAATAAATGGAATTGAATAAATAAAATTGATTTTATCACTTGATGCAATGATAAATAAAAGTGTTTATTTAGAAACATTTCTCTATCTTTTTACTGCTTCTAAGATTTTTGGTCTTCATTTTCATATATCAATGTCTACTTAGGCCTTTTGTTTTATTTCTTACTCAAAACATGTTTACCTTCTTAAGAACTAAAGGTAAATGAAAGCAAATTTATTCTGTGACCACATAACCAACCACTACCCAATCTCCAGTAGTTGTGTGCAGGGAAGATAAACCACATCGACAGGGAGAGCCGTTTCCGGTCTGCTCTGCTGCTAACACATTTGTGATCTTGGGTAACCCAGAACCTCAGTTTCTTCATCTTCAAAAAGAATTAGATGCTGTTTAACTTTGCTTCCAGTTCTGATATTCTGAAATTCTCTCAAGTTGTTTTGCTTGTCAGAATATTGATATTCGATTAGTGGCATGCCAATAACAAGATTAAGAGTAACCTCACACAAAGCACCATATATGTGATTATATCTATGAAGACCATGTAGTTTGAGCTAAATGAAAAAAAAAACTTATCAAAATTTGTGGGATGTGGCAAAAACAGTGCATAGAGGGAAATTTATAGCATTGAATGCATATGTTAGAAATGAAGAAAGAGCTAAGATTAATAATCTAAATAGCCACCATATGAAACTAGAAATAGAAGAGCAAATTAAGCTCAAAGAAAGCAGAAGAAAATAGATAATAATAATTAGAGCAGAAATCAATAAAACTGAAAACAGGAACTCAATAGAGAAAAATCTCTATTAATGAAACCAAGAGCTGGTTCTTTGAAAAGATCAATAAAATTAACGAGCCTCTAGCCAGGTAAACTAAGAAAAAAAAGAGAGAGAACACAAATTAGTAATACCAGAAATGAAAAAGTACATCACTACAGATCCCCTAAACATTAAAGGGGACATTTAATGCAAATGTAAAAATTTTTAAAAACATTACACATTTTTACAATGTGTAAAAATATTACGGAATATTATGGACATTAAAGGAATATTATACACAAATTTATGCCCACAAATTTGATAACCTAGATGAAGTGAAACGGGTTTTTAAAAGACACAATCTGCTAAAATTCACACAACAAGAAATAGATGATCTGAATTGGCCTACATCTATTAAAGAAATTATATCAATACTTAAAACTTTCCAAAACAGAAAACACCAAGTCTGGATACATTTGCCAGTGAATTCTACCCAACATTTAATGAAGAAATTAAACAATTCTCTACAATCTCTTCCAGAAGATAGAAGCAGAGGGAACATTTTCTAATTCACTCTCTGAGGCCAGAATTACTCTAATACGAAGATCAGACAAACATATTACAAGAAAAGGAAACTATAGACCAATATATCTCATGAAAATAGATGCAAAAATCCTAATCAAAATATTAGCAAATAAAATCTAACAATGTGTAAAAAGAATTATACACCATGACTAAATGGGATTTATCTCAGGTATGCAAGGATGGGTTAACATTTGAAAATTAGTTAATGTAATCCAGCATATCAATTGCCTAAGAAAGAACCATCATCTGATCACATCAATTGAGAGAAAAACCCAATACCCATTCATGAAATAAACTCTCAGTAAACTATACAGTGGAATTTCCTCAATTTAATAAAGAACATCTACAAAAAAACCTGTAACCAACATAATTCTTAACGGTGAGAAACTCAAAGCTTTCTATGATCAGATGCAAAGCAAGGATGTCCCCTCTCACCACTGCTTGTCAACCTTATACTGAAAGTTCTAGTTAATGCAAAAAAGACAAGAAAAGGAAATAAAAGATACACAGATTGGGAAGAAAGAAATAAAACTGTCTCTGTTCACAGATGACATGATCATCTATGTAGAAAATCAGAAAGAAATGACCAAAAAAAAAAATTAAAAACACTACAAAACTCCTGCAACTAACAAGCAATTACAGCAAGGCCATAAGACACAATGTTTATATATAAAAAGTAATTGCTTTCCTGTATACCAGTAATGAACAAGTGGAATTTGGAATTAAAAACACAACACCATTACATTTATATTAGCATCCAAAAAAATGAAGTATTTAAATATAAATCTAACAAAATATGTACCAAATTTATATGAGGAAAACTATGAAATTCTGATGAATGAAATAAAAAGAAACTAAATAAAATGGAGATATCCATGTTCATGGATAGGAAGACTCAATATTGTTATGATGCATATACCAATCAAAAGCAAATCAAAGCAATACCAATCAAAATCTCAACAGATTATTTTCTGGATATCAACAAACCAATTCTAAAATTTATATGGAAAGGCAAAAGCTCCAGAATAGCCAATACGATACTAAAGGAGAAGAAAAAAGATGGAGGTCTGACATTACTTGACTTCAAGGCTTACTACAAAGTTACAGTAGTCAAGATAGTGTGGTACTGGTGAAAGGATAGGCAAACAGATCAATGGAAGAGAATGAAGAACCCAGAAACAGACCCACATAAATATGGTCAACTGATCTCTGACAAAGGGTCAAAGGTAATATAATGGAGCAAAGATAGTCTTTTCAACAAATCGCGCTGGAACAACTGGACATACACATGCAAAAAAAAAAAATCTAGACACAGACCTCATAAAAATTAATTCAAAAGAGATTGCAGACCTAAATGTAAAACACAAAACAAGATAACATAGTAGAAAATCTAGATGATGCTTTTTAGATACAACACTAAAGGCACTATCCATGAAGGAAATAACTGGTAAGCTGGACTTTATTAAAATTAAGAAATTCTGCTCTGCTAAAAATGGTATCAAGAAGAAAAGCCACAGACTGGGAGAAAATACTTGCAAAAAACACACCTGGTAAAAGACTGTCATCCACAAAATACAAAAAACTCTTAAAACTCAACAGTAAGAAAGCAAACAACCCACTGAAATGTGGGCCAACAACCCTCACCAAAGAAGATATGCAGATAACAAATAAGCATATGAAAAGGTGCTTCACGTCCTATATTTTCAGGGAAACAGAAATTAAAACAACAATGAGATTCTACTACACACCTATTAAAATGACCAAAATCTGGAACAGGGACAACTCTGGTGAGGATCTGGAACAAGAACTCTCATTCATTGCTGGGAGGGATGCAAAAGAGTACAACCCCCCTGGAAGACAATTAGTGGCTTCCTACAAAACTAAATATACACTTCCCGTATGATCCAGGAATCACATTCCTACTGGGATTTACCGAAGAGAATTGAAAATTTACGTCCACACAAACATCTGCACACAAATGTTTACAGCAGCCTTATTCATAATTGCCAAAACTTAGAGGCAACCAAGATGTCTTTCAGTAGGTTATGGATAAATAAACTGTGGTGTATTCAGACAATGAAATATTTTTCGGTACTAAAAAGAAATGTACTACCAAGCTATGGAAAGATATGGAAAAATCTTAAATGCATATTACCAAGTGAAATAAGCCAATCTGAAAAGGCTGTGTACAATATGATTCCAACATAGGACATTCTGGAAAAGGCAAAACCAAAAAGGGGACAGTAAAAAAAGCAGTGGTGCTAGGGACTGGGGGCAAGGGGGAAAACAGCAAGGAATGAATAGAGCACAGAAAGATTTTTTAGAGCCCTGAAAATATTCTGTATGATACTGTAATGATGGATACCTGTCATGACACATTTGTTCAAACTCAGAATATACAACACTAAAAGTGAACCGTAGTGTAAACTATAGACTTTGGGTGATTATGATGTGACAATGTAGGTTTGTCAATTATAAAAATTGTACCACTCTGGTGGGGGACATTGATAATTAGGTAGGCCGTGAATGTGGAGGAGCAGAGAATATACAGGAAATTTCAGTACCTTCCTCTCAATTTTGCTTAGAACCTAAAAATGCCCTAAGAAAATAAAATGTTAATAAACATTTTACAAGCAAAAGAAAATAAAAATACCTAAGGATAGAAAAACAACAACAACAGTGGTAGGAATAATAGGACATGTTTGCATAAAATAGAGCTTTTGTAAAATGAAAGAAAAAATGTAATGAGATGTAATACGTCAGCACTGTCAAAGCTATGTTTAGGGTACACAACGCAATCGGACTCAGAGTGAATATAATTAACACTGCCATCAGCAACTGAAGGTCTTAATTTCTTAAAATGCAAGACCATGACGATTTCTTTCTGTCACATCAGAATCTAGAACAGAGCTCTTCATACAGGTAGGTGCTCTGTAAATGTGTTTTTAATCAGTTGGCAGAGGGTGTCTATTGCAATAGGCTGAGAAATTTGCACACAAAGCGTAAGTGACAAACATAGGCAGAAACCCAACAACCCCAAAAGGCAACCTTTTTGTCCTTAATATAAAGAACAAATGTGCTGTACTCTCCAGGATGAATCATTGTGCAGAAATTAGCCTCCAGGTCAACAATGAAATGCTTAAGACATAGTCAGGAACAGAAATTTGGGACGGGAAAGACAATGATATTGTTGTACGTCTATAGGACTCTAAGCACCATTTTATAAAGCATTAAAAGCTGTCAGTTTTCCCATGACATATTATGGTCTCATAAAAAGACACAAATGCTAAATTAAGTTTGAATTTGAATTAGCAAAGAATAAGAAAATCAATTTAAGTGTTCCCAGTGCAATCTCAACCCTTGCACTCTTGCTTTGCATCTGTGTATTTCATTAGTATATTTTGTTACATGATCATGTAATATTTATGCAGTAACATAATACGCTCTGTACATCTAAGATGAGAGAAAAAATGCAGTTCCTTTCCATTATTGTGTGCCCTTTATCTGCTGAACACTCTGTAACATTACCCGGGGTTTGGTGATTATGTAATGAGGGCTCCATTATAATACACACTGCACAGTTGGAGGATTGCTGTGGGAAACTTCACTCTGCAAATCCTGAGTTTTGGAACAATTAAAGCCTTGGTTTTAATGTTACATTCACCTCATTTTTCCCCCAAATATTTTTCTTTTTCCCCCTTAACCCAGAAGTACTGCAGTAGAAGAAATGGAATAAAAATTATAGGAAAAAGTTCCACAGGAGACGAAATAGCAGCTGCTATCTGGTGCATAACAGATGTGTATTCCACGAACTTTTTTTTCTTTTGAGTTCTCCTATCCAAGTCCTGGCCAGACCCAAACACTATGCCTCGCTTATGAGATCTGACAACTTTACAGCCCCAGGCTGGATGACTGCAGGCTAGTGTTTTTCCTTGAATTCACTGAAGCCTCAGGGAATAAACTAACAGGTTCAAGAATAATACCCAGAGGTTATTTTCCCCCAGAAAGCTGTGAAGGACTGACATTAAGTTCCCGTGTAAGAAATAAAGTTCAAATCATTTCCAATAAAGGAATATTAAAGATTCTGTACCTTTGAAGATAGATATTCAGCATTTGGCATCTTTAACAGATGCCGTCCCAGTCTCAGAGAAAGGAGTCACCTGGAAAGCCACGTTGTTTCTTCCATCCAGGTAAAATAGGTCAAACCTGATTAGCCATTAATATTTGTACAAGTACAACCATACTGAAACTGATAAAGCCACCTGCTTCGTAGCACCTGGTCATGGGTCCTCCATTTCCAGGGCTAGCGATTCCTATCAGAAAGTACTAACAGGTGTGAAAAGTAATTAGAAGTTTGGAGGACTGTAACCTTTGTGATTTTATAAATTGAGGCAGAATTGTTTTTGAAAGTTTGAATGATCAAATTAAAATTAAAAATCTTTTGTTTTTTTTTCAAAATCGTCCATGGAAATGATATTTTTTTTTTATATAAATTTTTGTTTGCTTCAAGAGTTACTTACATCAGCTCTCATTTTTTGTCATGGTGCCTGTTTTTTGGGGTCAGATTTGTCTATTCTTACCACATTGTGATCATGATGCACTTGACATGCCCTTAGAGTTCAACAGTTGTGTGTGTGTGTATAAATGAGACCCTTGTCTTTTTAGCTTTCAACTATGTGGCACTAGAGAGCTCAATCAAGCAAATATGGGTGACAATAACTATAGTTCTGAGACAATATAAGGGTAATTGTTGGAACTCTCTGTTTCACTAGCATGTTCCATATTTTTTCTTCTCTCTATGGCCCCAGGGTGCTCAGATTTCCACTCACGGTCATTAATCATTTTTTCTCTTTAAAGCTACTGTCAGATAGAAACTTATTTTATTTCCTTAGGGCCTAAACCATGCTGAAGTTCTAGATGCTCCACTGAGGGGCTTCCTCATATTTTCATGCATTGTGAAGGGTTTGTTTCCTTTCTTGGTTTATTTTTCTGCCTTACTATTGTTTCTGATGATGTGGGTTCATAACACAGCGTGTGACTTTATTATCCACTTTCCACTTTGTCATCAGAGCCACACTCATCACCATTATTACCTTTACTTCAATTCGTTTCTCCTCTGACTTCACCTCCAGTAATGAATCCCATCCTGTGCACTTGGTAGCAGTAAGGTGAAATCTACAGACTAAATTCAAGATTATTTATTATTTGGTCATGGAATTAATGTATTAATAAAACACAAATGTACATAAAAATCATTACCAAATGCAAAATAATCCATTGTTTAGTGGTATGTATGTCAATCAATAAACGCTAAAAAATATGGCTAATTTAATTGGAAATCACTGGGATAATGCCATTATTGGCCTCCCAAATAGAGTGGCTTTGAGGTCTGAGTTATTACAATAGCCCAGTTTTATAACACTTTTAGTGAATTAATACAACAGTTCTACTCTCTGGAAATCTGAAACAAGTTCCTCAGCAGGGGTTAGGGAGATGGGGTTTGAAAACTGAAAACAACATAATTTTCTGCCCCTACATGAAATAATCCTGAAAGCAAAGCATAGTACTCTATCTTGCAAGACTGAACTGAAAACATTCCCAGCCCAGGCCCTAAAACCCTGTTTGATATCCTACCCTGACGTTCCCCTTCTAAAATACTACTAAGATTTTGTAAAGATGGCATTCTTCCTCATCTAATAAACATGGCTCCCCCTTGATCAACTGGTATTTCCAGTGGACTTTAAGGAGTCAGTAGTATACAAACCTAGAGTTTCCATAAGGATCTAATCAACATCTTTTCACTGTTTTGTGCAATACCTGCAAAAGTGCACTCCCCTGAGGCTCCCTGATTCTCTAAGCTGGACTTTCAGGTTTCATGGTTGTAGTGATCATCAGATCTGCTTGACATGTAGAAAATCCCAAGTTAGACTCCCAGTGGAACCACATTACTTGTTTCCATTCAAAAGAAATTACGAGGGGCTCTTGATCTTCTAAGTTGGGATTCAAGTGGGTCCTCTAAATCCAAGTAAGATCTGACCAAAATTGGGTCTAAGCTCTAGTTTCCTTTCATCAGCTCATAAAACTTGTTTATTTTCTCAATGAAGAATAAAGCATTTTATGAATTCTTTAATGATCAATGAGAAAACATTCCCCTCTCTTTATTTTTTAACATTTTGGTTTATATTCCTGTCTGTCCTGCTGTTATGAGTCCATAAGAGACAGTCTATAGGGAGAGAAGGTACATTGACCCGGTAAGCCCATCCCCAAGGACTGGAGAGTTTAGAAGCTCATGTAAGACTGGAATCCTTTGGACAAAATTTGCAGTATGCCTGGAGTGTATGTAGTTTATTGTCATAAATTAGTTGTTAATAAAGGTGATTTAAAATAAACATTTAAGAACTTTCCTGAGACTTGTCTTTGCATCTCTAGAAATGCTTTATTTAGGGCATCTGGGTGGCTCAGTCGTTAAGCGTCTGCCTTCGGCTCAGGTCATGATCCCAGGGTCCTGAGATCGAGCCCTGCATCAGGCTGTCTGCTCCACGGGAAGCCTGCTTCTCCCTCTCACACTCCCCTTGCTTGTGTTCCCTCTCTCTCTGTGTCTGTCAAATAAATAAATAAATAATCTTTAAAAAAAAAAAAATGCTTTATTTAGTTTTGTCTGCCCTGAGCTCCCAGCTGTTGGCAACATATCTTTGGCCAGGTCTAACGACATAAAGTAGGAGCTACCACCTCCTTCTGACTTTTCCATTTATGAGGGTCTTTTTTCATGTATTCACTCTTGTGTATGTCTCTCCAACATAATCCCAGCCAAGACAACCTGAAATTTCAATAACCACTTTGGGAAACTTTTGGCATGATCAAGAATGTTTATTTAAGAGAGGCACTAAAACAAATAAAGAGATTATAGAGAGATTCTCTGACTGATTTGTCTGTCTGAAAGAAAGATTTCTTTGTTTAAAGTAGGAAACTCTCCCTGTCTGGTGACCAGACTTCAAAGTTTGATGTACAATTAAAAAGCACACAGCTTGATGAAGTAGCAAATTGTCTGAGTTACTGTTTAAATCAGCTATAATAATTTCCTCTCTCTCTCTCTTTTCTGTGAGTGTATATATGTGTGTATGTGTGTGTGTATATGCACATTTGTGTGAAAACAGGTTCTCCTGAACCTCAAGCTCCTCTCCCTGGAGAGGAGAGGACAAGATCATTTGCCTTTTGTAGTGATAATTTAGTATCTATTTGAAAACGTTCCCCTCTCACTTTTTTCTCCTTTCCTCTCCTACTCTTTTTTTTTTTTCTGTTTCTTACATAAATTTGGAGATCAGTTGATCAAAAAAATAGGTGTTTTGGGGACTGCCTGGGTGGCTCAATTGGTTAAGTGTCTGACTCTTGGTTTCAGCTCAGGTCATGATCTCAGGGGCATGAGACTGAACCTGGCATGGGGCTCTGTGCTCCGCATGGGGTCTGCTCGGGATTCTCTCTCTCTCTCCCCCTCTCCCTCTGCCCCTCTCCTCACTCTCTCTCTCGAGTAATTAAATAATCTTTTAAAACAGTATGTGTTTTGTTATTCTGTACATACCCTAGGAACATCTAGCTCAGATAGGGAGTCAAGAATTTCCAAAAACAAAAACAAATAGTTCTAATGTTATTTTTTTCTTGCCAAAACTATAAATCAGGAAAAAAAAAGTTTGTCTGTGAATTGGATAATGCTCTTGTTAGACGAAAAGAAAAGCTAAGCACATAGAGCTTTTGACATGAATTCAGAATCTTAATTTATTTTTCTGATATATAAATACAGAGGTTCATTTCTATTTTTTAAGTCCATGCAATATGAATAGATGATTACTTAGACAAATTAGGGTGATTAATTCTACCTTGACAACAGTTTTAGTCTTCTCCATAATATCACTACCAGAAAAACTAATGCAAGCACAATATTTTAGTTAACAAATAGTTTGGGTTTCATTTCTCATGTTTTAAACTTTTTAAACTTCCTACATCAATTCTATGAATTCGTCAAATTATCATTATTTTTATATACATATATTAAAATGTTTAAGTGAAACTGAATAATAGATACCTTTTTAATATTGTATATTCTTATGCGATAAATTAAAAGCATTTAATGTATCAACTTAACTCATAATTTCCAGATTTATAGTTAACTTGGCGACCTTAGCCTCATATATAATTATATTTAATAAATTATTTTTTGATAGACATGTTCTAAATATGAAATAAGTACTAGAAACACTGGTCACTAAATATTGTTTTAAATAATATTTTTTCCTTATTTTTATACATGGAATGGGTACTTATGAAGCAGGGTGTGTAATTTCCTTTACATCATTAGTTTTTGGTGTAGTCTTCCATGATTCATTGTTTGCATATAACACCCAGTGCTCCATGCAATATGTGCCCTCCTTAATACCCATCACCAGGCTAACCCATCCCCCACCCCCCCCCCTCTAGAACCCTCCGTTTGTTTCTCAGAGTCCATAGTCTCTCATGGTTCATCTCCCCCCCCAATTTCCCCCCCCCCTTCATTCTTTCCTTCCTGCTATCTTCTTCTTTTTTTTTTTTTTTTTTACCATATAATGTATTATTTGTTTCAGAGGTACAGGTCTGTGATTCAACAGCCTTACACAATTCACAGCGCTCACCATAGCACATACCCACATAACATAATAAAAAATAAATAAATACATAAATTATATTATGTATATGTTTATTCTGACAGCTTAAAATATGCTCAAGTTGCATAAAATAGGTGTTCTTGGGGAAAAAAGTTGCTTAATAATTATTGATGTACTACCTTCTAGTTCTTTCTACTGTTTACACACCAAAAAAAGTTGGCTCTTTTAGTTAAAGGTTGTAATTAATATAAATTAATACAGAAAAACAGGAATATGTACACAAGATAATAAATATGGTTTATCTGGTTTTAAAAGGAATGGTTCTAGGTTATTGAAATAGTAATGTTAAAATACATACATACTGATTGTGTGCAGGTGATTTAGTTAATTATATTTAAAGATAAGATTAAAAACTTCAACTTATCATCCCTTTGCGTAGATGTATATCTATTTAAACACATACATTAAAAGATATCTTAAGATTAAATCAGAGATGTATAAATAATAAAAGAAAACAAATTTAACAGTATACTATAAATATAAAATATCCATGATAAGAAAACTTTGTATCTGACAAGGACTGTATCAGATACTATTAACAACTGACACAACAGTAAAATTCTAGAGCATTAGTCCTTAGATTCACATTTCTCAGTTGAAAACACAAACATCTTTTATGAATCATGTTCCAACCATAGACATTCTTAGGAATCCTCAAAAAGCAGATGACATTTGGGAAGATAAAGCTTCGACTCAAAGCTTGTGTATATAAAGATGACTATAAACAGCTTCTAGGCAAGACCCATAAACAAGAGCCACAGATTGTTACACTTCAATCTGTATGCTTTATTTTTTATTTTTCCAGTGATTTTCTTTCCTCTTAGCTATTATAAGGTTCTGGGTTTTTAACAGACTCTTGTTATCTCTTGACATTGATATTTATAAGATTCTTATCCTTTAATATTGCCTTTAGTGTTCTTAGTCACTCTTTGGTATAAATTCAATGCCTGACCAAAATTTGCTTATGATTTGGCAAAAAACATACAATCAAAATGATTATTGGATTTGTGCTCATTTTCCTAGATGTCACCAAGTTTCTTTTGATAAGAGTCACTTGAAAATTAATCTTTTGGTTTCCTCAGTAATTGGATTAAGCCATTAGGCAACTTTTATTTATTTATTTTTTTTAAAAGAAGGGTCTTTTATTTTTTTTTAAAGATTTTATTTATTTATTCATGAGAGACAGAGGGAGAGAGAGAGAGAGAGAGAAGCAGAGGGAGAAGCAGGCTCCCAAGGAGCAGGGAGCCCGATGCGGGACTCGATCCCAGGACCCTGGGATCATGACCTGAGCCGAAGGCAGACGCTTAACCATCTGAGCCACCCAGGCGCCCCTGCCATTAGGCAACTTTTAAAATTAAAAACAATATAGAGGGTTCAAGATGACTGCATAGGAAAATTCTAAACTGCCTCCCACCCATGGACACAATAAATATACAACTACATATGGAATAATTTACTCTGAAAAATCCCAGAAAACTGGATGAACAAAGCTTCTATAACAAAGGACTAAAAGAACAGCATCAATGTGGGTAGGAGAGACAGAGACATCATCTCACCAAAAAAAAACCCACCCCAGGCCTAGCAATACACATTCAGGAGAAATCTCAAAAGCACAGGACTTTTTCCTGAGGGAATGAGGGGTTTTCACCCCACATCAGGCACCTCAACCTTTAGATCTTACACAAAGGAGGTGGGACCCCTAATGCTGGGCTTTGAAAACCAATAGGAATTATACCCAGAAAAACCATAGAACTGTAGAGACAGATTGCCCTCTCTTAAAGGACTTGTGTGCAGACTCACACTCCCCAGGACTCAGTACAAAAACACAAATTTGAAAAATGCCTAGACCCACCTACTAATGAAGGAGACCCACCTACTAATCTTAAAGTGCCTACTCGAGAAGTAGGAAACTATTGGAACTTTCTGTGATGATGGAGACACTGGTAGGCACCATATTTGTGACTTCATCCTACCTTGCTAAGGTTAGCAACTAATGAGGGCCATTTTGGAACAGTCATTCTAACCTGCTAGAGTCAGTGGGTGCACCCAGCTGAAAACCCCACCTACCTCTATAGCAGTCAGACATAGCATCCAGACAGGGTGACAGCCCAGCCTACTTCCATACCCCAGCATAACTGTGTGTTGCATCCATGCTTGGTGCAACCCAGCCTACTACTGCCTCAGTGTGGCCACATGTCACAGCTGGGCTGAGTGCCCAGCCCCGCCTACCCCCATGCCACAGATGTGGCCCTGCCACAGCAGACAGGTGCATATAACTCACATAGGGGATGCCCTTTGAATATCTAGATCTAGTGGCCAGAGGGGATTACACTCTGGGCTCAACTTGAAGACTACTCCTCGAACACTGGGAAAGATAACTGATTTACCTAATACATAGAACTAAACACAGAGAGTCAGGCAAAATGAGGAGACAAAGGAATATGTTCCAAATGAAAGAATAAGGAAAAACATCAGAAAAAGACATCAGTGAAATAAAGATAAACAATCGACCTGATAAAGAGTTCAAAGTCAAAGTCATACAGATGCTTACTTATCTTGGGAGAAAAATGGATCAACACGGTGAGATCCTTAACAAAGAGATAGAAAATATAAGAAAGTTTCAAGCAGAAGCTACAGAGCTGAGGAATACAATAACTGAACTAAAAAAATAAATAAAAATACACTAGCATTGTTCAATAACAAATTGGATAAGCCGAAGATTTGATCAGTAAGCTGGAGGACAAAGTAATAGAAATTACCCAACCAGAGAAGCAAAAAGAAAAGAATTTTAAAAAATGAAAATAACCTAAAGGACCACTAAGATAACATCAAGTGGAATAGCATTTGCATTATAGATGTCCCAGAAAGAGAAAAGAGAAAAGGCCAGAAAACTTATTTGAAGAAATAATGGCTGAAGACCTCCTTAATCTGGGGAAGAAAAATAGACATTCAGGTCAAGGAAACCCAAAGAGATCCAAATAAGATGAACCTAAAGAAATCTTTACCAAGGTACATTATAATTAAGATGGTAAAAGTTAAAGATTAAGAGAGAATCTTAAAGAAGCAGGAGAAAAACAACTTATTACACACAAAGGAAACCCTATAATGCTATCAGCAGATTTTCAGCAGAAACTTTGCAGGCCAAACAAAGAGTGGCATGAAATATTTACAGAGCTGAAAGGAAGAAACATCCAACCAAGAATTCTCTACCCCGCAAAGTTAACATTCAAAATTGAAATAGTAATTAAGAGTTTTCCAGATAACCAAAAGCAAAAGGAGCTCAACACCACTAAACTGGCCTTACAAGAAATGTTAAAATGACTTTAAGCTGAAAAGAAACGGCACTAATTAATAGCAAGAAAAAATGCAAAAGTAAAAATCTCACTGGAGAAAGTAAATATATAGTAAAGGTAGTCGATGAATCACTTATGAAGCAACTATGAAAGTTAAAGGAGAAAAATAATAAAATTAACTAAAACTTCAGTAATTAGTTAAGGGATACACAAAATAAAAAGATGTAAAATACAACTTCAAATATATAAAATGTGCTGAGGGGAAGAAAAACGTGGTTTTGACATGTGTCCAAATATAATTTGCTATCAACTCAAACCAGAATATTATACACATAGGAAATTATATGTGAACTTCATGGTAACCACAAAGCAAAAATTTATGGTAAATACCAAGAGGAAGATGAGAAAGAAATCGAAACATAACACTAAACAAAGCCATCAAACCACAAGAAAAGAGAAAAAGAAAAGAAAGGAACAGAAACAATGAACAAAATGGCAATAAGTGCATACCTAATAATTACTTTAACTGTAATAGACTAAACACTTCAATCAAAAGACACAGAATGGTTAAAGGGCACCTGGGTGGTTCAGTCAATTAAGTGTCTGACTCTTCGTTTTGGGTCAGGTCATGATCTCAGCATCATGAGATCAACCCCTGCATGGGGTTCCACATTCATCATAGAATCTGCTTGAGATTCTCCCCACTCCCTCTCTGATGTCCCCCAACATCCTCTCTCTCTCTCTCAAATAAATAAAAAAATAAAATCTAAAAAAAAAAAAGACATAGAGTAGTTGAATGGATAAAAAAACAAGACCCATCTGTATGTTGCCTTTAAGAGACTCATTTCAAAAGTAAGGATATACACACTGAAAGTGAAGGGATAGAGAAAAATATGCCCTGCAAATGGAAACAAAAAGAAAGCTGGTATGGCTTTCCTCATAGATGAAATAAACCTTAAAACAATGAAGGGTATTATATCATAAGACATACCTTTATAAATATATATGCACTCAACATAGGAGCACTGAGACATATAAAGCAAATATTAATGGACCTCAAGGGAGAAATTGACAGCAATACAATAATAGTAAAAGACTGTAACACCCCATTTATATCAACAGATAGATCATCCAAACAAAAAACTTAATAAGAAAACATTGGCCTTAAATGACACATTAGACCAGATGGACTTAATAGATATATGCAGAACATTCTACCCAAAAGAAGAATACATATTCTTCTCAAGTGCACATGGAACATTCTCCAAGATAGATCACATATTAGTTCACAAAACAATTCTCAATAAATTCAAGAAGCTTGAAATCATAATCAAGCATCTCTCCAACTATAATGGTATGAAATGAGAATTCAATTACAGGAAGAAAGTTGGAAAAAAACCCCACAAAATATAGAGATTAAACAACATGCTGCTAAATAACCAGTGGGTCTTTGAAGAAATCAATGAATAAATAAAAATATACCTACAGACAAGTAAAAACAAAAATATGATATATTAAAGTCTTTGGATGCAACAGAAGTGAATCCAAGAAGGAAGATCATAGCAACATAGGCCTACCTCAAGAAACAGGAAAAATCAAATTTTATACCCAAAGGAGCTAGAAAATGAAGAACAAAAAAAGCCCAAAGTCAGTAGAAGGAAGGAAATAATGGAAATAATATACATCAGAGAGGTAATAAATGAAATAAAAACTTAAGAGAAAAAAAGAAACAATGAAACTAAGAGCTGGTTCTTTGAAAAGATTAACAAAAGTGACAGATCATAGCAAGACTAACCAAGAAAAAAAGAGAAAGGACTCTAAGGAAGTCAGAAATGAAAGAGGAGATGTTACAACTGACACCACAGAAATACAAAGGATCATAAGAGATTATTATGAACAATTATATGCAACTGGACAACATAGAAGAAATGGATAAATTCCTAGAAACAAACAACCTTACAAGGCCAAACCACAAAAAAATAGAAAATCTCAATAGACCAATTACTAGTAAGGAGATTGAATCAGTAATCAAAAACCTCTCAACAAACAAAGTGCAGGACAAGATGGCTTCAATGGTAATTTCTACCAAACATTCAAAGAAGAGTTTATATTTATATCCTTCTCAAGCTCTTTGAAAATATTGAAGATGAGGGATCATGTCCAAGCTCATTTCATGAAGCCAACATTACCTTGATACCAAAACCAGGCAAGCACACCACAGAATTCAATTTAAAGATTGAATGCAATCCCTTTCAAAATTCCAATGACATTTTTCACAGACCTAGAACAAATAATTCTAAAATTTGTATGGAACCACAGAAGATTCCGAATAGCAAAGCAAACTTGAGAGAAAGAACAAAGCTGGAGGTATCGTGCTCCCTGATTTCAAACTACAATACAAAGCTATAGTAATCAAAACACTATGGCATTAACATAAAAACAGACACACAGATCAGTGAAACAGAATTAAGAGCCCAGAATTAAACCCACACTATATGGACAATTAATTTATGACAAGAACTAAAGAAAATACAATGAAGAAAGAATAGTCTCTTCAATAAATGGTGTTGGGAAAACTGGACAGCCACATGTAAAAAAAAAAAAAAAAAAGAAACTAGACCATTGTCATACCACACAAAAAATTAGCTCACAATGGGTAAAAGACTTAAATGTAAGACCTGAAACCATAAAATTACTAGAAGAAAACATAGGCAGTAAGCTCTTTGACATTGATCTTAGTAATATTTCTGTGGTTCTGATTCCAAAGGCAAGGGAAACAAAAATAAAAATAAGCAAATGGGATTACATCAAACTAAAAAGCTTCTGCACAGAAAAAGAAACTATCATCAAACATAAAGGCAACCTACTGAATAGGAGGTTTTTGCAAATCCTAGATCTGACAAGGCATTAATATAATTGGGCAGAGGATCTGAACTGACATTTTTCCGAAGAAATACAGATGGACAACAGGCTCATGAAAGGATGTTCAACATTACTATTAGTGCAGATCAAAACCACAGTATCATTTCACACTGGTTAGAATAGCTGTTGTCAAAAAGACAAGAGATAAGTGTTGGTGAGGATGTGGAAAAAAGAGAATCCTTGTACACTGTTGGTGGGAATGTAAATTGGTACAGATACTGTGGAAAACAGTAGCTCCAGAAAACTTCCAGAAAAGTAGAAATCTAAAATTCTCTATCATGTCAAACCTAAAAAGAGACACTTCTCAGAAACAAATCCTTATAGAACTTTCATAGGAGCTATATACTCTGCAAAGAGCTAGGATACAGATAGTGTATATTTGAAAACTATCCCATTTTTACAGACTTTACTCAAAGGCATACCACGTAGGTTGTACCCTAACTTTTCTGGCTGATGATCTCTGTACTACAAATTTATCACCTGGTTTAGGACTGTAATTGATGAATGGCACCAAATATTATAGTGCTGTTTAAAAATTACATAGAGATATTTTGACTATATCATTAAATATAATGATAAAATATATCATTATATGGTCTTCTGGTATTTGACTTATGACACGAAAGTTTCTTGCCTATTACCTGGAAATTAAACAAATATCTGTTATCTTGGTAAAAAGACACCTGCCTTTAGTATATACTCTGATATCATTAAGTGTCTTTCTGGCCTATTTCCTATCTCCAGAAAAAAAGATCTTCACATAATTTAATTCAAAATAAAAATTGGGCCTTGAATTAAGTTAAAAACTTTAGCCATTAAGAGGAAATTTGGACTGTTTTCTTCTGTCTCAAATTCTCTTTAAACATGGGGAAAATTATACATGCTATCATTTGGAGACTAAAATGTGAACGGGACTATGTCACTAGGGTTATATTGGTTTCCTATTAATTCTGCAACAAATTATCACAAACTCAGTGACTCAAAACAAATTTGTCATCTTACAGTTCTGGAGGCCAGAGGTCCAAATGCATTTCATGGAGCTAACGTCCAGGTCCTGGCAGAGCTGAGATCCTTCTGAAGTCGCTAGAGGAAAATTCATCTCGGGCGCCTGGGTGGTTCAGTTGGTTAAGCGACTGCCTTTGGCTCAGGTCATGATCCCGGAGTCCTGGGATCGAGTCCCACATCAGGCTCCCGGCTCAGCGGGGAGCCTGCTTCTCCCTCTGACCCTTTCCCCTCTCATGCTGTTTCTCTCTCTCTCAAATAAATAAATAAAATCTTTAAAAAAGGAAAAAAGAAAATTCATCTCGAGTCTTCCAGCTCTAGAGGCTACCGGCGGCATTCATTGGCTCATGGCCTCCTTCCATTTTCAAAGCCAACAATCTCATCACTCTGACCACTGTTTCCATAGTCACAACTCCTTCTCTGTAACTGTCCTCCCTCCTCCTTTCACTTATAAGACCCTTGTGATTACATTGTGCCCACCTGGATAAACTCTTAATTGTAAGGCCAGCTGAGTAGTATCCTTAATTCCATCTGCAACCTTAGTTCTCTCTTGCCATGTAACAGCACATTCATAGGTTCTAGGAATTGAGAGGTGGATACAGTTGGGGGCCTTTATTCTGTCTCTAACAAAGGTAAACAGGCTCATGAAAATTACACAGTGATAGTTCGAAACAGAGTCATTTTAAACTCTGAGCTCTCCAGACGAAACAAGTGCTTTCTGAAGGAAAGCTACATTTATATCCCTATCCATCTTGCAAGTATATTACTAATAAATGTCGGAAACAACAAAATCATGAAGGAAGGTAATTTGGCTAATATCCCTTATATGATTCTACAGACTTTTTGGATTAGGAATGGGATATGTTCTTTTGTTTTGTAACCCTTAGCTCCTGGTTTAGACATACGTTACAAACAATGATCATAATACTTTTCTTAGTATTTGTGTTTCGGTTTCTCAAATTTGTGATCTCTAGAGACTTAAATGCTGCTATGCATTTGCTATGGCAACACACTCCAACAAATAATATTCCCACTTAAAAAACAAGAAAATTAGACAAATACAGAGATGGGAACAAATATTATCAGAAGTTCTATACACTACACAGTGGTGAAGTTTTGCATTGATCATTTTCCAGATGATAATCACCTCTCTTCCAGCTTCAACTGAAGAATGACCAATAAGGAGACAGAACTGAAACCAACTTTGCCCCTGAGTTAAACACTACTTGGATCCTCGAGCATAAATTCCTGTCTCATTATTGGGTTACACAATACTGAGAACAAGCAAAGATAACTTAAATGCTTGCTTCAGAAAACATCTGCTCCTAGAAGATAAACTGTAAACCAATAATAATTGATTACTTCTTAGAGCTAACAACTTCTTCATCAAGTTCTTCAAAAGGCACCTGGCTGGCTCAGTCAGTAAAGCATGTGTCTCGGCATCGTGAGTTCAAGCCCCACATTGGGCCTAGAGCTTACTTAAAAACAAAACTAAACATAAAAAGTTCTTCAAGATCCTTACTTCTCTGTGCCCAAACCAAAACTATTACAAATATTGCCTCCACCCAAAGAGTTTTTTTTACCTTGAAAGACCTTAAAATGATCCAGCCCACACTCTAAAGGCTAGAAATATTCTTCCCTGACTTTTCTGAGACATTACTAAGAGTCTGTCAAGGTACATTTTTCCTTCTGCTGCTGTAAGTCTAATGAATATAACTTTGACATGCAACAGATTTTTTTAGGTGGTCATTTGGGGAGTATAGAGTTGACAGGGTCCAAGTCGGAAAACTACCCTCTTAATGGTAACTTCCCTGTCCCTATGCACAACTATGCGAAAGTTGAAGGTGTAGCCATTATTGTTACCCTTGTACTGAGATCCTTCTTCATCAGTTCAGCTATGAAGTCTGTGTGAGGATCCATTGGGTTGTCATACAAATAAAACCATTGTTAGTCATCCTTGACATGCCAGTGGTTCCAAAGGGAATAAGGTTTCCAAATGGAGAAGATTGAAGGGAAGTTTACATTTGAAATAATATTATTATAAAATCTTATATATAAAATCATAACATGGTATCACATTTGATATCAGATATTATATCCCACTTATGTATATTAAAATGTATATATAATATTTTAAAATTTAATTTTCTAATTTTGTCAGGTGTCAAAAGAAAGTGATATGATAAATTTTCTTGACTAAATCTAAAATATATACAACTGATGCATACAGATGAATCTAGCTCTCAAAGAAGAGCATGACTTTACTAAAATACTTCTCAATATTTTTAGTTCCTAAAAAAAGGATATGCCTAGCTTATCTAATTATGATATTAGAGCATTTTCAGTAGAATGGTAATATCAATGAGACCCATTGTTTTATCAGTTTTTACTGAGAATTTGCGGGTCTATAATTATGAATCATCCAGATATACCATGCACACAATGTCATACTGTCTATTTTCCCTCACATATCATGGTTCTATCATGACTAGTTCTAATTATGATGATTATTGCTCAAGTAATCTAAAATTTTTTCCCTAAAATATAAAATTGGCTTAATTTATTCATGTTGAATAAGTCCCAAATGAATATTCTAACCTAGCACATAATTTGCAGGTTAAGAAAATACACATGGTTCAAGCTCGGGGTGAACTGTAAAATGTCCATGACCACTTGAGCCAATCGTTTTTATATAATTCATAGTCCAACATAGTAAATTAAGTCAAATTCAGGGAAAGAATATAGAAGCAGATATAAAGATCTGATTTTTTCATAGTTCAAAATTTTCAAGATTTTATTGAGTGGAACATAAAACAAAAAGCTTAGCTAGGAAAGCAATGTTTATGAGTTAAAACTAAAAGAGCCCTGACCCCAAAGAATATTTTAACAAACAAAATTCTAAATGCTTACCAACTTGATGCTTTCCAGCACATTATCTTATTTTGCCACTTCACCCACTTGGTAACATTCTAATACGATATCTTGACTCATATTTTAATTTGAGTTTATCACATTGGCTCTTGATAAGCCCTTTCCTTAAGATATACCAAAAATAAATCATCTCACTTCACATTCAGATCATTTTTTTAAGCAAAGTACATTCATGACATAGAGTTTTTAAGTTGAAAACTAAGCTTTTCTATAAAGTCATCCTAGGATCATTCAATCCCAGAACTGACTTTGACGTAGAACAAAAGTGCTGATGGAAAAGCAAATGCACAACATATTTTAAACACTAGAGGGAGTGAGAAAAGGAATTTGAAGGATGGGATGTTTGGGGTTTGCAACAACTACAAGCAGATCTTTCTCATAACTTCAGTCATAATTCAACAATTAAATCTGACAACGCACGACCAACCTTGCTATGCAACATGAAAGATGGTGTGTCTCAGATTACTTAGCATTGGATATTCAAGCTATTCAGGAACCAAATACTCTGTATTGCCTTGCTGTGTGACTTTGTACAAACCATTCAACCTCTCTGGGCCTCAACCCTCATGTATTAATTGAAAATAATGCAAAAAATAAAGTAGTCATAAATAAATAAATAAATACATCAATAAATCAATAAAGTAGTAACAAAGCTACTTGCTCTATATTTTAAATTAAATTACTAATATTAATTAAAGGAGAAGCTGCTGAATATTTCATGCAATGGTTACATTTTCAGCAGACTAACTACAGGGTAGCTTCACCACATGTCTCTATATCGACTTTATCAAAGCTTTAAATAAATATATAATGACATTAATAACTATAAATACATAAAACA
The DNA here is from genome assembly GCF_003265705.2 of Callorhinus ursinus. NCBI lineage: Eukaryota > Metazoa > Chordata > Mammalia > Carnivora > Otariidae > Callorhinus > Callorhinus ursinus. The sequence continues at coordinate 55,463,943 of NW_027397068.1, read as the reverse complement.
ATTAATATTTTTTCATTTTAATGAGGACCAAAATAGATGATCAAGCTTAGATTGATGAGTTACTTCTTCAAAGAAGCCTTCTCTGACATCCCCATCACCTCTTCTTCACATTTGTCTCCAAAAGACTAAAAGAGCTCATCATCACCATGTGTGGTTAAGCAAAGACATGCTATGGAAGGAATTGAATAATTAACAGAACAGTTCTGAGAGTAAGCAAGAACTGGTTCTAAATCCCCAAACTACCTAAATTCAAAGTTTAGTGACCTTGCACTACTTACAAAACTTTTCTTAGCCCTTCTTTTCTTATCCATAAAATGGAGCTGATCCCTGTCTCAGGAATTCTGTAAGATTTATATGTGGCAATGGAGTAATTCTGAAATATTACACTAGTAAACAGTAGTTATTAATACTTGGCAAACAGTGTGGTTTTTAAAAAGTGTGTTAGCCGGAAGATTCACCCCCAAATTCTAGAGGTCCCTTTCAAGATTCTATGTTTCTAACCTACAATCACATGAATTTTTATTAATTCATGTGATTGTAGGTTAGAAATTAATATATATTAATCCAAAATGGATTCGTTCTGAACTCTCCTTGATGTTATCAGAAAGCGGCAAACAGCTACGTTCATAAAGCTATGTAATGGCTGCTAACACACTTAAAACAACTGTCAGATACCAGATATTGTAAAATAACATAGATTATTAAATGCATTAGAGAGGTGCTCCAATTTTTAAAATGTCTGTCTTAGAATCAATGAAGTATCCTTAACCATTCAAGACTGGTTAGAACTGGGACTCTTGTCCCAATTCTACTTTCCAGAATATTCTTCCACTAGGTCATTAACTTTCCTGCTTGCACACACCCTTTCCCTCTCTTCAAATGTTCTCCTTCCTAATTTAACTTCACCTCCTCCTTGATGTCTTCTCCTCTCCTTCTTTCCTCAGAACACCCGCAATCCTTTATTTGTTCCTATCATGTTGGGACATAATGTATAATGTATATGTTTTGTTTTGTTTTATCCTATACCAGAGTGCAAAGTTTTGAAAGCACAGAAAATCTTGTCCATTTTTGTATCCTAAGTGCTCTACATAGGATAGAAACTTAATATTTATTGTTTAATCAAATAAATGAAACTATAGCAGAATTACATTTCAATGAATGGTAAGTTGTTTCTAAGAATTTCAAAGATAACCAATTACATGGAGCAAAATGATGTTAACTTACATAATTCTTATTTTAAGTAAACACAGAGTTGTTCATTTTATCAAGTAAAATGAAAACCAGAAATATTCTCCACCCCACTTTTTGACCACTAAAGATGTTGTTTAGTTCAAATGTCCTTAAACACACCCTTTAGTTTCCTGTTATTGGATACATCACCCTTTAAAGTGAAAAAAAAAAACACAGTATTTAATGATCATTATCTTTGCAATAAGGTCCTGAACTATATTGAACAATAATTTTATGGAGTCTCCTGTAATACCATGACATCCTATAAAATATTGCCAAAAACTGAAGGGTCTGAGATTCTACCCTGTTTACAAGTCAGTTTGCTCATCTGCCATAGTTTCATGCAGGCTAACATGAGACATGGAACCTGTGAGTCAAAAACAAAGAAAAGTTTATTACCCAAAGCAATATTAGTGGCCAAAGAATTATCATTTTTGTACTACTTCTCCAAAACCTCAATCCCTGTCAGGTGATACAAAGAGGGTCTAATGACATGTGGATACACAGTTGGTGACAGGAAAGAAATCCTAGGCTTAGGGAACCAGATCTTTTCTACTGGGCAACAAGCATCCTTCCGTGTTGCTCTGGAGGGGAAATGCTTTCTGTGTCTCCCAGGGCTATAAACATATCTGTCCTTCGCTCCAGAGAGATACTGTCTCTAACTGCGGCGATGGTTTGCTATATAAACATCCTTGAAGAGATCATCTGGAAGAAAGACACAGCTCTGTGCCTTTGCTCAGAAGATGTGCAGAAAAGTGTGACACCTCTGGATAATTATCTCCCTACAAATGCTACTTATTGACTTCCATCAAAGCAGAGGACCAGACTCCAAGATTCACTGCTCTATCACATGTAGAACAGAATCAGTTCTACAATAACGTAACATAGGCATTCCTAAAAAAATGCCATGCTATGCAAAATTATGCAATAAAAATAACCGAGCTTATGGGAAAGAAATGGTTTAAGGAGGACAACACTCAAAAGCTTTGCCAATGACACACTAAAAATAATATAGAAACCTAATAAAAAGAGTAGTGTGGTTTTACACATATGAAATATTTAGCTAAATATAAATACTCCAGTAAATATGACACTTTATCTTGAAAAAACTTGAAGTTTATTTGTGGAAGTGACTGTTGAGAATTTAGGTTCTAAGTTATTGTGAAGCAATGGAGAGAGCTATGTAAAACCAAATGGAAAATGTAATAACAGATGTACATAGGTGTGACTCATAACACATGTAGTGACTGAGACAGGCGGCAAATGTTTGAGGGGTGTGTGTGTGTGTGTGTGTGTTGTGTTTTCCTCATAACTCAGCTGAGCTGGATGCTGTTCTCTACATTCACCTGGTGTTTCTCATGGATAAAATCAAACATAAAGGAACAGAACATCTGTGTTATGCTCAAATTATTCCCTAATCCATCAGTCTTGTTGGAAAAAAATCGCGTTTTCAAGGCAAATGTTATAACTATATGATGATCTTGTCACAAGTGACCCATTGTTCTTATTCATTCATGAAAGCATATTTTTGCAGAACTCTATCGGCTAACATTCTCATTAGCTTAATTGGAATTAATCAATGCATTTGAACACGGATTCTTTTTATTCATTTGTGTTACCAAAATAAACTATAGTTTTCAAAATCTGGAACAATTTAGTAATTTCCTCATCTTTCTTTGCTATAACCCTGTTTCTTTCCCCAGAGTTACCTGAGTGACAGTTCTGTGTTAACCTTCGAAATATTTGTTATAGTTTTATACACATACATAGGTGGTTTTTCTTTTTTCTTTCTCTATCTCTCTTGTTTTTTTTTTTTTTTATGTCTATGAGATCATTCTGTGCTTCTGTTTTTGAGACTCATCTTTTCCATTCTGAGTTTCAATATATTGCATAGGTATTTCTATTACGATATCATGCTTGTTAACTGTTATCTAATACTCCATGTTGTGAATGTCAGCAGCTACATCAATTAATTGCTTCTCTATAAACATTCTTGAAAAGGGGGAAATAGTACTGGTGCTCACATCTGAATTTTCTGCAGAATGACTTCCTGGAAATAGCATTAATGGATGAAAGAATATACAACTTTACATTTTGATAGATATTGATAAATTAAAAATAGAGCACTATCAAATTACACGATTACTATTTTCTCTGTATCTTTGCCAACACTGGATATTATCCATCTTTTACAATTTTTGTCAATATCATGGCGATTTATTTTCAGTCTGGATTTAATATAGTTTACCAGTGAGAATGAGCATTTTTTTCACGTTTCTTGGTTATTGCATTTCATCTCTGAATTCTTTATTCATAGTCATTGCTTGCTTTTGGCATTGGATTTTTTTTATATGTTTTTCTAAAAGATTTATTTGCAGTTTTTTTAATAGATTATTGTTAACAATCTGTTGCCTCTTAAATTTGGTGCAAATAATTTCTTCTAATATGTTTTATATTTTAAATGCGGCCTGGCTAACTTCAAAAAAGAAAATTTTATTCCTATAAAGTATTCTGAAAATGTTTTCACGGTTTTCCTAATGTATAGAAGAGTCTCTGAACTAATCAGGTGTTAGAAAGTGTATAAATAAAGTAAGTTAGAGGGGGGTGAGCATTAAAAAATACAAAGAAAGAACCAAAGGAAAGGGAGAGAAACAGCAAGCCCAATAAGGTATAAAAATGTCAGTGACGATCATGAAAGACACATCAGTCTTATAGTGCTTTTCTCCTAGATGAATCCTGTTAAGAGCATTATGACAAAAGTAAAGCTCCTTTATCTGGGGAAGAGAAAGCCTTCCAGTAAAGAATAACACAGATCTATAAATAATATCAAGCTTATGTTTTACGTATGTAAAGAAAATCTAAAGGGAGATGCTATTATTGGGTTTAATTATAATGTCGATTAAATGGAAAGGCTACATTTGATGGGTTCAGTAATATTGCATATGAAGAGTTTTCTATAAAAATTTCTAATGTCTTAGAATTAGTGCCACCCCAAGGTCATATTCCATTTCCTGGGTGACCAAACCAAAGCTCTGAAGCAAGGTGGTGGAATAAAAGCACCAGAGCTCTCTGGACTCATAATACGAAAGGAGATCAAGATAAAAACAAATAATACACAGGCTTTGTCTGAAACATATTCGTAGAAAGGATAAAAGGCAAATATTTTCTACTTTGTTTCATAACTTTAAAATAATCAAATATATTTATAATTGTTGGTAACAGTTCTTTATGTAAGTAAATAATACATTTTGAGAATTATTTAAAAAATTTTTCCCAATATGATCACCTGCATTTGCAAGGTCAGTGTAAAAAAGAGGCCAAATCGTGACAATTCAATGATATCTGCCTTCTCAGATTAAGTGGAAAGAAATGCACAATCCACAAGGGGCTAAAATATGTGGGGGTGTGATTATAAAACTACTGTCCCCCGAGAACCTGGTAGAAATAAGATATGTATCTCTTGAGGCCATTCCAAAGATGAGAAAAATTTAGTGAATACAAACAGATAGACACGTTGCCCACATTTCTCAGCTCTAGACATTATGTTGAGCATAGCTGGGTTCCATTATTGCAGTTAGGCTGGAGGGCAGTGATCTGGACTGGCTTTGTTCTCCCCAGTAAGAACTGATGCATTTCAAGTCGCTAATCAGCATTGTCTGTGCTTTTGCTCAGCTAATCTTCTGGCAATGTGCGATGAACAATCTGCCTATTGACTGTCTCAGCGGTTGCCAGTCCCTCCGCCCTCACCCCATGTTGATCCTCATCTAGTTTCTGCTGGCTGCTCTTTTTTCCTATAAAAGAAGGAGGTATAAAAAGCCGGCCATTCTCTTCCCCTCCCCCAAAATACAATTCTCACTCTCCTAGCGAGTTCTCTGCTCCCCTCCTCTAGGTGATTCCTTCTGGAATTTGAAAAATGCTGCCTAATTCTTAGCATGTACTTGGATCATTACTGAGTTTCAGGCCACCTCGAGCTCCCTCTCAAACAAGAGTTTTTGCTGTATTTCACTCCGTGTGTGTGTGTGTATGTGTGTATGTGTGTGTGTGTGTGTGTGTGTGTATAGAACTAATTTATAAAAACTACAGACATTTTGGTAACATATGTCATCACTTCATCTAGAAAATACATGTGATTAACACTTTGTATTAGGAGACAGAGCAGGCAGGAAAGATATTGCCCTTTGTATTACTGAGATAAAAATACACATTTGCCAGTGGAGCTCTTTATAACACAGGCCTAAGAAGGGAATATGGAAAATCTCTGGATTTCCTATCTTAAAACTTTTTATCATTTGCACTATTGCAGAAATAAAACAAAACACGAATTTTGCCAAGACTAAGCATGAATTTACTTTTAACAGAAGGTGTAGGAGAGCTGTACTATAAAAAGTACTTAATAATAATTTTTAAAGCTACTAGCACAACACAAAATATTATTGCCCAATACTACATAATTTGAATTTACCTGTTCACATAAAGCTGCTCACATTCAATCTCAGGCAAATTGTCTTCATTTGCTAAGAGCAAAGTTAGAAAGGAAACCAGATAATTACCTGTTTTTACTCAGCCTTATCTTCTTGTCTCCTCACATATAACTATAACCACATATAACCCAACCACATATAACCAGTTCTATATACATAACTACTGCATATAACTACCTATAAACCCAAAATAGAGAAAATAAAATTCTGTCCAGGCAGAAGAACACACACCACAAAGAATTATTTGCAATCCTTGGACCACAATCTTCTCACCTTCTTTCCTCTTTTTGTTTCTCCAGAGGAAATAAACACACAAATATCACTGTTGAAACTGAAAAATTTAAAAGAAAAATACACTTCTCCTACTTATAAAATCAGGATCTTAGAACAGTCATTGCTTAAACCCCCAAGATCTCTGGGCATAGTTGATTCTTACATATAAGCCCAAAATCTTTAGAGATTGATTCTAGACCATCTGTGCTTTTTTGCCCTGTGGGGATTCAGACAAACTAAAAATTGCCCGCGGATCTAGTAAATGTATCAGAGTCCATTTACCAGGCAGGTTACTCATCTAGGATTGTGCTATAGTTACTCCAAATTTTCTGCTTAGTCTAGAAATCTAGGCCTCTCCTGGGGCATGTAGTAGTTACATAAATTTTAAGGACTCAGTGAAAGAAGCAGCTGAAAATCAACAGATTACTGATATAGCGGCCAGGCCCCTGTGCTCCCACAGCGCTTTGCCTATCTCTTTGTGATAACACTTAGTTATATTGTATTGTAATTTTTCTATAGCTGAATCTATCTTCTGGTAGACTTTGATCATTGAAGGGCAACTTAAAGGTAGTTTTCATTTCTCTTACCTCAAATTTGTGCAATGAGGCAAATTATAAATATATGTGAAAACACATAAATAAATAAAAGTTGTCTTTCCCAGGATCCTAGTACAATGCCTGCTGTATATTTGGCAGACAATCAGCTCATTTGATTACAAGAAATAATTGGTGAATTAATATAGTGGAAGGAAGGAGGCTCAGATCTTCTGATTTAAAACTCATTTGAATTCAAACCTTCCATTGTCTGTAGTTCTCTTTCCAGCCACTACCTCTTTTCCTTATTTTCCTGCCAAACATCTTGCAAGAAATGTCTGCATTTAGGGTCTCCAAGCAGAAATGTCCAAGACAACTGAAAGTCTTAACAAATTCATAGGTTCCAAAGTGGAACTAAGAGATTGAAAATCATGAAGTAATGATACTTTTAAAACAATGAGCAAAATTACAGAACATAAAACCAGCTACAGAAGAGTCAAGTTTTCCGAAATCCTCATGAAGATATTCATTGCATTTTCTTATTTTATTCTTATTTTATTTTAACAACCAGTAACAGTATCTCCTCCTGGTTGTGATTTTTAAACTGTTCTGCATTCTCTGGAGAAAACACTTTTGAGGACTCATTGTCTAGTCATCTTGGTACATGGTATGACTCATTTGAAAAACTTTTCACCTTCTGAATCTTTATCAGAGCTTTAAAAATAAATTCAATTGTTTTGTACCACTTAAAAGACTCAGCTCCAGAAAAGTGGAGTAATCTAGAGCACAGTTACTCAAAGACTCAGCACTCTGGGAAAATTTTCTACCTGGTGGGTGGGTTTGTTGAGTTTCAAACGAGGGGACCTTGGGCAACTCAACTTAATTTTCTCATTTAATGAGGTTTTGTTATTGTTCCTGTTTAATGGACCTCTACTATGAAAGTATTGAGGTTACCAAAATCAATACCATGTTGCAAGGGTGTATCAAGTTCTTCACTCAGATTGGTAGACAACATTTAAGGGAAGGAAGATCCCACTTCAGTAGCATGGCTCCAAGGAAGACTATAAGTAATAGAAAATAATGTTACAATGATAGAAAAGTTTCAGACCTACCACCCTGTAGCTTTTCCTATTTATGTTTCACAAGGTTGTCAGTGTGCTACTCTTCAGATTGTTTTTAGCATTGAATTAGAAATCTTGAAGAGTAACATAGAGCCAAATTCCCTAATTTGTTCTGTTTGAGAATAGATCAAGAGCCTAGTCATACACATATAAAACCCTGCCAAGACCTAAAGGAAGGGTCCCATAAACTTACTCTCCAAACACATGCTCTTTTAAATATCAAAGCTCTAATTTTAGTGCTTTATAAATGGTTAGGAAGCTTTTAAGTGACTTCCTTTTATTATCATAAACAATTCTGCTAATGTATGAATGGAGGAGTAAAAAAATAAATAAATAAACACAATAACCCCAAATCGGGGGGGGGGGCCGGCATGATGAAGATAGAACATCCACACAACAATCACTATTTCCCCCCCAAAAGATCTTGAGAAATGCTACATCTGAGAGGAAAACACAGATATGATTATAAGTAGCTGAAGTTATACTTTAAAAATAGGACTTAAAACATATACTTTTATTCATGGCAAAAAAAAAGTTAAAACTAAGTGGAAAAAAGATTTATACCTACTTGAAGTAATTTTATTACTCCCACAGTAACCAAAAAGAAAGTGCTCATGAGCTGAGTTAAATTGGATCATATATAGACTCAAAAATCTTACAGTAAAATAAAAGAACCCATTAGAGAAATGGAAAAGCAAAATAAAGTTTAAAAATGTCTGAAAGTAGAGATTGAAAAATGAGAACATTGTGACAATTCAGAAAACTATGTACAAAGTTATCAAGGTGTTAAGGATTTATTATTATCATCATTAATACATAAAGTGAATTATCATAGAGCTAACAAGAGATAAACTCTGGAATCAGACTAGGTTCAAATCCCAGCTCTGCTCTTCTCTAGCTGTGTGATCTTTGGCTGTTGACTTAACCACTCTGTACCATTTCTCATCTGTATTGTAAAGACTATCATAAAGCCAACCTGAGGATAAATTGAATTACTACACGTAATGCGCTGTGCCTGGTCCACTGTCAATATTTCATAAGCCTCACTATGCTTAGCCTCACACTTCCATCTTGGTGCATATATAGTTCAGTATACAGTGCTCAGGTCAGGCCCATACTAGGCTTGTACAATCCAGTACGAAACAGAGAAATCATACTCCTATTTATGTGTATCTCTCAACACATAACACCACACATTGTAGTGTGGCCTGGTGTCCTTCAAATTGGATTGATGTCATAGGAATGAGAGCAAGGCACAATCCCATTTTCTTTGTTTTTCCAAGACTGAACTCATACCACTGTGTTTCACACGTTTCAAATGCAATTCCCTGAATTTTGAGAAGAATTTTCTTTTTTTAAAAGGTATTTTATTGACGAAAACCCGACCAGTTTTTTCCCTGATCGCCATTTCGGAAGCTGCTCTGCCAAGCCAACATCACCAGTCAGTGAGAGAATGTATCAACAGGGGGCTTCTCTTCTTTTTCTGAGGGTCCGTGATGTTTGTTTTTCAACAGAAACTGAGCTCTAAGTAAACACAAATTTTTATTTCAGAGTAAATGTTTTCAAGTTCTACAGCACCTTTGTTTTCTGAGAATGTCAATTTTATGTTGGTTCCCAAGTTGATAGAAAAAGAAATAAGTCATTTAAAGAACACATTTATTTCTTGCAACAAAACGGTCTAAGGAAAGAGTCAAAATGTTCAGTAAAGCAAGGCATTTGCTAAAGAAATGAAAACTTCACAAGCTAGATACCGAGTACATGTCTGCATGCATGCCCACGGAAGAAAGGGAGAAAGAAAGAATAGATAAGTCATTCCAGCTTTTAAATAAAAAGTGTCATGGCATTATATGTCTCTACAAAGATGGTAAAACAAAAACAGAAACAGTTTTGGTCTCTGTTTCCCCAAAACCTTGGTTCGCATTCGTGTTCCGTCTTCTGAAAAAAAGGAACTTGAAATTCAACATGAAACACAGTTGTGCTCAAATTTTGCAAAACATACTTATTAGTGAAGTTCCAGAATGTTATCATAAGTAGGAGATTCACAAACATGTGAGAAGCAAGCCCTTCTAATGATTGATAGTGATCCTGTTTGCTATTTTACACGTTAATTTAACACTGCTTCTAAGAAGCAGAGACATGAGACCTGGGCTGGACCCATTACATTACAAACTGTCATTCCTATATCCCTTCGAGTCTCTACAAAGCTATCTGCAAGCTGAAGTTTTAATGAACACAGTTTAAGGAGCCACAAAATCAAGTGGAAGGTTGGCAACCATCTGTTGAATTTGTGCTCCACAGATAGACAATCCCCACCATTTAGAAACTGGAGTGGATTGTTTTGCCCTGAATGGTGTGAATTTCCTCTCCAGGCAGACCAAAACACAGATAATGACCACGTTGTACTGGAGAGGCCTGGCCTAAGAGCTGGGAGACCAGAAATAAAATCATACATTGTATTCCTTTCTTGAGGAGGTCAGCTTGCTTTATGCACACTATCTAATCAATTCTCAAAGCATTGCATTGAAATGAAGGAGAGGCCGCTACCATATTCGCTTTACAGATGGATAACCTGAGGCTCTCAAAGGTTAAGCAGTTTTCCAAGGTCAGGAAAGGCCATTTCCACACAATCACAATTACCTGTGCAATGGAGGCAAAAAGCAACAGACAAAGACTGCGGACCGCTTTGCTTACATGGAGGTGCAGTACCTGACTGACTCCAGAAGAACAAGGACCGGGCCAGAATTCTGCACAGAAGCTGGCCTACATGCCCAGATTCACCAGATGATTGACAATTTTCTATTCAATTGGAAACTGGAAACAGCTCAGCAAGGGAGAGAACAGGAATGAGGTCACAGATCTGCTATTTATAGGATATCAGCCACCACACTCAGCTGCTTTTCAGTTAAGGTGAATATTGAATGCAATTTTCTTTTTCCAACTCCACACAGAGAAACTAGTTTCAGAAAAGGAAATTATAGAATTTAATAATATTTCTTGTGACATGGTGATTTGCTTTGTGACGGTCTCAGCAAGGTTTACCACATATTCATCTGGGCTTATTGACCATAAATAAAAATGCAGTCACATTCTTTCTTGCTCCACAGATTTTTTTTTTTAAATAAGGCAATAAAGATTCCATGGGCTTTTTTTTTTTTTCTCACCTGCAAAACATTCATTGAATTTGCAAAGTTATAACAAAACAGAACACCAGTGTGGACGAGGAAAACACAACACAGCCTTTTATGAAGTAAGGAATCTAAAGCAACCTGATGGGCCTGGTTAGCTGCAAGAGTTAATTCCTGTGAAAAACACACTTCCGCACACTTCCTTCAGCTGAGCGTGGTCTGAGGCTTGTGAAGGCTTCAGACCGTGAGCGGAGGCGGGCGGAAGCCACCGGTTCTTTTGATGTAGATTGATGCATGACAGTAGCCCTTGTGCTAAATATCCAGTTTTCTTTTTTTCCCGCATTTTTCCCAAATCATGAAAAGAGATTCCTTCAGCCCCAAATACTCAGAGCCCACCAAAAGTTGCAGATAAAAATGCCTCGTGTTTTCTGTGACTCACCAACCGTAACCAAAACTAAACCAGCAAACTGAAACCGAGAGGCCTGAGTGAGATTCAAGATGAAAAAGAAACCCAGGGAGGAAACTGCCCCTGGAGGGTCTCTAAGCTTCTCATTTGGAAAAGGCTGAGGGAGGACGAGAGACCGAGGACCCTGTACCTTTCCTCCAGGGTGAAGCCTCTGGGACAAGCGCTTGGGAGCCTTGGGCATCGCAGCCAGCCTGGAGCTCTTCCTGCTGAGGCTGACCCGCTTCCAGGACCCTGCAGCTGGTGCCCACAAGGACCCCAGCAGGGGCTGTCACCCTGGCGTGTGGGCAGCAACCGCCTAAAAAAAAAAAAAAAAATCTCCTTCGGCATGCAGATTCCCAGGCTTACAGAAACTGATGGTGACGTGGTCGATTTGAAGGTCTCCGGAATCTGCATTCTAACCAGAAGCTCAAATAATCCGGGGGCCACACTTGGAGGCTGAGAAATTTATGAATCATGTCACCTGGAAGGTGTTTCCAGAGCTGCTCTCACACCCCGGAAGCGAGAGTACCACCTTAAACCCTGTATCCGGTGGACCCGAGGACGAGTCTATGTAACGGGTAATTGCAGGTAAAGGCCTAAGAACGAACCTACAAGATATCATTTAAAAGCCTCTTTTCACACACAAAATGAGACAGAGATTAAATTTGTTTAAATAGTCACTGTTGCAGCTGCCGATCTGGAATGGACAGTAGATTTTACAAGACAATATTTGACAAAAAAAAGATCCTTCGGGGATATTTCAACCTTACTATCCATCTTTTGCGTGGAAGAGCTACTTTTCCAGAAGCATGTTTGATTGTGTGTGTGTGTATGTGTGTGTGTGTTTCTTCCTCTGACCAGTATCTTCTGTGCCTTGCCCTTCCCCCACCTCACCATATGCCAGTCTTTCTTCCTGTGCCCTCACTGTCTCCTTTGTCTCATTTGACAGCCCCCCTTTGTCCTCCTTTCCCATCATCCAGCTATTGTCAATACAATAAAGCTTACACAGAGGATGGCTCATCAGTGAGACTGTTGACCAATTTATGGAGAAGAGAACAAGAATCATCAAAATCATAATTCGATGTTTGTTAACATTTCAGAATTTAAAAGCATCTTCCTGTTGTGTCATTGGCATTCACAAAACAAACAAACACACAGAGGTAGTATTATTATGCCAAAGGAAGGCATTGATATTGAGAGTTACACAGGACCCGATCAAGGCCACGCTATTGGTGAAAGGCAAAGCCTGAACTTGGACCAAAACTTTCAGTTTTCGTTACACTGCTCTTTACCCATACCGTTTGGGAGAAGGACAGCTCCAAGCACCCTCAGATTTTTGATATTATTGAAGTGTTCCAGTTTGAAATGAGGTTTCAAAAAAATAGATTACATAAAACCACTGGGCTGTAAACAGGATTCAATTTATCCTGAGGTAATTTGTCCAGCAGTGTGAAGAAAAGCATTTTTTTTTTTTGCATTTTCCTAGAAAGGGGACAGAAAAAACAGCAGAGAGCACCCATCCTGTGAACCCGTGGAAGGAAGGAATGAGCACTCCTTTTCTGGGCACTGACCCTCCCCCCCCTCTTCCAGGGCTCCTGGTGGTCTTCTAACTCGGTCCAGTGGCTCTTGGAACGTTTTAAAGTTGATCATCCCAATCAACAAAAGGACACTATTCAACCACCCATCCTGTATTTATTAGAAAAACGCAGAATTAGCTGAGATACACAGCAGAACAATGTACTGTTGCAACTCTTCTGTTAAATGAGTCAATGTAGTTAGAGCAACAACGGAGAGCCCTTTCCATGTGGGCCGGCACACCAGACAAGTTGTGTAAGAAATCACTTGAGAGGGCCAATTTTCCAAGTTAGCTACTAAGCTTGATCAAATAAATTAGACAACACCTTACTCTCCACTGTACTTTATAACTTGTAGAAACAATATCTGAGGCCCAGAAGGATTCCCAAATTGCACCATTACTCTTACAGCAGGAGATGCAAATGCAAAATGAAAAAAAAGAAAGGTAATCAGCTCTCAAGTGCTGTGTGGTCCTCTAGGTGTTGTAAAACATCCTTAACATAATTTTAAGCAAATATTATAAGGTTATTTTTAAAAATAATCCCTCCAAACCAATTACAAGCTATGTTGAAGTGGCCTAAGAGAAGCCAGAAGAACTCAGTGCAATTTTAATTTGCATCCCCTATTGCCAGAGCATAAAACTTAGAATTTGCTAAGGATGTGATTTCAGGAAGTTCAAGGAGCAGTGTCTCCTTAAAAGCACATGGCAGAAAGCTTCGTGAGAAGATCGTGCTTTAAAGTCAGAATTCTATCTTACATTCCTCCAAAAAGAAACTGACACCTCATATGGCTGGAGTTTCTTGGTTTTTGTTTGTTTGTTTGTTTTATTCAAAGTCCTCTCTAACCTTCTGAGTCCAACGCTGAGCAGTCATCTCATTTGCCACTACGGGCAGCAAGGATTCTGAACACTCAGCAGTACGTGGATATTTCCTGCTTATGGAGGTCAAGAGAAGCAGTGGCTGTAAATTTGAGAGAAAGATTTGACCCAGAGGAGAGACTTAATGGCAGAGAAGTGATGTAGATACTAAATGAACTTTACTTGCACTTTATTTGCTGAGGATGCTAAATAAGTACTCATGTAGACATAGAAAGAAAGTAGGCTGTGTGACAGCCGCCCCAGCATTTTCCTCTCAAACCCCACCAGCATGTTCTGGAAAGTGGTAATACTCAGAGGCATGTTATCTAGATTTTTTTTAATACAGTTACACATATGTCCATATTTATCTAACCTTCTCTTATTGCATTTCCACGCCTTATAAAAATGGCTATTCTACTGTGTCCTGGGACCCCACCTCAACATGCTTCCATTCAAAGATGCCTCACCTCAACATGCCCCACCTCAACATGCTTCCAATCCAAAGAAGGATTCTTCCTTCTTTGAAGACTCTGTAATACCGGTTTACAAGAATTGGGTAAGAAGTTGTCAGATGGTGAAATCATGACATAGTCCAGAGTTGTCTTATTCTTCATCCCTGCCCCTTCTTCCTTACTATCATTTTCCCAGTGTGTCTTTGCCTGCCGAGCACCCAAGACCTGATTTCTGACCCAACATCCCTGCTTCAGAGGAAAAACAAAACTCATTTAATAAAATGAATTTCCACTAGGTAATTTATACCTTAATGTATTCCTTCACCCAAGAATTTGCATAAAAATTACACGAACTAATGGTGGAATGAAGGCATTTGCCATGGGCTGTTGATGATTTGGAAGGTCTTCCTGGAGCCTCTCAAATACTGCTTTGTAGGTGACCAATATCTTCCTCCAGTAAGTCTTGACCGTGAATGTTGGTAGAGAATTTAAGATTCCATATGCAGCTCTGCGAAGTAAAATGATGCAAAATGCCATCCCCTGCTCTGGCTACTGAAGCAAATAACTTACTATGGAACTGGTCTAGATGAAAAGAAAAATAATATCCCAGAAGCTAATGAAATGTTCAACTAAATATGAAAAGTAAAGACATGATGACTCAGGTAATTCAGCTCTTATACCTAAAGTAAGTCCAATAATTTGAATAAAAGATGAGGAAATGCTTGAAAGTCAAAATCAAGTATCTTTTAATTGATCCAACAAATGTTTAATGCTTCACTTCCCTTTATTTTGTGGCCACAACAAGGGAACACTGAGTAGACGGTGATTTGAGACAGTTGTTGAAAATTCCCTCCAGGGTGGTCATGCTAGCTAAACAATGCTAGTACTTTTAGAGAACATTTAATGTACTGTATCTAAGTTTTAATTGTTCTGCCCTGGCAATTCTGTGGGGACCATGCATAACAAAAGGGAGCAAGAAGATAGATAGAGACAAAGAAAAATCTTAGCTCTCTGCTGTGGGGGACCAAATATATTTATGGGGGTTTGTATAAATGTTTGCCTACAACATATACACACGCAGATGTGAGGGTGACCTGGTCATGACATCTGAAATCACTTGGCTCACTGAGAAACCCAGAATCTATCAGGTTGAGCTCTCCCTCCGTCTTGGTGAGTCTCCCAGAAATTCTGCATTTGGTCAAAGAAGAGTTCTTAGGCCATGGAATATACCAACTTACACACATAAGTAGCAAAAGGATGGGAATGCTTGGGGACAAACAAAAATACAGCTTTGCTTTATACATTTATGAAATGCAATGTTTTATTTTTAGCTTCAGAGCTATCTAAACTACCCAAGATAAATAAAAAAAGTATCCCAAATAAAAATGGCAGAAATATCCACTTCTTTAAATTAGCTTTGCAAGTATATTTTATCTTCTTCTTGCAATCACATTAATAGGCTACTTTTCCTACTGAATAAGAGAGGAAAAGAAAGAAATGAATTTACTATTATGTGATCAAATTTACAAAGATTTTTACACTGCATTTATGATAGATTTCACAGGGGTATTGCTATCTCCAACTAATCAACTTTTATACAGAAAAAAATTATTCAGAATAAATCAATGGGAAGAGTAAATAAAACAAAGACAACGTTCAGGGAGCATATTGCAACATCAAAAATCCTTGCAAAGTATAGAAAGAAGAGTAAAGGCAAACAGAGCTGAAATTAATAATTTTGTTCATTTACTAAATTTTTGCCCTAAACCTATATGTATTTATTGTTCATAAACTAAACTTTTCCATTAATAATCAACAAATTTGTCTATAACAAATTTGAACATTTTCTTTCACAAACTGATTATTTAAAAGATATATACTGTGTTTGGAAATCCTTAGCACATTAAACACATTATTAAATAAATTTAAATAATGAAATTAGAGGAAAACTAAGGAAAAATTACTATCCTGGAAAAAACACATAGCTCATATACAAAATGAACGTATACCAACAATAGAAGACGAATGATACACAACCAGGAAAGCTTAGTTTGGTGCTGGAAAGCTAAAGCCAAATCTAACTGAAACCTCCCCCAAATGCTAAAAGGTAACCAAAAAGAATTGACTGCTAAGTAAAAAAAGAAGATGCTTTAATGTTAATAGATGACTACCAAAAAACAACTCAAACTCAGCTCTCAAGTATGCTAGAAGTTTCAAGCTGAGAGGAAGGAGGGTAAGATGAAAGAAAACTAATCAGGACATAATATCCTGGGACAAAATTCATCTTTATTATGAGGAGTAACCCCTCCAAAATGAACCAGCTGTTAAAATATCAAGTCCAAGAAGGTCAATGTTTCTATGGAAGGCAAGATGTAAGTCTAAGTCCTTTGACTTTAGGGTCATGTCTTACTTATCTGTGTAACCCCAGTAGCTGACATGATTCTACACTGAAAAAGGAGGGAGGGAGGGAAGGAAGGAAGGAAGGAAGGAAGGAAGGAAGGAAGGAAGGAAGGAAGGAAGGAAGGAAGGAACTGTGGGAGGGAGGGAAGAAGGGAGCCAGATTATGAGACATCATAAGCACATTTTATTGTTGTAAATGAGTTAAAATATTTAGAACATAGCAAATTATATTCAAGCTTAAAGATAGTTGTCCTAATTCTCAGAGAAGAGAATGAGATGCATTCCAGAATTCACAAAGTAGTGAGTTTGAAGTTGATCCCCAGCCATTTTCTAGAATGATTTGTTAAACAGACACTAACTAGGTAGGCTCTTAGAAAATAGCCTTGTGAACACTAGAAGCTGGCATGATTCACTAAGAAAAAGTTATGTAAATTAGCTTTTATTTTATTTTTTATGTGGGTCACTGGATTATAAATTTATATGGATGCCTACACTGGAAGACCAATATAATGAATCCAACCTTCAAAAGTTATTAATCATGGCTTTATGACGTTCTTGATTGTTTATACAGTTATGTGGAATCACAGCTGCTTGACACATATCAGAAAAGTGTTTATTAACAGGATTTTATTAACCAAAAATGTGGTTTCTAATATGTTGTTCAAAACCTTAGTCCATAGACCAATCTTTGGTTTTTTTGTCCTTTTTCTGTTTTGTTGTTATTGTTGTTTTGGTGGCCGGGGTGGGGGGCGGTGCATGGAGGCAGAGGGAGGCGGGGAGAGAGAGAGAATCTTAAGCAGGCTCTAAGCCCCAGTGCAGAGCCCAATGGGGGACTCCATCTCACTACCCTGAGATCATGACCTGAGCTGAAATCAAGAGTTGGATGCTTAACTGACTGAGCCACCCAGGCACCACCAATCTTGTTTGTCACATGGATAAGTTGGTTAAAGTAGAAGGGATGTCCTAAAGCTAGAAGAAATAGCAACAAACAACATTCAAAATTATCTTAATAGACTGAAATGCTAATCTTAATAATAAGATTAAAATTTAAAAGGATAAACATTAAATCTTGCTTGTAAATTAAATAATCAATTGGATAGGTAGATTGCTTTTATAAAACGCCTGGTATTTTTAGTTAACTAGAAAAGAAGGACAAGCTAACTGATTCACAACAGTCCAGCGGTTCATGGATAGAATTCAAGGGGGTCTGTGAATTTGAAGAGGGAAAACTATGTATTGTTATTTTCACTAACTTCTGACTGAAATTTAGCTTTTTCTCCCATTATGAATGTAGTCAAAATTATCACAGTAGTATTAGCAGTACTGTAACTTTGTCAGCAACAGCAATCACAGATATTTTCCTATCACATTATAATTTTTGCATATACTTCTCAAAGTGGTATTTATTCTCCACTACTTCAAAATTAGTATAATTATTGGACCCACCACTAGGTCTTATAATAATACACGAATAAAGAGATGTACACATACAAACGTATAACACTAAACCATAAATTTCTTTTCAGTACTTTATAATTGCATTTTTACATAATTTGTTGGTTTGTAATTCCATGCATTATATTTTATGCACTTAAAAACATTCTGAGAAGTGGACATTTTAAACCAGTGACATAAGGATCTGTGGTGCAAAACCAGTTAGGAAGCCCTTTGATAAAATTTAGATACATTGCTTTAAACATAGGCTGCATGCATAGAAACATGTGGCATAGCAGTGTTTCCTGGAAAATCTGCTGGTTAGCTCACACATGCACAGATCATGCATGGATCTGCATTTCAATATTGAGATATTGACAACTGGAATACATTCAGGGAGTGGACAGAAGCCATGACCAGGATGACAAAAGTCTAGAAATTATATCATGAAGAACCTAATTCCTCTGGAAGCAAGCACTAATTAATGCAAAACACAGAGATAAAAATCGTAACACATGATATGGGGGGAAAAAACCAAACAAACACGTGCTATGATATGGGCAGAACTGCAAGCATCTCCCCCCTCCACCACTTGGGGTGCCATGTCATCTTAGGTGGTTGTTCAATATTCTGGTTCTCAGTTTGGGTGTCTATATATTGAAGATAATGCTTATGGCACAGATTTGTGATAAGGGTTAGAAAGAGTAGATATTTAAGACTAACAGAGCCTGGCACATAAGAGACCCCTGAGAAGTGGCATCATGGTTGGTGTGGTCTTGGCAAGGGAACCAAAAAGCTCACATTCATATGCCCAGGTATCTTCTACCCTGCAGAGGTTGGGGGGGGTAGTTTGGACAGGGCCTTCTGCCCTTGGGACTTTCCTATGAAAGCTGAACAGCATTGCTTTATCCTGCTTCCAGAAACAGGGACAGGAGAAATGGCACAAGACAGATTTTAGTTTCCTGTCATGAAGAACTGCCTAGCCATCAACGCGCTCCAACAATGGCCTTGATTGCTTCATAAAGTAATGAGAATCTGGCCTCTCCATGTGTTCACGCAGAGACTGGATTCCCACGCATTCTGGGTGTGGTAGAAGAGGGTGCAGAGACGTGATATCTGCCCACCAGGCCTCCCAGGTGACCTCCAACTGTACTTCTCGGAGTCGCTGTAGCCTCATGAACAATGGCTAAACACAAAGAGTGTATCTGGCTGTCAGATTCAACAAATGGTTTTCCTCTGCTTCTGAGGATGATCGTCATCATTTAAATAAACAGGTCATTAATTTGAGAATAGAATTCTCAGCCTCTGTAAAACAGACATAATATCGGACAGGGAATATTTATATTTCGAAGAGATAAAATGACAGTCATAGCTACAGGATTCCAAAATGAACCGAGGTTCAATTTTGTAGTAATTAATGACCACATAAAATGGCTGAAATGATAATAAAAATGTACATGAGCATGCTGTAATCAAGGGAATGCTTAGACGGACTACTGTTTTCTCGGGGGAATTACAGTGCTAATGTCAGTTCCAAATAACACCAACAAGCCCCTTTAATGAAAAGGTCCATCTCCAAAAACAGCTGAGTAGCAGGTTGAGAATTTTTACTTTGAATACCAGCAAAGGGATCATAAACATGTTCTTGCCAGATGTGCTTCCCAGATGTAAGGACACTCAACGTTTTAGCAAGTAAGGATAGGCAGAGAGAAACAGGAAAGCTGAAAGCAGTACATGAGTTAACCAGTTATTTTAATAAATATCCAAATACCCAAGCGATATTTATCATGTACCCTATAGTTAACAGAAAGAACTTTCTTCTTCTTTTCCTTTTCTTCCTTTTCCTTAGCATATTCATTCCCTTCATTCTCTCTCTCTCTCTTTTTTCTCTGGTCATTTCCTCTCTTCAAAGGGACCCCTTGAACTGCTTTCAAAATCTGAGGTTTCCCCATGATTCCACACTTTCACAAACCCTCCCCTCCTCCCACTCCATCTCCATTCTGCAGTCTATTCTTCAAAAATAGAAACGACTTTTTCCAAAGAAAAGCACATCCTGATAGAATCACAGTTGATTAAGTCACTCACATTCCCAAATAAGTTAACTACAATAAAAAAGAAGTCTGAGCAAAATTTCATGCCATTTAGACCCACAATTGGCCCTTGAACAATAAGGGTTTGAACAGCATGGGTCCACTTATACATGGATTTTTTTTTTCGATAAATGCAGTATAGTACTATAAATGTATATTCTCTTCCTTATGATTTTCTTAATAACATTCAGCTTTGTCTAACTTACTTTATCATAAGAATATAGTATATAATGCATATAACATGCAAAATATGTATTAATCCACTGTTTATGTTACCACTAAGTCTTCTGGTCAACAGTAGGCTATTAGTAGTTAGGTTTTTGAGGAAATCAAAAGTTATGCATGAATTTCCAATTGTGCAGTGGATTGGTTCCCCTAACGCTGGCATTGTTCAAGAGTCAACTGTATTTAGGTGCACAATTATTTACTATTATGTGGTATTTATCCAGATATAGAAAAAAACTGTAGGAAAGGGATATCAGTACATATATTAGCATATAAAGATTTTCCACATAAAATGTTTCTACATTAAATTCTGGTCTGGGGCACCTGGATGGTTCAGTTAGTTAAGCGTCTGCCTTTGGCTCAGGTCATGATCTCAGGGTCGTGATCTCAGAGTCCTGGGATCCAGCGCATTTTGCCTTGGGCTCCCTGCTCTGCGGGGAGTCTGCTTCTCCCTCTCTGCCTCTGTCCCTCCCTCTGCTTGTGTTTTCTCTCTCTCTCTCAAATAAATAAATAAAATCTTTAAAAAGAAAATCTGGTCTAATTCACATTTTGTGTCATATTTTACTGATGTCCTCTTTATACAGAGAGTAATTATTTAAATCCTTCCTACAAAAACACCACAATGTATATTATGCTGCAATTTAGAAATCTGAATGTTGCCCCTGATTAAATGTGTGTTGTCACTGCAAAAGTTCCAAGAGAAAAAGTCACTGGGCACCATACTACCTTGGGATGTCCAGTTAGTGGCTCAAAGTTCCCCAGAAGGGGAATTCCCTGCTCTGAATTTCAAATCCAGGAACTTGACTTTTCTCACCGCCCCCAGTGAAACCTCTTCTGAAGAATGAACTCTTAGCAGCCACACTCCCAGAGAATGATATGCTCCATCCCAGTTTATTAAGATACTTTGGAGATGTAAGCGCTAAAGGGACATTCTTTCTCTGTAGAAGTTTTATGGGCATTTAGCCTAAGATGCCTTGGTGAGCAGTGAATTAGAAAGAGAGAAAGAGAGGGTTTTAAAGATGAAGAGAATGTTTGATGGTGGAACCTAAAGTGTCTGTGTCAAGGTTGGGTCTATCATTGTGTCCGGACAATTTCTCAGAACAGGTGGTTCTTCTCCTGGAGAGTACTAGAAAGGACACTGATAATGATGGCCTTTTTCTACTTCCTTATAAAACCCAATATTCTAATTATTACATTTTTCTTTAGATACATAAATACTTTCAAAAATATATAGTCAAATATTGATGATCTGGGTATAATTTAAATTTTTAAATTGATTTTGCATTTCTCTGTTCTGATCTACTAATTTGTTGATATTAGTGTTTTACTCTAACATGAAGGGATGGAGGAGATTTTTCTTTGAAATACAAATACAAAAAATGTATGCCCGTTGGTAACATGAAATGTAGCCAAGACAATTTTTACATATTCACAGTGAAAATGATGCATTTATAAGCTACATACAGCCCATAGACATTAAGACTGACTCCTGGCCCCACCATATGCCTCTTGTGTGAGCACCAGTCAAATAATTTAATCTCTCAGATCCTCAGTTTGATCATCTACAAAGTGAGAATAACATTTGCCTCCCACGTTGTATCATGAAGACTTCATTAATGAAATGATTTGTGAAGAGTATGATGCACTAACAGGCTGTGGCACATTCTTCACTTGATTTCTTCTCCCTCATCACCCTCTCCTCTCCAAAAAGTGAACTTTTGCATCACTGCCCATAATATTTGTAACAAGTGAAGCAAATTCAGGTGGGACTCAAGCAAGTCTCGTTCATTTGCCTGTGCACCTCTTTCCTCTCCATTCACCTGTGGAGATGGCTTTTTTGATGAGCATCAGCAAAGTCACCTTCAGGATTAACATCTCCCCTTACGTTTCCCCTCACAGCATTGCGTTCTCAATCTGTCCTATGTCAATTTGCATTTGAGGACATATTGCTCAGTTTCATTAGTTCCTATGTGCCTTGTTGCCCTGATAGGTCAACTTCTTCACAGGAAAGTTTCTGCTTTCTAGTTCTTTGAAACTGGCTACCTCAGTCACCTAAACCCCCAACCCTAGCTCTAGCTAATGCTGCAGTGGCATTAATTTTGTGTTGACTGTCTGGCTAATGAGAAATTATTTTAGCACTACAGAAGGAGGAAGTCTATGGAGGAGCTGTTAGATGTATCAAAGCAGCAGAATAAAGGAGACGAATCAAAGGAGGTGAGAAAATTGCTTGCTCTTCCTCTCCTCAGAAAGGTGAATGATTTATTTGCTTCAGTGTCACAAGGAATACAGGTACCTTCCCTGTGGCTACTCTACAAATGGTGGTAGCAAAGAAAAGTCAGAAATGCAAGTATCAAAGCAGTGATAACAGAAACCGTTGAAAAATAAAAAAGCCATAATAAATCAATAGGTACTTAGAGTTACAAAGAAATTAAAGAATCTAAATGCAAACATTTTCCGAAGTGTATATTATGTTACCATCTTAAAACATTCATTATATAAACCTATATTTTCAAAAAATAAATGTCTACCATGACACATACAATTGAATATATGTAAACTGGAAGTAATAATAACTAAACCTATCCACAACTTTAACAGATTTAATTCTTTGTTAACAGAAGTAAAAATGAATAATTTCATCATGGATAAAAAGGACAATGTTCTGCACTTATTAAAATGAGATTAACAGAGAAAAAAACATGGAGCTCATAAACAGTTATCATCTCTGTTTGCCCATAAAAATCCTTGGAGAACTTTTTCCTTCTTTCCATTTCCCAAGGAGAGACATAAATTCCAGAAATGTGCCTCTATCCAGATGGAAATTTCATGTTCATTAGAAGAGAATTACACCCAGGAACAAGTATTTAAATTTTGGACAGATTTTGAAGGAAATGGGTAAATAAGATTCAGATTAGGGCAAAATCAAATCATAATAGACAAATGGTAAAGCAAATCCCATCTTGATGTATGGTAGTCAGATTTTTACTAAACAATAAAAATAGCAATATAGCTTCAAGACTTACATCTCATTTAAACACAGCCCCATTAAAACTCAATAATTTTGGGGACACCCGGGTGGCTCAGTCAGTTAAGCGTCTGCCTTCGGCTCTGGTCATGATCCCAGGGTCCTGGGATGGAGTCTTGCATCAAGCTCCTTGCTCAGCGGGAAGCCTGCTTCTCCCTCTGTCTGCCGCTCCCCTGCTTGTGCACTTGCTCTCTCTCCCACTCTCTCTCTCTGACAAATAAATAAATAAAATCTTTAAAAAAAGAACGAGATAATTCTAAGTGATTGTGATAACTTTAATATTGTATAAGCAATATAATATTTTGATTAACATGATCTGATGGATGGGAAAGAAATTTTCCTTTAAGAGTGTTTTATTTTTTTTTAAAGATTTTATTTATTTATTTGAGAGAGAGAATGAGAGATAGAGAGCACGAGAGGGAAGAGGATCAGAGGGAGAAGCAGACTCCCTGCTGAGCAGGGAGCCCGATGTGGGACTCTATCCCGGGACTCCAGGATCATGACCTGAGCCGAAGGCAGACGCTTAACCAACTGAGCCACCCAGGCGCCCTTTAAGAGTGTTTTAGAATGACTACGAAATAGCTAAGCTGCTTTAAAGTCACACATTGAAATTATTTTTAAATGATTTATTATGATAGAAAACATTTAATTTTACTATGCTTTCTAAAAAGCATCTTGCTAAACATGTCTTATTAACATCAAAGTGGATTTAGGTTGATGTTTTGAAACTTTTAGAGGACTTCATGGCACTGAGATAATTCTTGACACTTGGAAATTACGGGGCACTGATAGCAAATCACTTCCCTGAACAAAGACTGCAATACTCTTCAGTGAAGAGAGATTTAAAGTAAAATGACCAAAGACAATTCTGCTGCAAGAAAAACTCGAAAACACATGTAACATCTTTGAGAAATAAAGCAGAGGAAGCCCTTGAACTTAAAACATGCTATTTACTAAGTGTTCATAGCTCTCAGAAAACTGAGTTCGTTTCAGTCAAAACTTTTTAAAAAAATGACAGATGGATAAGAAAGAATGGCAGCAAGCTATGAGAGGTTTAGAAAGAGGTTTAGAGGGATAAAAAAGCTTAGAGAGGTCTTTGACTTGGGGTTACTCCAAGGTTAAGGTCTATGTACGTTTGCCATAAATGAGGAAATTTGGTCAGAAGCTATTGGACAAAACAATGTGTGTGTGTGTGTGTGTGTGTGTGTATTTTATATGTTTGAATGGTTTGGATGGCTGGAGTCATCTATCTTGATGAATCTAGTTGAATTATAATCCTTTTCTCCAGGAAATAGATACAAAATTTATAATGTGGATGGGACCACTTGAGGTCAGTCAAAGGGATAAAAGACAATAGATTCATGTTCCCGTTTCAGATAACAGTAAGAAAGTTAAGATAAACTAAAGAACTAAGGAATAAAAAAGGAAGCAATTTTTTTTTTTTTTTAGAGCAAGCACTTTACAGGCACCAGGATTATTTTATTATTGTAATTAAATAATTTCCGGAATTCTTAATTTTTATTAAGGGACAAGGGAGAGGGAAGGAGAGGAGGAGAGGGAGTGTGAAGAGCTGAGACAGATGGAAACAAAGAGAAGGGAATGGAGAAAGATCGTTGACTACTGCTTATCTATCTGCTTCCTGCAATCTCTCATTTTAAAGCTAGTCTATGATGGTTCCATTGATTTGTCACAGGTTAAAATGAAAACCTCTAGAGAGACTTTGTAGCTGGGGATAGCTAGCATCTATTGAGAGCCTTTTTAGTACCAAATTTTCTGCCAAACACTACATAAATGATCACATTAAAATCCACAATAGCCTTAGAAGGTAGATACTACTACTGTCAATGTTTTTAAAAGATAAGGACATAGTAGTGTGTAATGTGCCCGGGCCACACAGGGAGCCAATGGAGAGCCTGGGATTCAAACGGGTCCTTTAATCTCCAAGTTCAGGTTACTGATTGAAGACGATGCTGGTAGCAATGTCATTATATCATCACCAAATCATTACATCAGTAACCACATAATTCTTTGCATTAAGCAGCTACTGTGAAAGTTGCTCACTTCCCACCATTCTCTCGCTGCTTTAAGGATTTTCTTCTTGTATGTTCCCCAGTCATTTCAAACTAACTTCTCTAGAACTGAATATTTATTCCAAGCTCAGCTGCCTGATATTCTCAGGGTAGTAGCTGGAAATCTTTTTCCATGTTCCATTTATATTATTTCTCACCAAATATCTCCATATCAGGCCAACCTTTAAAATAGATGTTTCTGGGCGCCTGGGTGGCTCAGTTGGTTAAGCGACTGCCTTCGGCTCAGGTCATGATCCGGGAGTCCCGGGATAGAGTCCCACATCGGGCTCCCTGCTCAGCAGGGAGTCTGCTTCTCCCTCTGACCCTCTTCCCTCTCGTGCTCTCTATCTCTCATTCTCTCTCTCTCAAATAAATAAATAAAATCTTAAAAATAAAAAAATAAAATAGATGTTTCCATCCAGCATGCCCTAGCCCAACACCAGCAAAATTTCAGATGTGTCCAAAATATTAATTACCTCAGGCTCTCAGGCTGGCAGACCACAACTCAAGAACAGTAGCCCCCTCATCTGTTCACATGGTGAGCTATAGTAGGTTTTTCTGTATGA
The DNA here is from genome assembly GCF_003265705.2 of Callorhinus ursinus. NCBI lineage: Eukaryota > Metazoa > Chordata > Mammalia > Carnivora > Otariidae > Callorhinus > Callorhinus ursinus. Next base: position 55,438,043 of record NW_027397068.1, on the reverse strand, counting down.
ACTATGATCCTAAAAGTTTGGTTAGACACTGTTCCAAACCATACTATGCATCATATTGGTTTATTTAAAATACTTCTTGTGCAATTTCTTTATATTGAACAAGAACCCATACACTATATCTCAGTTTAAAAACCTATTTGTAGAGTAATGATTTTCAAACTTTGTTAGTAGTAGAAACCATTTTCCAGTGTACTCAGGATAACCAGCTTTCTCATCATGAGATGGAAATACAATCACTCTTGAAAACTATATTTAAGTAATTTCTTAACTACCACATTCTTAATAGTAGAAGGTCCAATATCTCTTTCCAACTATACTTCTTCTATGAACGCCACCTCTTACTCAGTCCAAGTAGGCTTCAGTTTTCCCCCAAATCTTCTGTGCAGAGAGAAATGAATCAGACATCAGATTGATATTGCTGATGTTTTTTTGTTTCAGCAGGGTACGGAAATCAAAGACTGGCTTCACACAGTCTCATAAAGCTGTGATTGCCATAGTGACTACAGATCTTGCATGGGTCACCGTGGTAAGTTCTACCAGGACCTCAAAGGTGTCAGGAATCTAGGTTCACACTCACATGTTCAGCCATTGTTACCCAAAGTACCAGACCATGCCAATGCGTCTGGCTGCTAAGAAGATTCCAACCTTCTTTGATTTTATGTAGTGCCCCCAAATGAGTACCCAATCTCTCCTTTCCTTTGGATGGGAGCCCTTTTTGGAGAACCCTGGTATCTTTTTCTTCCTCCAGGCCTTGTTAGGTGCCACTATGGTCCACCCAAAAAGTTTTTGGACTTTGTATGTGTGTGGTCAGTTCCATGTTGGGGTAACCATAGATAAAGATCATATCTAGAAATAGTTTTTACCCTTAAGATTCTTATCCTTAACTTACTAGCACTGATAATGACATTTTCTCTGAGACCCTTTCAAACAACTTTGGTAAAATTCAATACTCTGAATAGGATTTTTGCCAGTAGGCTGGATCTCATCTTCTGGTAGAGAAACCTTAGAGGAAAGGAATTCAACTTGGCATATGAATGTGGTTTTCTTTTGTCAGGCTGACTAGATCCCAAATTATAAGAAGGTAAATCAAATTCAGATTACAAGCTGAAGGCAAAAAGTGCTTCACTTCATCCCCTCTATTTCAGCTTTCTGGCGGATAGGTTCTAGGCCAAGTTTATCTTTCTTGATGAGAACACCCAGGGGCAATCAAAGCAAGCTAATATTTTGAATTTTTCCCACCATTCCTCCAGTGACTGTACCTATGATTACATGTGGTCTCCAAGATGTAGCAGGCAACAATATACTTTTTACAACCATATACTATGGTCACCAGTTTTCTAACTTTCAATATCTGAGTACTTAATACCTTCCTTCCACTGACTTCACTTAGCCAATGTCAAATTTTAGGTTCTGTTTTACAGAACTCCATTCCTGGAGCCAAGTTAATTATGACTTGGGTCAGCTGTATGTGACAGATATCTTACAAATAACAGTGGCTTAAATAAGATAGTTTATTTCTCTTCTATAAGAAGTCTAAAAAGAGAGTATCCAAAGTAGGTATGGCAGATTTATGGTTCCGTGAAGTTCCCAGTCTTTTGTTTTTATCTATCATTCTGCCATCTTTAGCACATGGCTTACATTTTCAGGACCATCATGTGCCGACTGAAGATGGCTGCTAGAGCTACTGGCATAATGCCCCATTCTAAATAGCAAGAAAAATACATAGAGGAAAAGGAGCACTCTTATCTTTATAAGGAGACCTTACAGAAATATTACACACAATAATTCTACTTAATTCTCATTGGGCATAACCTAGTCATATAGCCACAGTTGGATAAAAAAAGAGGCTGAGAAATATTATCTTTTAGCCAGGTAGCTTGTGCTGATCTAAAAACATCAGGATTTTTTTATTAAGGAGAAAGAAGAAAATCAATGTTATGGGATATTTCTCATATATCGTTTTAGAAATTTCTCATAGAAGGTTAAGCTAATTTCATGTGTCCACATTTGTCATCAAATATGTTTAGTTACCAAGGCATTAACAAATGATTTCTTTCTATTTGCTTATGTTTTTCAGTTACACACACTAGAGAAACATTTGCAAATTCAGACCCTTTTTAGAGATTAAATTGATATATATGTATACATTCATACAGAGACATACATATAATGAACATGGAGTCCCTATCTATGATGAAATAAGCCCCTATTATGATGAAAAATCTACCACCCACGGGGAATTTGTTTGCCATAATTTGTTGTAAAGAATAATATTTTATTTAAATAATATTTATCATACTTAAAACTAATGGCAAAAGAAAATCATTCCAAAGAAATTGTATTACTGAGATGAAATTTTGGCTAAATTTTAAACTAAATCAAATTTGTACGTTTCTCCTCCAAAATTGAGTTATTTTCTCCATACCTATAAACTTCTTGAATTCAGTTAGCACTGGACATAACATATTACAAGAAAAGCAGTTTGTTTTGCTGGGTTTAGCCCCCAAAGTACTGGATATCTCCCAGGAAATTCCACTCTTAGGAGGATTCCAGCAAACATGCAGAGCTGAGTGGTTCAGATTGAGGTGCAGCTTGGAATCAGAATATAGATAGTATTCTAAGTCCAACATGTCTCATTTTTTTTACATTCGGCCTTTATTCATTCAGGCTCCTATAATGAGATATTTATGAATAAACTCTGAGGAAAAAATGGAGTCAATATGTCAATACATAATCTTCATTACTGACTTAATGAAAATTAAAATTAATCACTTTCACATAATCTATTATTTATTTCATGATAGAGGGTAGTTGCATATAGTTTTTTTTTTTAATTTTTATGTTGATCCATACTCTACAAAGATGCTATACAGAAATGTTTAAAATCTCGAGTGACACAAACAAGGTCACCTATACCCATTTATTTTCATAAAATAAGTTGTTCTAACATATGTTTAAAATAGGCTTTTTGTAGTCATTCATGTTATTTAGCTATATTTTCATTATAATGTACAATACATGCATTTTCTTAATAAAGATACTCATTGCTCTAAAGTTGAGCCATAAATTAGTGGGTTATTTCTGTATTATAAAGTTCACTGTTCATATAAAGTAGCCCTTCCTCCTTTTTACTCTATCTTTATCTAGTAAAATATCCTGCACATGGAAGGTATTCAATAAATGAGGTTAAGTAATAGGTAGGTCAGTGGTAATATTAGAATTACCTTTTCACAAAGAGATGCATTAAGAAGCAATGTAGGTCAGTCCTGCAGAGCCTGAGCAACTGGTTCTGATACTAGCAAACAGTTCATTTTGACTAATTCTAAAGATCACTTATTACCAATACAGGCAATTTTAACTTACTAGGGTCAATATCAGACATAAAGATGACAAAATGATTCAATCAGTATTACTACACTTCAGTCACTGAGTAGAGACCAGATCTTTTAAGGTTTTCAGATATTATAAAACCACTATGTACTCAGGAATTAGAAAAACCTGTTAAGAGTAAAAGCTACCAATAACACAATTGGACTGTACTGTTATCCATTGATTTGTGGGGGGAGATTTATTGCATTTATTAATTTCACTTGACAATTTATATACATGATCTTAAAGAATCTGTGATAGAATGAGAAGAGTAAACTTGAGATCACTGATAACAATTTCATTAATTTTCCAGTATATAATATCCTTATCCTTTTTAATATTTCTTCCAACCTAGATATATTTTCCTTGTCTTCAGTATTTGATAGGTATATTTCCAATTTCACCGTTCCACTAATAAACATAGAGAAAACGGACAGAGGAAAAGATGGAAAGGAAAAAAAAATCAGAGATACATATTGAATACTTATTATTTAATATAAAAAATTAAACAATTAGCCTGAATGAAATTAGGAGAGCTGAATTTTCATCCTGAATCCGTCCTTAGTTTCTGGGTGACCTTGAATAAAGCAGCTATTTTTCTGAGCAATGATTTTCTTGTCTGTAAAATGGGAACGATAGTCGCATTTCCTCTTCTATGGCACTGTTGTAAGACTCTCCTAGAACAACTTACATCAAATACGTTGAAGTATAAAGAATTCTATAGCAGCGTGTCAGCTTTTTATTAAAAAGCTATCTGAAATATGACGTGATGCACATCAAAGAGATAAATTAGGTATTTCAAAATGATTATTTGCTTCACAAAATTTTGCCACAAGATTAATATTTTCAGTTAAGGGAAGTATAAAAGAGGAGAAAGGTAAAGGCAGGAAATTCTGGATATCTCTTGGGATAAATTATTACTCAATTTTTCAGTTCCTGGGATAAAATGCTTAGTAAAAGTCTTTCCTTGAATTATTTAGATTATATTAGGAAGTAAGTTGTAGTTTATTACCAACGTGAATTTCACACCACTATATTCCACCACAAAGGCATCTGAGTGCCCTCTCAGTTTAAATATTATATTGCAACCACTAGAAGATTCCAGAGGTCACTATTTGCACTGCCTGGTGATTCATGCAGTTGTGCCCAATCCAGCCTGCACAACCGTACAAGACAGCCCTGGTCAAGGAAACATGAACCTGTTTCCAATACACTGGGACCGAGTAAATGATTCCAGAACAAATTATTGAAACTCTCAGAACATATGAAACTACAAATATATAAGACTACAAATCCTTAATCTTGAATCTAAGAAGGCAGAGTGTTTCCTTCTTTAAGGATTCCTAACACATCTCCAAATAGAGGACCACTCGTTTAATTTCGGGAGAACATATCAGAAACGCAGCTATTGTACTAAACAAGGGTTGCAATTGTTCCAATCACCTACCTACAGATCTAATTACTAGCATTTTCCAAATCAAAACCTCAATGTTTGGATATATTTTGCATTCCTCTCATTTTAAACTCTGTAAAATGAAGAATATGTTTTCACCAGCCATCTCCTTTGACTACTAAAAAAATAGCTAAAAATGGTAGCCCTGGGGTAGGTGAAAATATGTATGAGTTTTGTGTTTTAAACGTGTTTTGCATGTATGTTTTAACACAAACTATTCAATCGCCTCATGCAGTTTTCTCTTTCTTTGCGGTATTTCTCTCCTTTGGAGTAATATGTTGCATTCCGGAACGGAAAGACAATAAAACATTCCCTTCAAACGGTGTGGTTTCATTGCCTAATTATTTTGCAAACTAAAATGAAATCCAAACCAAATTCAGAGTTTAGAATTTTCTAATAGCTTATCAATTATTTAATTTTGTGTGTGATTTCATTAAATTTCATCATTTATTCTCCTTCAGCAAATCATTGCTTAAAAAGGAAAACCTTCTCTAACCTCCCCCCACCTTACCCCCCCCCCCCCCCCCCCCCCGTCTACTCCCCTCTCCAGATCTCAGCTTTCCACACATTGCTGTCCTGGGGGGGAGTAAGTCCAAAAGTGAGCTGGTGGGACATTGCTTACACAAGGATACTTAGGTGTACAGAATTGTTCTCTACTCAAGTTCTGCACACACATACATTTACACATACACACTCCAAAGCATGTCACTGAAGATTACAATCATTCTTCTGGAAATAATCTTTAAGAATGAATGAGCTAAAGACATAGTGTGTCAAGCCTATTTTTTCCTCTTCCTGTCTCCCTCCCTCCTTCCATGCCTTCCTTCCTTTCCTTAGTCCTTCTTCCCTCATCCCTCCCTTTCTTTCCTTTTTCTTTCTTTCTTTCTTTCTCTTTCTTTCTTTCTTTCTCTTTCTTTCTTTCTTTCTTTCTTTCTTTCTTTCTTTCTTTCTCTCTTTCTTTTTCTTTCTTTCTTTCTTTCTTTCTTTCTTTCTTTCTTTCTTTCTTTCTTTCTTTCTTCTTTCTTTCTTTTTCTTTCTTCTTTCCCTTCTTTCCATTTTTTTCTTTTTTCCTCGAGAGGTTTCTGAAATTCAACAGTGATTTCTTTAATTAAGGGGGGGGGAAGCCAGGAGAGAACAAGGAGGAATAGTAAACCTCTCCCTTCACTGCCTAAGGGGTTAGTTACAAAATAAACATTTCATAGACTGGACCACATCTCCTATAATGAGACAGCTCTGGCTAGTGAGTCTGCAACTGAAGTCCCCATTAAGAGCATTCACTACTTGGAAAAAGTAAGTGACCCACTTGTGTTGGCTAAAGAGCCTCGCAGAGGATTTTTGTAACCACCTACAGCATTTTTTGACAATCTGCCTTGTGCCTACCACTGCCTTCCCTGAAGGCTCGCTGCTGCGTTTTGTTTTAATGGTTCAACCTCCTCACTGGTGATTCAAAGTCTAAGCTCTTCCTGTTAAGCCTCCATATAAAATAAAACTCCTTAACCTAGAGAAAAAGGAAGGTGAGAAAGGTGTTCAGTTTGATTTTTGGTGGGACATACAGAGGCAGGAAATTAGTATTGCATTTTTCCTCCTCCAAACCAAAACATTCTGATAAAAGAAGATTGTTCATATTTGCAATATTTGCCTTGAGCTCCTTGGAGGAGAGATGCTATACAAAATCTGAAAATAAGTAATGATCAAAATGCCTTAGAATAAAAAAAGAACATTCTAGTAATAACCTCAGAGATGTTAGTATCAGTCCAATAAATGCAGGAAGAAGTCACACTAAAATTTTTTTGCAATCTAGTAGAATGTCACATATTAAAAAGTATCATGACCCATCAAAATTAGGTCACTATCTCTGATGTAAAAAATACACACAAACTATTAATGGACATGAAATGCTGTTTATATTAAATCAGGAGAATATAGAAGTAAGGGACTAACTTGGCCAAAATCACTGGGAAAATAACTGAATTCTAGCTCAGTGTTTCCAGGCAAGAAAAACTCAACAAGAGTCATATTTCATAACATTAAACATGAAATGAGACACAAATCTAAACCATCCTTTTATTTGCCTTTCAAGCTACAATTAGGAGCTATTAATTTATGAAGGTGTTTGTTCACTTGTCAGCCAGAACAGCAGTGAATACTGAAACATATAATTCACTTCCAGTTCTCTTCCATCCCCTAGATCTATTAGACCCGCTCGGAAAAGGCGTTTTTCTTTCTACTATATTAAACCATTGATTTCTGCTCTCTGTTTTGACCACTGTGTTCAGAACCAAAGAAAAATACATCCAAATAAATTTGCCTCCACAAATGTGGGAACATGCGCTCCTTGAAATGTCACTTTAAAAAAAATAAATTATTAGCTAAACATCTCGGGAGTGAATTAAGAAGTAGGAAACACAGAATAATTTAGATTACTCCAAGAATGGCTGGGTCTTCACTGTTAACCATTTACATCTGCTTGCTATTGTTTCCTTCTCCCGCTTTAGTCTCTCCTTGATCTTTTTCAACTACCCAAACCCAGTGCAGATTATACAACCCCACATTAGCACCACCTTTTTTTTTTCTTTCCCTTCAGAAATCTTTGAAAATGATAGCTTTACTTTGTCTCCCTTCTCTGAATTCCTTTTGCAGCTCAATTTCACACTATGCTAGTTAGGACTTGATTATTTTGTGTTATGTGCATTAGTTTGTCATTCATCCATTCTTTCCGGATTCTTTCAACATTTATTGAGTGCCTCCTGTGGGCCAGGTATGGCTCTCGCTGTTGGATGTCTGAGAATAAACACAACAGACAGAAAGCCTTGCTTTAAGGGAAGCTTAGATTTTATTGAGAGTTTCAGGTAATAAGCTATATAAATAAGTTAAATATAAAGTGTCAGGTAGTGATAGTGCCAAGAAGAAAAGCTAAGCACAGAAAGGAGGTTAGAAATCTCATAATGAAGATACATGTGGGGGGAGGTGGTGTATGTGTGTGAAGAGAGTTCTAATTTATCTTATTTTGCTGAAGACAGCTGAAAACTTCCTTCCAAACTGGCATAAGAAAAGGCTCTTGCAAACACTGGTGTATAGTTCTTAACACAGCAATGGACATAATTTAGGTAATAATAAATACTCAGCACTTCATTGTTTTTGTTACCTGCTAAAAGTAGTTTTGGGGAGTCTAAAGTCTTGAATTTCAAACTCACTTCTACTACTCATTTACCATGCAACCTTGGCCAAATCAACTTTCCTCAGGTTCTCTTTCGTCATTTGTAAAATAGTCATAATTGTACCTGCTTCACAGAATAAGGACAAATGAGGTCAGGTATTTGCCAATAACTGTAAGCTGTTATATAACTAGTGGTTATTACTATTATCCAATGAGAGGTTTGGAGGGACGGAAACTTCCAGGATGCCCAGTTAGGAGGGCGATGCATATAAAAGGAGTCTTCAGCTGCAAAGAGCTGAATGAGGGCCCTAGAGCTTCAAGAACATGCTCATAACATTTTCACAAGGCAAAGTTTTGAAACCTGCCCGAGGGCTTCAACCAATAAATGCCAAAGTTGCCACTGGCTAGAAGGAATAAATCCCAGAAGCTGTACAGTATCTGATCCTTGCAGTTTATACTTAAATGTAGAAAGACAATCATACACACAGAGAAATACCAAGAAATAACAAGTCAATCAGCCCTGCAGTCATTACCAGGAACTTAAGGCAAGCCACATACTTTGGTTTCGATAACTAACTGAACACATGCTTCACTTGGGCCTCCTAGATATTTTTATGGCTCATAGTTAACTCTGCCGGGTAAAGGTCTTGCTACTTCCCCAACCACGGTCCCTGGTGCCATTATGAAATTGCTCTCCACCCCCATGCTCAAGTCTGTGGTAACCACACTCTGTATTCCCACCTCAGCAATTGAGAAACAGTGTGTTCCCAGAAGCCGTGGAAAAAGACCCAGGTGTATGTTGCCAGATGAGCTGTCTGTCTATTCTCGTGGCTCTTTGTTTCACATCTCAACACAAACACAAGGTTGGAACATGGGGCATCAAAAAAAAAAGATACTTTACTCACTTAACATTTCTGAAAAGCATCAAAGTTAAATTATTTGGATTCCTTTCAGACACAGAGAAATAAAAATTTGAAACTAAGTATATGGATTAAACAGTCTTTAAAGGGAACAAGAAAAGTGTTTGAGATGAGGTCCAAAGGAAGGCTCTTTCTGTGTCCTTTCTCAGGGCATTAGGAAAGCTGGCTCTCATCAGAGCACAATCCATGTAAGCCCAGCTGTGGAGTCAGCGGTGACACTGTTATCACAAGTCCTTTGGTATTCTCAGTGATAACTATTCTGAGTAGGACTTTTTTTTTTTTTCCCCAAGGCAGGCAATCTCCTTTAAAGCCAAAATTGTGCTTCGGTGGACCATTGGAATAGTGAGTGTTCAGTGAACCATACAGTTGCCATGGGGATAAGTATTCCAGATGTTGGAAACCAGAGGTTAAACTAGGTTTTGTTTGCCTTACTAACAGACACCTTTCCACTTAAATCAGAAAGACTCATGGGCCTGCAGGAAGTGACACAGAACCTCGGAGGTGTTTACTGTCCACAGTCTGTAATAGCATCTCCCTCCATGCAGAGGTGTAGCTGCAGAGACATTCTTGGACATGTGTTCCCAGCCTAAGTAATCTCCATAAACTTAGCCATAAATCTAGCTACAGCTAAACGTGAGAGTTTCTGTTTTGTGATTATATATCTTAATCCTCCGTGTGGAACATCACTCATTTCACAAGAAAAGGGAGAAGAAAGGCACTGAACAATAAAATCAGCAATGTGTGTCTCCAGATCATGAAATAGTCAAGAATGAGCTGGGTTGACCCTCAGTACAACTAGAATGGGAAACAAAGTTTCTCACAAGCTCATCACAAAACTGTGGTCTGTGGCCCCCTCTGTTTAGTAGTCAGGTCCTTGCTGCTGAAAACATTGTAAATGTGGAGGAATGTGTATCCTTGAGTGTGTTTGTTAGTAGCCCCAGGAAGTACAGAGGGGAGATGATAAAAGTTCATATCAACTTTTTAAAATACCACTATATAAAAGTGGGTTTTTTTCTCTATAAAACTGTGTAGATAGATGTCAGACTCATAACCAATTTTTCTTATCCCAGTCATAAAATACAAAATCATTGTCGTAACAACAAATTACAATACTTAACTACCTTGACTTATAGGACAATCTGCTTAAATCAGGAAAAATAGAAACAAAATTGTTGACCAAAGCTGATGGAAATAATTGATCTTATTTTTAGGCCTAACCTTAGTATATATATATATATTAATATGGACTAACTCAAAATAAGACAGAAAGGGAGTTCCAGATACACGTGGAAGATTGAACACATAATACTTACCATGTTTTCCTCCTAAATTTGCTCCTTTAAAATAGTAAAAAACACATACTCAAGAGGTAAACAAAAAAGAAAGAGGAGATAGCAGGATTTTTTTTTTTTTTTTTTTTTTTTTTTTTTTTTAAGTTGGAAGCCAGAAAGGAAGAATAGGTAATAACTAATAGAGCAGAAACTTCATCCCATTTTGGGACACCTGGGTGGCTCAGTCAGTTAAGCGGCTGCTTTCAACTAGGGTCATGATCCCAGGGTCCTGGGATTGAACCCCGCACGGGGCTCCTTGCTCAGCAGGGAACCTGCTTCTCCTCTGCCTGCCACTCCCCCTGCTTGTGCACACACCTCTGTCTCTCTCTCTCTCTCTGACAAATAAATAAATAAAATCTTGAAAGAAAGAAAGAAAGAAAAAGAGAAAGAAAGAAAGAAAGAAAGAA
>NW_027397068.1:55275392-55427306 GCF_003265705.2 Callorhinus ursinus | reverse complement strand
AAAGAAAGAAAGAAAGAAAGAAAGAAAGAAAGAAAAAAAGAAAGAATGAAACTTCATCCCTTTTTTTTTTTTGAAACTTCATTCCATTTTCAGGAAACTCTAGAAATGAACCAAATTTCACTAGGATTCTGGAAAGCCTTGGAATATGGAGGCAACAAATACCTATGAAAGTAAAGTATTCAGCTAAAAGAAGTCTAAGAAATGCATGGAAATCTGCACCCTAGTTGCTCAGAGATATAGTCCCTTCCCCAACTCTGGGAAAAGACTAGAATTTGACTTTCTAGGAACACTGAGTGACAGAAGCCCTGGATGTAAGGAAGAAAACTAGGCCCATATGAGAGCTGGGATTCAATTCTTCAAAGAGAAGGATTAAGTAAAAGGCTATATTCTGAACACTGCTCCAGCCTCCTTGCTTGGCAAAGTTCTAGAAAGAATTGCCCCTCGGGCTTATGCTTGCTAAGCTAAACATGGGAGAATTACTCTGGGGAAAAAAGCCTTACAAATGCTGCCATCTGGGGACCCCTGGTTAAGAATTTCAACTTTGTCACCATACTGGCAAGTCTAGCATTTAATAAGTTCCACCCATAAATACAGATCTTCTAGTCAGCTTTTTAATGCCTCCTTAATAAATATAAATAGGTTGCTAAATAGTCAAAGAAAGTTGATGGGAGACATAGACAAACATAAATAAATAGAATGAAGAAACTTGGAAGATATGAAAGCAAGGAAGAAAGAAAGAAGTCTATAAAACCTATCATCAGTATCTTTATAAGAAAATATTACATTCATGCAATAAGAAGAAAATGTTTTTTTTTCAAAAGTCAGAGAACTAAAAGAGCATTTAAAATAAAATATATGGTACAACCAATAAAAATTCAGTAGACATGCTAGAAGATAAATTTGAGGGTGCTCCCTTAAGTAGAACAAAAGAGAGAGAGAGAGATGGAGAACAGGAGATAAAAGAAAATAAAAATATAAGACCAAAGAGATCCAATATCTGAATACTAAGAGTTCTTGAAAGAGAAAATGGAAAAAATGGAGAGGACAAATTACTGAAGAAATTATTCAATAGACTTACCAGAATCAAAGGACATGGGTTACCAGGTAAAAAGGGCCCCAACAAGGGCCCAGGGCAATGAATGAAATGACCTACGTCAAGGCACGTTGTTAACATTTTGGACCACCAGAAGTATAGTGAAAATCCCCCAAACTTCCATTTTTAAAAAAAAAATTGTTTGATTTTAAACAAACAACAAAAACAGATTGTAGATGGCAGATAAATAGTCAGAAAATAGAGTGCCGCCTGTTTTCTCAGATGCACCACTGGAACATAAAATTCTGACTGACAATCATTTCTAACCTGGAATTCTATATGCAGGAAACTATCAAATAAGTGCAAGAGTAGAATGAAGGCATTTTAAAACCTGGAAAGTCTCAAAGAATTTAACTTTCATGCATTCTTTCTTAGTGACCTGCTAGAAAAGGCATGCCAACAAAATGTGTATGTGAGCTGAGAGAAAGGGGCATTTGGGATGCAGCAAAGGAGACCAACCATACAACAGAGAATAGGAACACTCCTTTCATGACGATAAAGGGACAAGAGCTGAGGTGTAGACCTATGGAAAGTATGGTCCAGATTGAAGCAACAGAACGGAAGACTTTGGAAAGGAGGTTTCCTAGAAAAAAAAAGGGGGTTGGGCAGGGGTGGGGATGAGATCTTACCTGATAGGTTTGAATTCTAGCAAGGAATTTTGAAGAAATTAGTGGTAGACCCATAAACATCTTCACTTATTAGTTTCTAGGTAAACAAAAAGCATACTACAAAAAAGTAATATACTCAGGGTACACTGCACAGTCTACCTGGTTAAAATGGTACTGAACATTAGAGGCAGGATGGTACTAAGAGGAGGAAGTTGCAAGAGAAATTCAGAAATTAAGATCTAAAACTGAAAAATCAAGAAACAGTACTACAAGCATGCGATTAGAAAGATGAATGAGGCCAGATATAACTACTAACACCGTTGGAAGGGGCAGCCTCTGAGAGGTGAGCTGCAGGTTGGGGAGACTGAGCCCAGGAACTTGTTTTTTCCCCTGGTCCTATAGGAGCCTTTGACTTCGAAACCTTGTGCAGATATAACTGACAAAAATAACTTTTCATTTTTGAAAAGAAAGAAGACCGAAAGAACGAAGCGCTATAATAGTTTGGTCTCTCCAGCCACTAGGTAACTGGGGAGATTTATACAGAAGATTATTGTTAAATTGGATTTTCAAGGAGAAGTAATTTACCAAGAAGAAACAATGGAGGTGAGCACTCCTGGCAGAGGGCATGGCTGGTACAGAGATAAAAGGCAGGTCGGGCGGGCCACATTCGGGGGGCTTTGGGTCATGTGCAAAGGTCATAGCATGGCAGCACGATGGCAGTGACCTGGAAGGAGACAGGTGGGATTAGGTGCAAACAAATGGTGAGATCTTGCAATTCACAGTAAGGGTCTGGATTTGTTTCTGTAGACAATAAGGAGCTGACAGCATATTGGAGGCAGGGAAATAACATAACAGACTTCCATGTCGGAAAAGTATCTTTGACAGTGTTACCTAAAGGGAGCATAGAGGCTTGAGACAGGAAGCGAAGGGACCACAGAAGGGACTATTATAAAGGGCCAAGAAGAAGGGGGGAGGTGACTGAACCAAAATAGTGGTAAATGTGGGTATAGAAGCATGAGGACATTAAGAGCTACCAACGAGGAAACAGGTACAGAAGGGAAGCAGGAAATCTTAAATTACCCTTTGAGACACATATCATTATTCCCATGTAGAAGGACTAACTTGACAAGAGAACACAACTAGTAAATGGTAAAATCAGGATTAAGCATAGGTCCCTCTGGATGGAGAGCTCAGACTCTGTGGACTAGATCACATGGAGACAAAACATATACTTCATACTTAAAATGAGAGTGATGATAGGACCTGACTCATATGATTGTAGGGAGGAGAAAATGGGAATGCACATAAATTTGTTTTTTAACCTAAAAAAGAGTGACGTAATGTTGGTAGCTAAAACAACTTTGCCTTGGGCCCAGCCATTCCCAAACCTCTTTATTCATCACATCCACTCACCGCAATGCTCTTGTGCTAAGCCTTGACTCCTTTCATTTATGTATTTGACTTTTACATAAACTATAATAGTACGCAGTTGTACATGGGTGGCATAAACCCATTTTCCCAAAAGACGGTCTGTTTGTTCTAACCTAATCTAAGTTCCCATGAAAACCAGGAGGGGCTTTCGGCCTCTTCACAGGGACTCTGTACAATACTTTGAATTTCCTCAAATATATACTGATCCTTGGTCTTTAAGGCCCTCTTCCACTCTCTGAATCGCTATGCAAGATTACAGCACACCTTTCTTCCTCTACCAATAAGAAAGACAGATTGAAATACAAAGACAGAGATTATTTTTTAGTAAATCGTGCACACTCGTAGGTTGGGTTAATGATACTCAAGTGCATGGAATCTGTGGGAGACAAAAGCACAAAGGTCTTATCTTTGATATGCTCAAAGGTCTCCGAGTTTTTTATTATTTCTGTTTCAGTGTGACACACATTGTCTGGAGGGTGGAGCAGGAGGGGCTCCACTGGCAGCTCAATTATCTATGCCTCATTGTTAGCCTCAGGAAAAGATATCATTTACTCTGCCACCTTCGTAGCTCTTTGCGAATCAGATAACCTACTTAGGCTTTCTAACCAGTTGAGCAATCTGGACCCTCCAAAGATGCTGTAATTCCTTGGCACTGATTTCTCGGGCTAAACTGTTCAGTGTCTGAGTCTCTAGACTAAAAACCTCACAAAAAAAAAAAAAAAAAAAAAAAAAAAAAAACCTGAAGACAGCAGCCTGGTGAAATAAGCCTTGCTATTACCTATGGGGGTTGCTATGTTGGTGTTTCTAATACTTCGGTCAGTCTCTCTCTATTCAAGATCATCTGCCTTAATTTTCCTCCAAGATTGCACTACATTTGTTGCTCCAGTAAATGTCGCCAAGGGAAAGGGGTGGGGGGTGGGGAGGTACCTGCATACCCCAAGGGATTGCCAACCAGCATGACATCACCTGACAGCTCCGACCCTGCTGTCACAACAAGAACATTCCTGAGGATTCAGTTGCATTGTTGCCGCTAATCCCAGGCTGGAAACATCAGAGAAAACTAAAAGCGGGTATGCGTTTTATATAATTGGAAAGGAAAGGAGTGAAGACGGAATTCTCAGGATGTGGGAAGAGAACAGAGTCACAGCCTCTCAGTCGTGTTCTTTGGGGAAATAAATGAAAAGCCACACGGTGCTTACCCCTCTGCCGGAAACAGTCCAAATGGGGACACTTCATCAAGATGAACTGTCATATTATTACAAATAAAATAAAATCACATTATTCGTTGGTTTTTATTGTTATCATGACTGTATTAGTCTGCTTAATTATTCATTACCATTTTTCTCCATTTTGCTATTATTGATGATCCTGTGTGTGTGTGTGTTTTCACCCTGTAATAAAGCCTCTTTCCTTAATCAGTCACTGTTTATTTTTTGCACTTCTGTCTCCATGGTGCAAGAGACATAATTGTTTTTCATTTTTCCGCAGGCAGCAAGGATGGAGAGAAAGGGAAGGCATTGGAAAAGAAGGCTTTCCCCAGTGCCTTGTGCATCATACGTGATGAAGCTATTCTCACAGGCAGTACATTTTCATCTGACTTTCTCAGCACACGGAACGTGGGGCCTGTGTTTCAGGCAAGAGGGACATAACCTGCAGGAGGAGTTAACCCAGCAGGACCATTAAACTGTTACAAGTCATAAAATGCCTGTGCCCAAGAGTGAGTCATAAAAACTACAAGATAAAGTTGTTAAGTATATGCCATGTCCTCAGAAAAATTCCTTCCCCTCCATTTCTGTCTAAACTTGGCTTTTCTTTCACAGGAAAAGTTTATAACTACCTGTGAAATCTGTTTAAAATGTAAAAATTAGAGCAGTCATGTGCTTCAAAGGACTCATTTTACAGAAGGAAAAACTGAGCCTCAGAGGGGTTGAATGACCTATTTAAAGTCACACAGAAAGTCAGGGGTAGGCCCAGGAAGAGAAAACCAAAGCTCTTGAAGGTTCTGTCCCTGCCCTAAATCACAGTCCCCCTCCATATGATTTCCCAAAACTGACAGTGATGAAAAATAGCTTATAAAATGACTTATAAACTATCAGTAAAACCTATGCTTGCCAACGGCAAAAAAAAAAAAAAGTTTTACTTGAATTGGCGTTTCTCCCCCAAAATCTGTTCATCAAATAGAATTTATGTATATTAGACTCTGCATTGTTATAATTTACTTTCAGCAAATTGAATTAATCCTTCCATTAACTGTAGTAAATCAGAGATCTCTATTATTTTAATTCATAGTCTACCACATAGTGAAAGCCAACTCTGTGTGAAATACTGAGTCAGATACTATGAGGACACAAAGCATCTCCTCTGATAGCTCAGTATCAGTGAGGTTGGCTTCAATCTTCCTTTAGACACCTCTTCAAAACTTCTAGGTAAAGGCGACTTGCTTCTCCAAAAGCCTCACCCCCACCCATTGCGGGAATCCAACCCCTTTCTCAATTCACTTTTCCCCCCGACCTGAGTCTGTTATGCCATCCCAGGTGTGCAGCGAGAAAAAGGGTACTGAGTGTCTAGGACCACACAATCACCTCTTCAGCACCCATTGCCTTGATCATTTGAGTTGTAATTCCAGGGATGTGTGCTGAAGGCCAGCCTGTCTTTGTTGTTTGTCTCCTGATCCATGAAGTTCATCTCTGAAGGGAA
Organism: Callorhinus ursinus; assembly: GCF_003265705.2. NCBI lineage: Eukaryota > Metazoa > Chordata > Mammalia > Carnivora > Otariidae > Callorhinus > Callorhinus ursinus. The sequence goes on along the minus strand of NW_027397068.1, from coordinate 55,421,477 downwards.
AACATGGTGGGAAGGAAGAAGGGAGAAAGGGACTGCCACAGTGAGTCCCACACTGAAGATTAATTCACTGCCCCATTTCTGTGGTGTGGTAGACTGAATCAGCAACTCCAATTCTTTACCCTTCCTGGTATCTCCACCTTTTGCTATATAACTTTGCAGTTCCTTCCACAAAAGGGGGTGATCACTGGCCTGCCCTTTGACTGTGGGAGCCTCTGTGTAATTTGCTTTTGCCCACAGAACATAGCACAAGCAACAGTGAGCCAGTTTCAAGCTTCAGGGATAAGACAGCTCATGTGTTTTGGTTAGCTCTCTGCACCAATGCCAATGCCATGAGGAGCTCTTTATCTGAGTAACTTCTGCCCATTCAGCCTGAGCCCCAGGATGAATACATGTGGAGCCAACCAGAGGCCAACCCATGGGGACGAGCCATGCCCTGCCTGATGCAGAGCCCCCTGCTGAGCTTGGCTAACCCCCAACCAACCTACAGGTGCAAAAGAAATGTGGTGTCATCATATGTCACTGGGGTTTGGGGATTAGTTAACACAGCTATTGCTAAGTGATAGAGAAGAGGTTTTTGGCTTTTTTTAAAGATTTTATTTATTTGTCAGAGAGAAAAAGTACAAGCAGGGGGAGCAGCAGGCAGAGGGAGAGGGAGAAGCAGGCTCCCCACTGAGCAGGGAGCCCGATGTGGGGCTCAATCCCAGGACCGCAGGATCATGACCTGAGCCGAAGGCAGACACTTAACCCACTGAGCCACCCAGGCATCCCTGGGTTTTGTTTTTTAATCTTTTTCTTTTTTGCTTCTTAAAGTAAACCCGATCAAGGACAGAACCACTTCATCACTTAATGGATGTTTTCTTATTGACATGAAAGTCTGTCAAATACCCATTCTAGTAATGGCCCTTCAAAATTCTCACCAGGAATTCATTTAAGGAAAAAAAGGATGCTCTCTTCTTATAGTTGTGGGCTTTTCTAAGAACCGTAAGTGGAACATTTATCTTCTGAATATAGAATTCGTGGAAGGAGGAAAGGTGGGCAGGAACTAAATTATACAGATTTTGTAAGTATGAGATTAATTCTGTTTTGTGAGAATTTAGGTCATTTATCAAATATGTTACACAGGCACATTGGAAAAGGACTAGACCTATGGGAACGAAGGACACAGATCAGGTTGAGCTTTTTAGCTTGGATTTCTGGGAGAATGGGAAAGAACAGAAATCTTAAAAGTTAAAAAGTAAAACAAATTACCGGCAAAAAAGAACTTTGATGACAAAAGAGCTTTGATGAGTTCCCTAGGAGGGAACTTGAGGCCCTCTAATATTTACTGGCTTGGCAGAGAAGGAGGAGCCCGCAAGAGGAACACGGACAGAAGAGCCAGAGTGGTCAGATAAGAAGAGAGGTGGTGTGCAAGGCAAGCAAAACCAAGAAACAAGATGTCAACAGGGTCCAATGCTGCTGAGAGAGCCAATAAAATGAGAACCAATAAAATGAGGGCCAATAAAATAAGGGCCAGTTGGGTTTATAGATATCAAAATGTGTGTGAAGGGGTCATCAAATATTCATTCTTTAAGAGAGAGGCTAATACAAGTAGAAACATAAAGAAAAAAGAAAAGGCTTTATTGGAGTGGAGGAGAACGAATCATTTATTAATTGTATCAATAGTAGGTATGAGCTGGGGTAATTTATTGACAGACAGTCCTTAGTGGAAACACGAGAAAATGAGGGGTAAAGAAACTCAACAAAGAACAATCTGTGGGACCGGAGATTGTGCTAGTTAGTCAGATTTTCTGTGCTGTGGGGAAGAGAGGTATAACCTTTGAACTGGATAAGAAGGGGAATGTGAAGAATCCATGTAGAAAAGATCTTGGTTTTTTGGCTCTGTAGGAAATTGTCTGTCAGGTACCAGGTGCTTTTTTTGGATGTCTTACATATGATTCTCACTCAATGCTTACAGTTATAGCTAATACATACTACTAGGTGCCAGGCATGTTTCTATGGGCTTTCCATGTATTTAGTCATTCATAACTTTTCTAAAATGTCAATGTTACTCCCTTCCTAAAAAAAGAATAATGAAAGAGTTCAGTCGGGTTAAGTAATTTGCTGAAAGTCACAAACTAATAAACAGCACATCTGGGTTTCAACTCCTTGAGTCCAAAGTCCATGCTATTTTCACCGTATCAGATTATTCAGCTTAAATAGGGAAGAGAAACAAAACAGAACTAGGAAGTGAAATCAGAGATAACTGTCAAAATGTTTAAATTTAATAAATGAGACAGTCACATTTTGGCTTAGATATGCACAGACAGCGTCCTGAAAATAGCTTTGACTAAAACTGGCTAAGGAGTAGTGGGTTCTGCTGAGGCCAATATTTCAAGGAAAAAGAAAGAGAGACTATGACCCTGTAACCATGACCGTGAGTGAGAAAACTCCCTCTCCTTCAATTTGCTTAAGTGTTGGGGATTATTTGAAGCATTGGGAACACTGGATCTTACCCCTCTTTCTCATCTCTTTTCTCCAGTACATTGAAATGTCTGCTCAGTGTTCACCCTCAGAAACACTCACTTGAATATGAGTTTTTTGCAAAAAGGAAGAATAATCGTATAGTCAAAAGAGAAGGTCCATTCTACTTCTTACCAGACACATAACTCTAATTCACTTAAATATTTGTTTTTTGGGGTTTTTGGATCTGCATCTGATTTCTACCTGGTTACCTCATAGATTCATGGTGAAAATTCAGTAAAACAACATATGCATACTTTATAGACTGTAAAGTGGTGTACAAATGGTATATATTATTATTCTCCTGAACATTCAGATTCTAAGAGACTGTCCCATACTCTATGAATTCACTAACTTTCTTTTCAACTTTCTCCATTTCACATCCACCTCTCACTATTTCCCAGAAGGGACAAAACTCTATGCTCACCAGTGATCATTGCTGATTACCAAATGCTAGATGGCAAAACACTGTAGAGCTATATTGTTGATATCAAAACTCAGTGAAATTCAAAGGACCTAGTACTCGATAATATCGAGGTAGCTATCACATTTCAATCTAAGCTGCACATATTTTTCTATATTCTAACATCTCTGAAATCTAGATGCGTCTTGTATTAATGTGATAAGAAACCATAATGTGGTACAGATGAAATCCAGCCTACCACTTGCTTTTGTATGGTTCTAGAAATAAGAGTTTTTCATTTTTAAATGGTTGAAAAAACTTCAAGAGACAAATAATGGTTCATGATGCATGAAAGCTTTATGAAATTTAAATTTCAGCATCCATAAATAAAATTTTACTGAAACACAGACATGTCCATTTGTGTATGTATTGTCTACACTGCTTTCTTGCTACCATGGCAGAATTCAGTCACTGCAACAGCGACCTTATAGACCTCAGAGCCTAACATAATTACTATCTGGCCCTTTACTGGAAAAATTTGCCAACTCCTTGATATTTAAATTGACAGCATTTTATCTTTCTTAGTGTGGCACTAGTTGGGATTCTTTAGTGAAACTGACCCAATAGGAGATTTTTGTAGAAAGAGATCTGCATCTGTCTACCTATCTATCGATGGAGAGATGGGGAGATGGAGTGACAGACTTATTATGTTTATTATAAAGAACTGGTTCACAAAGAGGAAGCTGAAAAGTTTCTTGATCTACCATCTGCAAAGCTGGAGACCCAAGAAAGCTGATGGTGTAGTTCAGTCTGAGTCCAAAGGCCTGAGAACTGGGGGAGCCAGTGGTAAAAGTCTGACGTAAGGGCAGGGGAAGACTAATACTCTAGCTCAAGCAATCACAAAGAAGGGGGAGAATTCTCCCTTCTCTACCTTTTGTTCTATCCAGCCCCTCAGTGGATTGGATGAGGCCCTCCATATCAAGGAGGACAATCTGCTTTATTTGGTCTACCGATTAAAGTGCTAATGTCATTCAGAAACACTCTCACAGACAATAATATTTAGCCAAATATCTGGGTACCCATGATACCCAGTCAAGGTGACACCTAAAATTAACCATCACAGGAGTGATACAATAATGGTGCATTTCATAACTGAGGGCCTCTTACAGTAAATGCTAGTAGCTTTTACTGAAAGTTAACTTTTTTTTTACACAAGGGATGGTGCTAGATGGTTTGCTCATCTGAGGAAATAAAAAAACGATTGAGCTTGATTGACTTAAAGTCCCCCACTTTTTTTTACCTGATAGTATAGTGGTAATATTGGGAAATTTATTTTTCTAGACATCTCCAAAGCACAATAGCTGAATTCATTTGTTCCTCTTCGTTAGAGTTCTTATTCAGATATATATTTTTTTCCACATGTTAGAGTAGAAAAGTTGGACTTTGCAATCAGAGAGATGTAGACTTGAATCCTCACCTTATCCCTGATATGCTAAGTGGCTGAGGAGCTATTCAACTTTTATGAGTTTCCCTCATAAAAACTGGGGTTTGACACATACTGAGAGACAAATCTCTCAGATTTTCCAGTGTCAAAATGGTGATAGCGGAGCCCCCAAGAAAAATATTTCTTAGGAAAGAAATCTGGCATATGAAAATCATTTCCACTGTGGGCCCTAGAGTTTGAGAAAGAGCACAAATTATAAAATTACTGTATCAGTTGAATCCATACCAATCCAAGCTTGTTTGCCTAAGTTAACCAAGATGATAAATGGAAAACTAAAAGAAAGTTCTCGTTAAGTGATGGTCCACACCACCAAGCTAGTGGACATTCTCTCTGAGTATAACATCAGAGGCGGGGAGTATTTGTGTTTATTGATGCAAAAGACAGTAGAGCAGTTCCAGCCTGGGATAGAGAGCTCAGAGGCTTGGCCATCAGTAAGAATCTGCACCTTGGAGCAAACACAAAGGCACTGTGAAGAGACAAAGGAACGACAAAGGATTTTCAAGTAGAAACTACATATATTATTTAGAACTCTTCTGATGACATATGAAAGAAACCTTTTAAATAGAAGGTGAATTTATTGGCTCCCATGACCAAATTATAGCAAGAACAAGGAAAGTAAGAGGCTCTCCTACTTTCAGGACTCCTGAGGGCATAACTCTTACTGTTTGGTTTCATTTTTCTCAACGTTTTCTTCTCAATGTTGATGTGCCTTCTAGGCTTCTAGGTCCTTCTCTCCTCTGCCTCAGATAAGGAAAATTCCAGGGGAAGCCTCTGATTGGCTGATTTAGGTCACATTCTCACTTCCTGAATGGATCTGCAAGCTAGGAGGTAAGTCTCGCAGAGGGACTGGAGAGCTCCTGTACTCTTAAACTACTAACTGTTGTTAGGCGGACAGACTGGCAGAACTCCTATCTGGACCTCATGCATGTCCAAATGGAGAGCAGCTGAGGAAGACAGGATGCTCTCTGAAAGGGAAGAAGCACAGATACCATCCGGTGTAAAGGAAGGCCAATGTCCATGTTCATGACAACAGGATCTTTTTTAAAATTTAGGGTGGTGGAAAACAATTTCATTGATATGGTAAAAATGGCAAGTGTAAAATGTCTATCGTGTAGAGTGGTCATCTATGCTACCCTAATCCTATAACCATTTAAAACATATTTTTTACTAAGATGAATTTACAAATTATAGAAAGGAGATTTAATAGAGAAACAGTTTGTAGTTGTGGTAGTTGCTCATGATTCAGATTTCCTGGTGTTCATCAATGGATACTCTAGTAGTCTATGAGCTCTGTTTATGAGAATTAAGGACCCCTGCCTTAAATACAATGCAGACCATTTTAATGGATGACAAAAAAAAAAAAAAACACCCAAAAAAACAAAAAAACACACCATGAAAAATCTTAGGATCAGTGAGGGGAAGCTCAGGAGTTGTCCCAGCTATCTGTTTATGTTGAGGAGACTTGCCTTTTGACATATCAGCATAGCTTAGAAGGATCTCTGAGGGATTTCAGCTTCTGGTCAAGGAGCAAATCATCCCTTAACACTATCTTCGTCCCTCAACTCTAACACACAGAGGATGTTGCCCTTTTGTTAGCATAAGAAGGACCCAATATATAAATATTTTAAACAAGACTCATTTCTGAACTGTTCAGAGACATTTTTTTCCTTATTTTTCTTTCCATAGCTCTCTAATTTCTTCTTAACATATTTTCCTCTAAGCCTCTTTATTTTTAGTTTCAATGCCTTAATTTTTTCCTACTTAGTGATTAAGTCCTACTAATCCTTAGTTTTATCTATTTTTACACTTAAACTTTTTATCTTTTGGGATTAAGTATTTTATCTTATTCTTTAATCATCTCCAGTTTTATAATTTTAATGATCCATCCTTTTATCTTGTATTTTAAATCTCATTTATTTAATCTTATTTTCAAATTCAACATTTTATTCTACTGGAATTCTCTCATACCCACTCTTACTTTATTCTCTTTTCTACTATTCTCAATTTTTACATTTGATTTTCTTCTATAAGCCTCTAGTGCCTTAACCATTTTTTTACTTTTTTTCTTCTCCTTTCTCTGTTTCTTTTTAAAAATACATTTTTATAATAGCTGACAAGATAAGCGCCAAAGTAGCAATAATGATTATGATGATGAACTTGATAATTGATAATTAACAATAATAACAATAATAACAATAAACAATAATTAACAAATGATGATGATAATAATAAACACTTGGCCAGCACCAAGCCTTCCTATACCTACACATGGAAAGACACCTAGTGAATAATTCATAGCTGGGCTCCTGCCTCTGCTTGGACAGCCTGCCCTCAGAAATGGTAGTGCCTACCTTCTACACTTTTATGACAGTTAAGTGAGTTGATGTTTTTAGAACCCTCAGAAATATGCTTGACATAGAGTAACTGCTATATGTTAATTAAATTTTAAATGTGTCCATTTCTAAATGGAGCCCACCGTTTATTGGTATCATAGACAAATCCTCTTGTGGGTCAGGGAATGCAAATTCTATTTTGTCACTGTGAGCATTAAGGAAAAGCTAATCAAAGCAATAGTTAGTCAAGAGATTTGTTGTTGTTATTTGCTTTGTTTTTGTAATGGGGTCACCTGGCTTCTCTGGACAACCTTCATTGTTTTTAGAACCCATATTATTCAGATCAGACAGTTCTGACTTTTTCATCTTTTTTCTCTTGGGCACAGGTAAGTGCCTGCGGCTGACTTTCTTTAAGGACCTTTTCTATCTCCTTATGGGACACGTGAGTTCAGTAACTTGGGGAATTTAGACAATCTGAAGAAAGAACAAATGACCATATATCTGCTTCATAGAGATGGTGCCCTGTGAGTCTGAACAGATTATATTATTACTAAATGAAATTTTCCCCCAGCAGAGCTCCGGTTGGGGATCCTTGCAATGCCCCAACTCGAAGGAATTCCCTCCCTACAAGGGTTTTGTCACTTTATTAATGGGTACCTCCCTCCCCAGACTTTAAGAATTGACATTTCTATCTTTTTCTGCATGAAAACTGGAACCCCAGGTCTTTCTCAACCATTATCAAACACCCTCAGGCAACAAATAATCCTTCAGCTGATCGGCCAATAACTCCACCTCAACACAGATGACCTGTTCTTGAACACTTGTAGAGTGCCCATTTCCAGAATGTACTATCTTGTATATGTCAGGTGCAGGTAATACTTCTTTGCTCAGGACAGTTCTTTAACTGGTGATAAGCTACCTACAAACATTGACAGTTGCCCTTTTTTGATTAAGTAGATTTCTCATGACTTTTTCTCTCAAAAACAGTGTTTTACTTTGTTTTTCTCTTCTGGGACTCAATGCCTGGGATCTCACAGTCTTCTGTATTGTGATAAAACCATTTCTTTGGAAGAGAACTGAATATTAAAACATCCATCAATCCATATCTACAGTTTCTGAATCATTTTTTTTCTAGTAGATTTGTCATAATACTTATCTTTATTTTCATACATACATTCCCTAGTCAAGGTTCACTCTGTGTGGATATATGATTATTGTTGAACATTCATCTACCCCATATATCTATAGCAGAGTTAGTCATCCTTGGATATGAACACCAAGACTGCTGGTGGCTCATATGTTGAACTACCACAGCCATTGAAAAGTGGATGGATTGTTTTCTCCATGCTTTCCCATGCTTCTCCACCTTTAAAAGACCAATTTATTTATGAAAATATTTTTAAAATCACTAAAATTATTTATGAACAGAATACTAGTGGTGTTGAGTGGTAACATATGGAATAAAACCAGAGCTTTCATTTTCCCCACATTTTAACTTCTGGAGTGGTTCTGATGCAGTATGTCTGTGATCCTAGTTGGACTGCAGGGAGTAAGGAGACTGAAAAGTGAAAACTTTACAGATGAGAAGTTGCTCTCTAAGCAATGTTGAAAACTAAGCATTGGGACCATAAGGAAAATATTTCTTCTCCTATTAATGAATAGCTGATAACTTAAGCTGTTTATACTAAAATAACAGAAGTAAAAGAATAATATCTTTTCCCCCCTTCTAGCAAAATTACTATTAAGGGAGTAAGTGTCTTTGACTAAGAAAATATTTTATTATATCACTTAGGGTATCATTTAAGAAAAGAGATAAGGCACAACATTAATAGTTAACTGCTCTTCATGAGAAGGTTTGAAGATATTGTTTTTGTTCTAGAGAGGTATGGGAGAGAAAAGCCAGAAAAACTGTGGGAGATTGCAGCCTGTGTACAGAGGGAGCAGCCAGGAAACCGCTCTGGAGATGCACAGTGGCTTGTTCAAACACCTGCTATAATTTAATCTCCATGAGGGTAGGAATCTGTCAGTTTTATTCACTGATAAACCCCCAAGCATCTTGAACTATGCCTGGCACAATGTAAGGATTTAATAAATGTAGAAATGAATGAATGAGTCGGAATTTTCAGTATCCAACTTGAAATCATTTGTGTTGTTGGAAGGTAAACTCTTCCCCAATCAAAAAAAAAAAAAAAAAAAGGTCAAATTTACTATATTCCAAAGTTCTTCATGAGTTAGGAATTTTCAGAGGAGACTGAGGCTGAATTTCACATCTGGTGAAATGGTGCAGAATAGAGACACCATATGTGGGAGAGTGGAATGATCCCAACCAAATTAATTCAGTAAAGGCAGGGACCCTCAGCCTGAGGTAACCGTGAGAAACAAACCTTTAATGCATGCACAGAAAGAGTGAGGACCGTTTTGGACTACCATAGGACACAGAATCAGGCTTTGGGCTGATCTTCTGTAGAAACTAAGGGATCTGAAGTTCCCACTGGATTTCTAAATTCCACCCATGGGTGTTCCACCACAGGCAAAACCTTGCCTCCATGTACTAGATCAGGACTTTGAGAAACAGCAACATAAAAACACATATACATACACACACCCCAACAAAAAAATAATGATAAAGTTAGTGTTGTGACTACAAAGAGAAAGGTTTAGAAGTTCATTATCCCAAGGAAGCAGTAATTGAAACCGTACTAGTCTAATGAAAATATATTTTGTCTTTTTAAATCCTTAGAAAAAAGAGTTTTCCTTTTAATTGGATGCTCCACTGTATTCAGGTAACTCCAGTCAATTCCCTTTCCCCCTGCCGGAAGAATTACCACACTTTACAAACACCAAGACATTCATCATCCTTGTCTTTCTTCTGTCACTGTGGGATTCCCGAGGTTGGGGTTGATGGATGGGGGTGGGGACAGCCATCTCACATATTCATACGGCTCTGCCCTCCTTCCTCAGATTGATATTTTGCTCATCTGGATTGATGCTGCCCTTACATGGAGGCAAACTATGTTTACAGCCCTATGTTGACCTACGGGCTGCTGTCCATGCTGATGCAAAATACCTCGTCACCTACAGACTCTGCCCAGATCACAAGTCACTGCCCCATTTGTGGCACTAATTCACCCACGACCTCCAATCTCTCCATGGGGAACAGAGCATTCTGCTGCCAGTGACCAGTGTTCCTCTTAGTTGATCTCACTGTCTCTGCTGTTTATTTCTTCAGATGTTGGGGAAATGTCACACTCTTCTTAGCGTCTACCCTGTCGAAGAGATGCCACTAGATCTGAGAGTTTATCAGGCCCTAATGATACTCTTTGATTCACTGCTCAGCAATCTGAAGTCTAGTCTTACAAATCTTTCATGTTTTCTGTACCCCTTAATTTCTTGGGGCACAAAAATTTTTCTTCCCAAGGCACATGTGTAGGGGAAACTGAGGCTATGCACTACCATTTATACACAATTTATGCGTAACAAGAGCACTCGCTAAACACTGTTCACATAAAACACAAACTGTACTTCATCCCAGCCTCCTCTCATTTTTATATCCCTATTTTCCTTGGGTCTTTTCCTCCAACCACTTATTTTAAATTTATGTTATCTAGCTTATTAAATATAATTATAAGTGTTCTCCAGTTATTTCTAGAACAAGATGGTATAAAATTAAATAAACATATACATACAGGCACATGCTCATGCCAAATGAGGCCAAGCTTTTCACTGAATCACTAGGGAGTGGGCACCATCTTCACTACAGTTTTACTACAGGTTCATCAGAGGGTCTTGACTAACTTGCTTCCCCCCCCTTTGTTTTCATTTACTTTGGCATAAAGGGGTATCATAGCAGTTAACCTATCTCTGGGGTGTGTTCAGGTTTAATGAATAAATGTGTATAATGTCTTCAGAGTGCCTCACGTGAGATGTGCTGTAACTGCACATTATTAGTGCTGCTATTACAGCACCACCTTGGGACCCTCAGCCTTTAAGCTGGCTCGAGACAGGAGGTCTCGGAAATAATAACAACTCTTCTCCCAATGTGCCTTTCTCCCTGAAACCTCAGAGAACTTAAAGGTTTTACCTTATTAATGTAAAAAACCCAGCACGAGATGGATGGGAATGATTGCTGAGTATTTCCTCTTTCCAGGTGGGAGACATTAAGGCAACTCTTTTGCATTTACATGCAGCTCACCTGTAATGGAAGCACTTCCCAACATTCTTCATGCAAGAGACACAGCCTACTTCATGGTTTCTCCACTGAGGCATGGCAACAGGTAATGCTGCTGGGAAAAATGGGTTCCAGTCTGCTATTCTTTAAGTTTCTCAAGATAGTGACAAGAGAATCAAGCTACGTTTGTATATAAAGAAACCTAATGGTGATCATATATTTTTATTTAGCCATGGTTTAGTTAGCTAAAGAAAGTATCCAATTTCTCTCCCTCCCCCCCTCCCCTACAGTGATCTCAGTGGAATGAACGAGACACCTCTATTTGTGGTTCTGTAGGTTACTGATTAATTTAAAATGGCTGACACATTGGTGCTAACGGGCACCATTTGGTAGTCAAAATATTCAATTTATAAGAGACTTTTAATAGATAAGAAATCACTGGCTGGGGATCGAGTGTGTTTGCCTATGACTCTACCACTTGAAGGATGAGGAAGCTGAAGCCCTTAGTTATAATCAACCTGCTTAAAAGTAATTCAACAACACTTCTTAAAACTATAAATCAGACAGCCCTTTCCTACAATTAGTTTAAACTGGGAAGCAATAATGATATGATTTTAAGCCTCAGTATTGTGCTATCCTTGATACCTGTTATGATCCATCCTGATGAGTCAGACTCCCTTACAGTGGGGCTCTTTGGGCTCTTCAGTGATGAAGCCTCTCGGAATTGGGCTGCAAAGGACCTGGTTAGATTGGTCTCTTCAAGGGCACAATTACTATCCTTCCTATTTGTCATGGTGAGCCCTTTTTACATTAAATTTCCTCCAACGTTTTTATAAGTGATTTTTAAAGTAAACTCCATAATTTCACTGCAGAAAAACTGGCATTACATACTGAGATGATGGGGATTTTAGTGAGTTGTCTGCTCATGCCAATATGTACTGGAAATAGAATGAGCTCCTGGGCTCTCTGTCACTTGGTTAAACCTCAGCCATTTAGCTGACATCATTCTTTGGCATTTGCCTTTCTTCTCTCACTCCTGTACCAAAGAGTAATGGAAATACAGTTGTCAGCTTCAAATTATTCAAATGTGAGGAAACTAACTCCTCGTAACATTCTGCCTTCCCCATCCGAGCCCCACCCAGCCCCATACAGACCTCGCACCTCTGTTCTTTAATAGCTAATGGGAAAAGAGCCCAGACAATTTCCATGTCAGACATTTAACTTAATCTTAAGCCACTTGCAGTGACCAATTCCTCATGCTTCACGTAAAAGCAGAAATAGATGGGAATTTGCCTGGGCTGGTTATAATGATGTATGTAATGGAAACATTCCTTCTAGACACCTGAAGCAACTAGCTATAGCTTTGAAGCATGAGATTTGCTTTCCCCATTTTAGCATACAGGCCTACAAATATTGTTATTGATCATAAAATTATCCAATCTTTTTAAAATACAGCCACGCTCTTTGATTAAAGTGCTTTCTACTGCCATAAATTACAGACTGACTCCCCCTCGGTGCAGAATTTTCTTTCCACTTAGTTTTTTAAAGCGTCTGCCATTAATTTTGTTGAGCAATTCTTTAGTTTCATGTCAGTGGATGGCTTAAGCAGGTGGAATTGGCAGGTTCATTTTACTCTCAGCTTAGCAGGATACCAAACTGTCTTCTCTAGGAAAATACTGAGTTATGCTGATCTCTGACTTTTGGGAGAAAAGTGCATCCTTCCTTCTACTGGGCCTGGGAACTGGAGCTACAGAAAATCCTGTTGTGATTCAGACTTGGTCACATCACTCATTCCTGTGCTGACATGACTCAGCTCTTCCTGGGGCCCTGACAAGCACACTCTCTTCTCCCGTGTCAAAAAGAATCAGTTCACCCAACTGGGCCACCAATTGTCTGCATGTGGCCAAAGGGAACCGTTATTGTTTGCTGAGAGCCGATCGTAGTACTTGTGTTACAAATCAATTCAAGCCCTGACTCACAGCTTTCTTTCATTCCAAAGAAAGATATTGAGGCCAGTGCATTGTCAAATAGATTTCGAATTTTCCCAGGTTATAACCTCCATTCATTCACCACTAGCCAAATGAGAACACTCCAGATTATTTTTAAGATCAGTACTTTTATTGAAACAATTAGAACAATGTTCTAGTAATTTGCAATGAAGGATATGATTTTGTAGGAATATTTTGAAAATTAGTTTTTAGCATCAATTATTGGGTTAAGTTTATATTTTTTTCCACTGTGCTATTTTAGATTTGGTCTGCGGAAATCTTTTGGAACATTGCTCTCAAAAAAATTCACTCTGAGCCAGCAATCAATCACAATTTCAGAGGGCTTGATTACCAAAAAGACCAAGATGGAATAACCTATCATTACTCTTCATGTGAGCACACGTCACTGCTGACAGTGGTTGCTACCTATGTTATGGGGCTGATTGAAAAGGTAGATTTGATAACAACATTTTTTTCCCAATGTTTTGGACATGGAAAAATGGCCTTTGATTTGTGGCTATAGAACTTATTTGATGGACCCTGTATTGTTTTCAATGAAAAGGGAGCAGTAGTTAGTAATAATCGATGTGATTTTAACCCCCAGTGTTTTTATTTATCCCAGAGATCAATATCTCTCTAGGAGCACTCCCTTCAATCAAATTCACTATGGAGAAACTCTGTTCATCATCTTAACCATATCCATTTCTCAGAACCAATGATTAAATAACTTCAGCATGTATGAATTTGTTTGGGGTGTCCTTAAAGTAGGCTAATTCTGTTCCAGTTGAATGTCCTTGATTATATGGTACTCAGAAGGAGATTACAAAACATTAGAAACTGTTCAAATGTCTTTGTGTTAATTAAATTGCCAGAAATTTTATCATGAAGCTGTAATGATTCCAAGGCCTGGCAGGATGTAGCTCCTTTAAAAGGAGCAACACACTGGAAAGGCAGCTTCCCTTTGCTGGCTTAGCAGGGCTGAAATCAGCCTGCCTGCTAGAGCCCCCGGGAACTGGGCAAAACAGCCCTTTGGTACTAAATCGATGTATGAAAGTTTTGCAAGGAAATTTAAAAATGCATGCAGCACATCAGACCTTGAATCTGCTCAAATCAGGACAAGGTTTTCTACTTCTTTATTTCAAAGTCCAGAACTACTATTTGAACTTGGAAATGTGACTTCTCTCTTCACCTTCATAGCCTGCTAGAACCCATTTCATGAATAATATTTTGGGGAATTTCTCTTCATTCTTATCATTATACTTTTTCTTCCACTCTTTGGAACTTGATAGGAAATGTCCCATGCATTATTCTCTCTCATGTGAACTTTGCAAAACCCTCTGGGAGAGTGTTTTCCCCCTTGCTTGGCTTTGAATGTGGGAACCTTATGATACGATGTGATAATGAACAATGTAAAATTGTTGGTACAGTGATAGCATCCAGTCCATTGAAAACTCCTGTGTGTTTTAAGGAGTCTGGATGGGTTTCCATGAAATGTGTCTCCCTGGAGGTTTTATTCTCAGTCAGTTGTCTCTTCCAATAAATTACCAAAATCAGAACCTGGGATTTTCCTCAATATTGCAAGGAGCCTTCTGGCTTGGCCTGCTGAAAGTTTAACACTTGAAATTTGAATCCAGGTAAAATTTACACATTTCTTTTGGAATCTGACACTGCCCAGTTTACTAAGAGATTTGCCAAGATTTGATGAACCTTTCTATGAACCTCGGGAAATTTCACACTAGGGCTGAAACCGGAAACAAAGCACATTTCACTGGGTGTCAGATTTCATTCTGACCAGCTCGCCAGGCTCTCCCCCAGGTTGTATTAATTATTTCCTGCCTCAAGATGAGGGAGAAAGATTAACTGGCCTCACACTCCCAAATAAAATATTCCAGGGAAAAAGGAGTCCTTTTGAATATTATCTGAAGAAGTTGACATCACAATGTCATTTTCATCTGAACACATTATTTGACCAGTGGCTTTGTCACAATACAGATAGTGTTTGTGAAAATAAATGCATAGGTAAGGACTAAAATTATGACTCATAATGAAAATAACAACAAGATCCACAATGATAGTTTCAGAAGGAAAGAAGGAAGGAATAAAGAACTTCATTAAGATAGTCTTGGATTAATAAATTCATCAATATTTTTACTAACCCCATAGAGTCCTTGACATGGAAGAGGGAATTCAAAGGCAAACATGCAATGTATAAAACTTGACAACTTGGTATATTTTGGCAAACAATTGTGTGTAATTCTCTTTTCAAATAATGAAATCTTTATGTCCTTAAATAAATGATACTTCTTCCTTAAATGTGTTAATCAAGCTTTCTCAACCTCAGCAATATTGACATCTTGGGCCAGGTAGTTCTTTGTTGGTTGCATCCTGTCCATGTTGAGCAGCACCCCTGCCTTCTGTCCACCAGATAACAGAAGCAGCTCCCCTCCGGTCATGACAGTCAAAAGACATCTCTAAACATAGACAAATGTCCCCTGTTGTGCAAAATCACTCCCAGCTGAGAACTGTTTGTGTGCCTAGTGTCTTCAAATGCCTCCAAATTCAGCAATTTGTTTCGTTGCATGAGTTCAGAACACTATATACATCAAGACTACAATTGCTAAACAACTCCAAGGAACATCTAAACACAATCATAAAGTCAATAAATTGGAAGGGATCTTAGAAAAAAGAGGGATCATAACAACAGCAGCAGCCACCACAAAATAAATTCTATAGTATATATCTATTAATAAGGAAACAAAAATGTCCTAAAAAGAAAGTACAAAGATTAACTCCTTTTAAACTTTTTGAAGAGTCAGCATATGAAAATGGTTGCTGGCTCATTCTGCAAAATGGTAGAGCCGCGTTGTCCATTCACCACATGTGATTACTTAAGTTTAAATTTAAATGAAGTAAAATTAAATTGAAAATTCATTTTCTCAAGTCACTAGTGCCCAAAGCTAGATAGTGGCTAGTGGTTAACACATTGGACAGTGCAGATAGAGAACACAAACATCATGGGAAAAAAGTTCTACTGAAGGATGCTGCTTAGATGCAGGAGCAGTGGGTAGAGGTTCCTGTAGGATAAGTTTCAATTTAATAAAGAAAAAAATTACAAAATTAGAGCTTTGCAACAGTTATCTTCCAAAGAGCATGAACAAAATTTGAGCAGTTGCCAAGAAGGAATTTTTGCTGGGTAGACCACTACACCAGATGAACAGAATCCTCTAACTCAGACTCAAAAGGACCTATGTATGAGTTTTTTTGTTTTATGTAATGCAATTTTCATCATTTCCAAACACAACCTCATGGAATCAGAAGAAACATTCATATTTTAAGCTCGAGACACCGCAAATAATACATAACTTCTAGAGCAAAACAATACTCACAAAAGAAGACTGCTTCATTTTGCTTTGTGGTAAGTCTGTTCCCATCTTATGTGCCATCATTTTTATAAGTGTATATTATTATGTCAATATTTTCAAATGAATTCCTGACATTTATAAAGTATGAACCTTAGTCATATGCCATTTTAGTTCATACAATATTCAAATGCAAGATTTAGTCCTGTATTGCAAGGAGTGAAAGACAAGGGCTCAGGATGCTCAGAGCATGACAGGGAATTCGAGTGGAAATCCAAGGCCACAGCACCTCAGTGGGAAAGATATTGCTCTTATATTTGCCAAACAACTTCCAGTTAAAGGAAGGAGTACTCTGGGAAGAATTTGAAATTCAGGTAATAATTGAGGATAAATTCTCCTCAAAAAAATGCAAAAAACTACATATACTCATCTGTTTATCTATGAGCCTTTCCCCCCCAAAGTAAAAAGTCCACTTATAAACACACACACACACACACATACACAGAACTTACAAATCCAGTTCACTTAATTTCAAGGAATCAACTAGTACTTACTGAGAACTTTGTTTTTCTTATGGTCTTTATTTATTGTGCTTTGCAGTATTGGTTAAGACAAAGAGAAGACACAATCTCAGCACTCTAAGAAGCGCAGTAACCTTAGATGAATTAAGATGACATACAAATACAATGAGAGAGTGATAGTACGTAACACTGACCACAAGGACTATTCTCGTTGATACCATAAAGTGACTGTTACAGCTAGAGCAGCCAATGAAGGCTTCAAGGAGAGCATGACAGAAGTGGAATTTAGATAAGTAGATGAAGAGGTGGAAAGCAAACCCTGGATGAAAAGCGGAAAATGAAAAAGGAAAGCGATATCTTGATGAAGGCAAAAAAAGAGACCTGCAGATCAGGACGGGGGTTATGATAGTGAAATCATGGTTGAATAATGAGCAGAGCCCAATTGTGGGTGGCCTTGAAATCCGGGCAGAGAATCATAGACCAGATATACTGTGAAACTGAGACACAGGAAGTCTTTACACACTTTACAAAATCAAGTGGCACAATGATCTTGTCTTAAGGAAGATCACTGGATGCAGGCTGTAGAATGAACTGGGCAGGGTGGGTTGAGAGGGAGGAGAGGAATTATGGTACCAACTTCGTCAGATGGCTGTTACTGGGATTGAAGCATGACATGATGAGTGCTGGGAGATGGTTGTAGATGATGGCGAAGTCTGAGGAAGAACGTTATAGTAATGAAGAATGTTAAACATTTGGTATGGATTATAGTCAGGAACTTGGCATCTCTACCGGATAAACTCAAATACAGGCTTCACTACAAGGAGATAGTGGGATGTTAGCTTCTCAGAGAATCTTTCAGCCCTATGGTGCCCCAATCCTCAGTAAAAGAATCACAGACGAATTAGGTTATTTCTTTTCTTGATCTTTATTCTGCTATTCCTTGCTGAGCTGCTGGAGGGCCAGAGCAGATCACATGCTTTCTCTGTGCCTCAGTTTTAGTATCTATAAAATATAAATTGGTTTGTTACCCATCTCATGGTGATGCTGCAGGGCTTGTGAAATACTGGACCCTAGAAAATATTGGGCATTTGGAAAAAAACTTGTGATAAATAGGAGACAGAAGCCATCTAAAGTTAGATATAGACTTTTACCTTTGAGAGCTGCATATTTCTTACCCTGAAGGTACCTAGAGTCCATCATGAGCAAATATATTTGCACAAAACACACTATGAACAGTACAGAATATTAGAGTCTGCAAATCTTTTAATGTTCTAGAATCTAAATGACGAGTTATAAATGTGAAAGCTTAAAAAGACTCTCTTCAAATTAAGTGATTTTTCTATGCATTTAATACTCTAGAAAGGAATACGTGAAACGAATGTTAAGACAAAATAAAAAATCAAGGGGCTCCTGGGTGGCTCAGTCGTTAAGCATCTGCCTTTGGCTCAGGTCCTGGGATCAAGCCCCACATTGGGCTCCCTGCTCAGCGAGAAGCCTGCTTCTCCCTCTCCCACTGCCCCTTGCTTGGGTTTCCTTTCTCGCTGTCTCTCTCTCTGTCAAAAAATTTTAAAAATCTTAAAAAAAAAAGACAAAATGAAAAATCTTCATGAGCCATCTTTAGGAGGTGAAAAGAAATAAATCATTCTCTTATAAGCAACACCACTGAAAAATCAATTACCATCTCCTGGTCATCAAGCACAGCACTTCCAACCAAGGAGAAGACTACTGTGTGATACCAAAAGCCACACAGGAAATGCCTTATTAATGGTTGGAATTAGCTGATGTAAAAGTAGGAAAAAACCTTGGGGAACAGCTAGTTTCACCCCTTCAGTTTCAAAAGATGAAGAATCTGTTGCTCACAAGGATTATGTGGCAAATAGAAGGTCACATGGATAATTTGTGAGAGCCAGGATTTAGACTCCTGGTCCAAGGACACACTGTTCACTTGTCCTGGAGCAGAATTAGTCTCGGAGCCATCTACAGAGTAATCACAAGTATATTATGCTTGAAATAAAGTGATAATATTTCCCTCTCTGGGGTTTGAATCTTGCCAGAAGAGCAAAACTGAACAGTGGCAGCAAAGGGATGGAAAGAATGAGTAAGAAAAAGATCTGAAACATTCAGATTAAAGGTCTCTTTTGAGGAGGCCTGGTTCGTCTCCACTACTGGTCTTCACTACAACATCTGGTCTTAAAGGCCAGCAGAAAGGAAAAGGAGGAGCTACATTAGAACTTGTAGTGTAGATAACCTATCTCCTAGAAAAAAGATGAACATTAGGGGAAAGTTTCCATTTTTGGATGTATTAGAAAATATGAAAATTTGCTACCAAGAAAGCAGAAAGAAAGACCAAAATTGAACTGAAGAAAGTGAAATTAACCTCAAGACTTTGGAGAACAGAATAATGTAACAAAGAGGAGGAGAAAACTTATGTGATTAGATCCACATATTGGGCATGAGAACTTTCCCAATAAGATGAACCAGGATCTTCTAAAGAAATATGTTGCTGGGTTCACACAATATTAAGAATGCTTAACAAGTTCAGGGTACCCTTGAAATGAGATGAGGTATGTTCATTGTCTAATAGTGATGGGTAACCCTCAGAAAAGGAATTTAGACTGGTTCATGTGTCAACTTGATATAAAATAATGTAGAAGTACAATAATATGTAACATCTGGTGGAAATCTTGCTTGTACTACCTGAGCCCACCAAACTCTACCAGTTTTGCTTATTCACATGAAGCAAATAATAAGGGGGACAAATAATAAGGCAAAAAAACATTATCGGGAGAGACAGAATCTATATTTGGTGATTTTGATTCCATAGGGAGAAAGATGAAAATGTGAAGACCTGGGGCACCTAGATGGCTCAGTTGTTGAACGGTCATGAGGTCATGATCTCAGGGTTGTGAGACAGAGCCCGGTGTTGGGCTCCATGCTCAGCGGGGAGTCTGCTTGAGATTCTCTCTCTCCCTCTCCCACTGCCCCTCCCCCCAACTCTCTCTCCCTCTCCCTCTAAAATAAATAAATAAATCTTTTTTAAAAATGTGAAGCCCCATGGACTATTTACAAATTTTCTTCAAGTTGAGTCTCATGGCTTAATAAAAGAAAGTATTTAGATGATGTTAAATTAACTACTTATTTTTTTCAGAAGCCTATCACCCATTTTTTCTGTAAAAATGGGCAAAAGGTTGGGAGTATTTATTGAATGATTATAAAGAAAAAGAACATTGTGGCATCGGAACACTGGAATAGAAATAAAAAATCTGGTTTTAAGTCATGCATTTCTTCTCCTATAAAGAAGAAATAATTATACTTCTTCAGCCTTTCTCAAGAGTTGTTGGAACACTCAAATGCAAATATAAAAACAGTTTTGCAATGTATGAAGTATTAAACAAATGAAGTTTGCAATGTATGAAGTATTAAACAAAAGCAACTTAATATAATTATTTGTAGACTTGATCTGAAAAGTATTAACCCGAAATTTGAAAAAGAGAGATAATTACTCAGATAAATTGATGAAGCTAGGAATAATGAAAAGCAGCAGATATATATGGGAAGCATATGTTTTCAAGAGTAAAGAATTTTTCAAGATAAAAGTATAACACTGTGGTAATAGTAACAGTTTCAGATGATTATATTCTAATGTACAGAGAATGCTATAGGAAGGCAAGTTTGAAATTTTTACAAAAGACAATACACAAACCTAGAGTGTTAATGAGATTTGAAATAGAGCAATGAACATTGTGTTTACCAAAAGCATACTTATTAAAAGTAATTAGAGTATAATACAATAGACCAAGACTTGTGAAATTACATAAAATTCCATGAGCTGCCAGAGTAAACTAGAGAAGAGACCATTTAGGTGAGAATTTGAAAAGAGAGAGAGAGAGAGAGAGAATGTAACAGAATGGGAGGACACTTCTGATGTAGGATGACAACTTGTCCTTGTTAGCCTTAATAATCCCAGTGTATGTCTGTTTTCCAAGTGTAATTGCTAATAGCATATCTTCCACCCTCAAAATTGTCTTGGTTTGAATAAAAAGTATGAGGTGCTCCTAGTGGAGTGTAAATATAACTGCAAACTTAGATTACGTTTATAAATGCACAGCATGACAATTAAAAAAGAAAAGAGGCTCATTGTATTTGAGCCACATATACAGTGCTGTGTTCAAACCTGGTTCCTATGCATTAAAACAAACAAACAAAAACAAACAAATAAACAAACAAAAAACTCTAGGGTAACTAGGCTAGTAAAAGACTGCAAATTCTCTCATAAGATAATCAATTTAAGAACTAAAACAAGAAAAGACTTAAGTCTAACATGATATTGTCTTCAGTGTTTTAATAGGTGTCTCATGAAATAATGGTGATTCAGTTTCATCTTTAATAGTGTAATAGGAAGATGTAGGATTAATAGGTAGAATTTCTGGAAAGGTAGATTTCAATGGTCTGTAAGCAAGCTCTTTCTAATATTGAGAATTGTTCTAAAAGAGAATGAACTGCTTTGATAGCTAGTGAGCATCCTGTCCCTTGTTGAGTTTAATCAGAGGCTGGATGTCGGCCAGTCATGGCTGATATGGCAGTAAATCTCACTTCCCTAGGAATATGGACTCAGTACTCATAAGACTCCATGTATCTGTGACTTACGTACAAGACCCGACAGATTCTACTTTTTATATTCTTAACTGCATCAGAAAATGAAGTATGCCTCTTCTTTGAGCTCTCGGGCGGTTGGTAAAGGCAGATGGTCAATATCCACTTAGAGCCATAGATTCATAAATAAATAAAGTTATTGTTTGGAAGTGTACAAGTAAATAATATTTACTAAACACTCACTTTATACCAGAGCTTTTCACCTGCAGTACTACTTTTAATTCTCATCATAAACACATGAGAAAATCACAGATATCCCTTCCAAACAGAAAAGGAAAATGAGGTTCAGAAAGCTTTTGATGTGCCCAAAGTTATTCAGTTAAATACTGGTAGAATTGGGATCCTAATAGGTACCCCATGAAACATGTCTATTCAAGCTGACTGTTATTTTGTGCTCCGAATGCCCCAGCAGTGTACCCTCCTGGGAGAGTGCCGACATGCTCTACTGTTTTACCTCTTTCTGTATTTTCCATATAACAGAGCTCTTTGCTACAGAAAATTAAATACCAGATGATACCAGAGGAATGTGCTATAGAGACAGTCTTTCTGCCCCTCTCTGTGTATGTCACCTCTTTTGGTGATATACCTCCCCTCTCTCCTCCAGCTAAAATTAAACCAGCGGAGAATGTTTGCCTCAAAGTACATGCCCTCTCTTAATGAAACGCAACTGTAGTTAAAGGTCAATAGATTAACAAGGGAACACAAATAGACGTTGTTCCTTATCTGGTAGGCAGAGAGATGGTGCTAGCATTGGAATTTGGGGAATAAGAAAACTGGGATTTTGGCGGGGGGGGCTAACATAGGCAGAACAGCAATAGCAGGTGAGGTGAGAGAAAACCGAGGAGACCGTTGAACAGGGTAAGTGAAAGTCATATTCAGCTTAATAGCAACTCAGGGCCCAGCAATGCTATGCTTTAAGAAATCACCTGTCCTAGAATTACAGCAAAATAAAAAAATAAACTTCACATGTGTGCAGCATTTTATGCTTTACAGGACATGTTCACTTGCATTACCTCATTGGATTGTCATGATATTTGAGAAAAATAAGCGTAATTGTCTCCCATTTTAAACCAAAGAGGGAACTGGGCCCCAGAGACACAAATGACTCACCAATGTCCATAAATTGGGAGCCGTCTAGTGATAATGCTTTTCCACTACATTCCTTTTATTCCACAGATACATTATTTGCTCCTTTGGAGATCATTTTGTCTGCCTGTTATAAAGTTGCATATAAAAATAGAGTTTTGACTCTTATTAGATGTTCTGAGCAAACAGACGTTAATAAAGGGACCTAGGTACCACCTCTATTTTTAATGCCACGTAGGCTTGCTTCTGAATTGATGTTTCTTTTCTCTGTGTATAATTATTCTGAATGAATATTTCTACTTGGTGGTTCCAGATTAAAATCTTATGGACTTATAAAGAAAAAAATATTGAAATGAGCTGGAGGATTATCTTCTGGTTAGACTCTTGACGCATTCATTCTAAGATGATCTCTCTCTTGCCTGCCAAACCAGTCTTTGCTGATTTTGATTTTCATTATCGAATCAGGTCATCTAAAGCACCCCACACCAAGAATCAATGAAAGTTACAGTTTCCTTGTCAAGATCAGGGAGCAAACAACAATTGGACTACTTTTACAGCCAAGAAATAATTTGCTGGCCAACAATGTGATTGTGATTCACTGAATTGAGCCACGTGATTTCCAGCAATATTTTGTTAAGATTTTCTTCCAACCCTAAACTATCTTGTAAATACCAACATAAATAGCAATATAAATAGGATAAATTTGACAGTGATTTCTACCTGTCCTTTTGCAAAGGGAGAAAAAAATGGAGTCATGACATAAGGCATGACATCAAGGACTTTGAGACAGTTGAGTGCCCTTCCCAAATAAGATGAATGGAGTCAATTTAGAAGGGGTTTTTTGGTGTATCATGATTTTTCTGAGTTTATTCTGTTACGTGTAGCACCTTCTCGTGACCTTTAGAGGGAATCATCTGAGAATCAGCAGTGTTTCCCAAATCACCTTACATTGTTAGTACTGGAACATTAAAAGTTTTAATTTGCTTTATAAAAGCTTCCAAGGGAACATTAGAGATGGGGATGAGAGATGTAACTTTATCTTGGCATAATCCTGTAATGGCCTTTCCACATGCACAAATGTATTCTAACACAAAACATTCATTCTTATACTGTACTGATTCAGAGATTGTGGAGGAAACTGCAAATTGCCCACCAAAATATACTCTTTCCTTCTTCCATAAATTAGCCCATGACTGCATTGCTGCCCTCTGTTTCCCAGCCTCCCTTGCAGTTAGATATGGGCAAGAGATATATTTCTCACAAATGGATCATTAGGGGAAGTGATGTCTGCCTTTTCCAGGTCTGAATTTTAAAATATTAACTGTAACTTTTCTATGCTCTCTTTCTCCTACATGCTAGCTGGAACTCAGGACATGGCAGAACCTTGGACTTGACTATGCAGGCTTGGAAAATGCCCAGGTGATGGTAAATCTCCTCCCTCCCTCCCACAATCCCCCCCCCACCCCGTCACCTAAACTGGTCACGTTTCGCTTGAAAGCAAAAAGGGACTTGTATCTTTTTTTAAACCACTGAATTTGGGACCATTCAGGTACAGCAGCATAATCTCTACTCGAATTAAAACAGAAGCTGACTGAAAGCCCATCAGCTGTCTGTTCACATCCCCATAGAGGCAACGTAAAGGTGAAGATTAGGAGCAGCAGTTATAGCTCCTTATTGTCAGAATTCAAACAGAATTCAGTATTCAAAGCTAGCATATAAAAAGACACTCCGATTCTTTGCAAAATCTGTGTTTCTTTCCTTTCTGTCTACAAGAACTGTATCCATTTTGAAACATAGACTGATGGTTTGTTGAATCCTCTACTTCTGGGTGAGTAGTGGCCAACTGCTCTTAGCCTGTCTGTGGTATTTTGCCAGATGCAGAAACAGCACCATGATCCAGTCTTCAATGGAGACATTAACTAAATTGAAGGTGATGGCATAGAACATTATTTCCTAACGAGGTTTCCTTAAAATGAGGATGTGCCAGGTATTTTTTTCACAGAAGCAGAGAATGTCCTTGAGTTAAGAAAGTGCTGAGGTAATGTGACTTAGGTATAAGACCCGACAGATCCTACTTTTTACATTCTTAACTGCATTGAAAAAGTCAACAAGCAGTTTTCAGCTACCTACTATGTGTAAGGGCTATGTGGACGAAAAAAACCCCGCCAAGTCTACTTTAAAAGAATTTATGGATATTACATTTTCTCCACAGCAGAGCTACATATCATTCACTGTTTCCCAATTCTGACATCAACACCTGATCTCCACCTACCCGTTCTACATCTCTGTTTTCCAAAGTACTACTATCTTTTAACATATTATATAACTTATCTGTCACATTTATTGTTTTGTACCCCACCCCACTAGAATTTAACCCCAGAAAGAAGGACAGAACTCTGTTTTGTTCACTGAAGTATCTCAAGAATTAAAACAGTATCTGAGACACAGTAGTCATTCAGTAAGTATTTGTGAAATAATGTTGCCCAAAGAGGGGACAGATACAAATGACTGGTGCCACATGGTATAGATATAGGACTTATTGCGATGGCAAGGAATTACAAGAAGAGAAATAGTAGAGTGCAAGCAATCATCTGACCTTCATGACCTTGCCACTTAGAACAGTCACAAATGATCC
The DNA here is from genome assembly GCF_003265705.2 of Callorhinus ursinus. NCBI lineage: Eukaryota > Metazoa > Chordata > Mammalia > Carnivora > Otariidae > Callorhinus > Callorhinus ursinus. The sequence continues at coordinate 55,396,328 of NW_027397068.1, read as the reverse complement.
TTATTTACATCCCATGGCTAACATTCTAGTAGAGAGGGTCCTCCACTCCATAATGCATTATGTAGCAATGGTTGGAGAAGTAACCTTGTTAAGAAGTGGTGCTTCTTCAGCCTGTGATCACTCTCTTATTTTTGGGTAACTCAAACCTGCTGAGCCAACCCTCAGCCAAACTACCAAAAGTGGGAAGAATATGAACCTCTAGAGCATCCAATTTCCCTCTCACTAATAAATATACAAATAAATAATAAAACAAAGAACAAATTTGATCTCTTTAACCCGCTGATACATGGGCAATGGTTTTTAGTCTACTCCAGGCCCTGTTTGAGTAAAACAGGGAAAGGCTTAAGAAATGTCAACTACATCCTGCCTGTTTCCTGGCCCCATAGTAAATGAAGGTCAGCTTCCATATTTACCATCATGGATTATGACTAGGTTTTTTTTTTTTTTGGATAAAGTCCCATTTCACTGCCAATATATTGAGTGCCCCATACTTAATGCCTGTCTTAGAGAACTAGCAAAATGTGGATCTCATGGTGATGCTTCTTTTAATTTCATTTTACAGATTTTGGCGATCTGCCCATATAACAAGAAAAGTAGCAGGGACTCTATTTGAAGATGTTACTATATCAGATCAAAGAAAAATGGCTACATATGTAAAAAAAAAAGATCAAAAGGAATGAATTTAGTTTGATTTCCAGAATTCAAGGAACAAAATATACACTGAAGTCCATCAATGATTTTCAGCGAATCTAGTACTAGTTTTGTGTACATAGGCCAAAAATTATTAAAATCAAATCTTAATTTCATCTTTTCTCCCTTTTTTGGATTTCCCTTTCAGTGTCTACCATTAATGTTTTTATTATTACTATATGAGGGAGGGCAGAGTGGCTATATTACAAAAAAATCTGGAGATAGGTCTTACAGAGGTAGAAGGGTGTAACTTGTATGAGGAAGGAAAATTTATTTTTAAATAATTCAATGAATCTACTATGGTGTGAAAAATAAGCCCCCTCCCTAAGACATGATCTGGAAGATAACTGTAAAACAAAAAGATAATCAAGAAAATTAAGTTCCTATTGGCAACACATACAAGAGAATAAAGGCTACAATGAATAGTAATAATTGGTGAGAAGGGGCCGTAGAGACAGGTGAGTACGAGCAACAAGGTGGAGACAGTAGCAGATGGAGGTATGTGACTAGTGAAAAAGTCCCCAAGGTGGGAGATGCTCAGTACATTTCTACTATACTTTCTGACATCAAATTTGAAAATAATTCTGCTTTATCGATTAAATAGCTTCACCAACCACAAAACTTTAGTAAAAAGTATGTTCTATGCCTTCTGTTAATGGTGAAACTATTTTCTGTTCTGTGCTATCTGTCTTCAAACCTTCAGGTAAGCCTCATCGATACCTTACATCTTGGGTTAGTTGTACCTAAGAGTAATGCAAGAATGGGGGCCAGGAGATGAGTGAAGAAAACAGATGCTGAAGGATATTAGCAAAGTAGGAAGCAGATTGCAGAATAATCTGACCAGAAGAACATAGAAATAAATTCACAGAGATATGCTCCATCATGTTGGATATTAAAGTCAGGGGTAACCTCTGAGGGTTACAGGACATGTGAGTGTTCTGAATTACACCTGGGAATTTTGTCTGGAATTGCCTTGAGCACTGATGCAGACTCTCCAATATCCTGAACCAAGCAATACCCAAGATCTGGGCCAGAAGTGTATCCTTACCACAGTTATGAAATGGGAGCTGAATGGTCTATGAAGTGCTGACACCCAGCAATCTGAGGATGGGGGCAGCAACTTCCTTATCAGGACTGAATTGAGACATTGCTTTAGAAGTTTTTTCCTGAAGGTTTAACCTGCATCTTGTAACACCCGTCCTTCCAAGGATTCCATGAGCCACCCTTCTTGTGTAACTAGGTAGAGTAGATTCTGATGTTTCCAGCTAGGAGATTTGACAAATACAACAGCCTAAACTTGAACTAAAAAAAAAAAAAAAAAAAAAAAAAAAAAAAAAAAGTTTTATTATGGTAAAATGCACATAACATAAAATTCAGCGTGTTAATCATTTTTAAGGGTACAGTTAGGTGGTATTAAATATATTCATAAGATCGTGCAAGCATCACCACTATCTCCATAGTTCATTCATCTTATAAAACTTAAACTATATCCATTAAAGACAAACTTTCCATTATTCCCTCCTCCCAGCCCATGGCAATCACCATTCCATTTTCTGTCTCTATGATTTGACTACTCTAAGTACCTCATGTAAGTGGGATCATGCAGTATTTGTCTTTTTGAGACTGGCTTATTTCACTTAGCATAAGGTCTTCAAGGTTCATTCCTGTTGTAGCATATGTCAGAATGTCCTTGCTTTTTAAGGCTGAATAATATTTTATTGTATGTATATATCACATTTAAAAAACTTCTGTTCATCCATTGATGGACACTTGAGTTGCCTCAACATCTTAGTCATTGTGAACAATGCTTCTATGAACCTAGATGTACAAATACATCTTTAAGCCTGTGCTTTCAATTCTTTTGATACATACCTAAAAGTGGAATTAGTGGATCACAACTCTGAGCATTTTGCACGAGAGAAATCTTCATTTGATTATGGTCTGGTCATTAGACTTCTGAGATAGGCAGAAGCCCTGGTTATTTGGCTTCTATCATAAGCAGATACTGAGGAAACCATTCGAGATTCACATGTAAAATTTTCAAAATTATGCACCAAAGAGAGGGAGAAGTCTTCCTAATATGCTAATATTAGAACACAGCTAATATTAGAACAAGTTATGTCCCAGGCTTATTTTCCTCCAAGTTCACCATATTTTCATAGTTCACTTTTAAAAACATTATAAAATATGACCTTCTCTAAGCCATGTTAACTACACATGTTTCTTCCCCTCATTTTCTCACCCTTCTGCTTTTATTAGTTATAACATTTCTACAATTCCATGGTGTAAAATTGTCATAGTTAGTTCCATAAGCATAATTCCCACACTTGTTAGCATTAGCTGAATGTTTAAATGGATTCACTGCTCACCATGGCTCCATGGATCTTGACTTTTAAATTCATATTTTGGTTGGCTGAAGTCTGTCCTCCAGTAGTTTTTACAAGAATGTTTATGGAAACAATAGTCCTTGATTTCTTGTATGTTTGAAAATATTTTTCCCTGGTTTTTATTATTGTACAGTGGTATAGCTGGACATAAAATATGATGATGTTCTTTTTCATTAAAACTTTGTAGACATTGCTCCATAGTTGCTAACATTAGATGTGATCCTAGAGAAGTTTAAAGCCAATCTTACTGTTTTTCCTCCCTACATATCAGGCTCTTTTTTCCTGCCTTTGCCAGAGGCTCACAGGAGTGTTCTGATATGGTTACATCCAATAATTTTTCTCCGAAAAGACTTGGAGTTGATCAACCTGCATCAGTTTTTCCTGTGACATGCTTTGCTCTCAACTGGAGAATGTCTTCAGTTATTCCAGGCAATCTCTTTAAGGTAATTGTGGACATTTTGTCTTTTTACTGGATATTGACAGTTTCCCATCTGTTGATACTGCAGAGGTTTTCACATCTTCCTGCTAATTCTTGGAAATTTTCTTTCTTTCTACGTAATTTTGCTCATTTTTTATTCAAATGTCTGCTTTCCCTAATTGGATTTTTAGCTGTGCCTGTAATTTTATCTGCTTTCAAAATGTAGTTTGGATCTAAAGTGTTTTTATTTTTTCCCTTCCATTTTTTGTTTTGTGGTGGTTGTAATTGTTTATGGCCTCTATGTTTACATTTTGAATAGATAATGCATGAACAGTGTTCAAACTTTAAGCAGCGGAAGCTCTATTCACCAGGACTCCCATTCTAGTCCCCATCCCTACAGTGAATGCAGGTCTATATTTTCCCTGATGTACAGCAATAAAAATATTTATTAATGGGGTGCCTGTGTAGCTCAGTCGTTAAGCGTCTGCCTTTGGCTCAGGTCATGATCCCAGGGTCCTGGGATCGAGCCCCACATCCTTCTCCCTGCTCAGCGGGAAGCCTGCTTCTCCCTCTCCCACTCCCCCTGCTGTGTTCTTTTTCTCGCTGTGTCTCTCTCTGTCAAATAAATAAATAAAATCTTTAAAAAAAATTTATTATTTTCCTTCTTTACACAAATAGTGGCACACCTTATAAATACTATTCTGAGTTTTGATTTTGTGTATATTTTAAATTTATCTTGGAGATCTGTATTAATATATAAAGGGCTTCTTTTCCTTTCTTCCCTTTTTTCTTTCATTTTTTCCTTTTCTTCTTTTTAATTCTTTCTTTCCTTTTACAGTTGTATAGCATTGTCTGTATGTGATTTATTCAGACTCCTGTAGGCAGATATTCAAGGTTTTTTTATTCTTTTGTTATTATAAACAATGTTGTACTGAATAACTCAGGAGGTATGTTATTTCACAAATGTGCACACATATTTCTTAGGTAGATCCTCAAAGGTGTAACTGATGAACTAAAAGGTATTTGTTTTATAATTTGTATAAATATTGCCAGGTTGTGATCAGTAAGAGCTGTCCTAATTCACACTCCCACCAGAAACATACCAGTTTTCTCACACCCATGCTAACACGTGTTATGAAATGTTTGCTCTTTGCCAATCTGATAGGTAAAAGATGGTGTTTATTGTTGTGCTTATTTGCATTTCTCTTATGAGTGAGTTGAGTACCTAGTCACATGTTTAAGAGCCAACTGTATTTTCTTTTCCTTGAATTTTTCCTTATATCCTTCACTCATTTTAATTGGGTTATTGATTTTTTTAATTTTCTATATACATTATAGAAATTATAAATAATAAATAGTTTTCTACAAGTTTCTTTTTTGTCTTTTAATTTGATTAATGGTGATTTTTCTCTAAGCATACTTTTTGTGCCAAATAGTCTTTCAATGTTTATCCTTTTATGATTATTGAAATTTATATCTTACTTAAAAGTTCTTGCCCCTCTAACATCATTATAATTTACTTCCATAGGGCTATCCTTTTTTTCAAACACAATTTATTCAATAATAAAAACTCAATACTTTATTCAATTCATGCATCTCCACTGATTTGAGATGCTAGGCTGTGCATTGAACTATTTCTGAACTTTTATTTCTGTTCCATTGATCTATTCACCCATTTTTTTTTTTACCATTGCCACGCAGTTTTGATTTAGATAACCATATATGTTATTCTTTTATTCAGAATTTTCTCTGCTTGTTTTTTAATATGAATTCAAGATGCATGTTCTCTAGATCCCCCAAAATCATCTTGACATTTTACAGCTGTTGTGTTATATTTACTTAAAGAAAACTAATACTTATATTATATTGATCTTTCTATCTAAAAATGTCATGAGGTTCACTTTAAGTCCTTGCATCACTCAGGAAAATGCCCAAAATTTATTTATAGAGATCTTACTCATTTCTTACATTTATTCTACATATAGAAATCTCTGTCCAATTATTTGCTGATCACTAATCTAGCCCAACAAACTTCAGTAGCCACATCCATCAGAGAATGCAGACTTTACTGAGTTAGGTCAGTTGAGTCATTCAGAAAACAAACAACAACAACAAACTCTGAAGAGGGGAATATTTAAGATATATCTTTTGTTTCTAAACAAAAATTGTGAGACATGCAAAGAAACAAGCAAGTATGGACCATAAACCAGAGAGAAAAAAAAAAGCAGTCAATAACTTCTGAAGAACTCACAGGGAAATGAAGAATAGAAAATGGGAAAGAGGAATAAAAATACATAAGACACATAGCAAACAAATAAAAAAATGGCAGATGTAAATCATACCTTATCAATAACTAAATTAACTACAAATGGATTAAATACTCCCATCTAAGGTCAAAGATTGGCAAAATAGACTAAAAATATGATCCAAATATATACCATCTATCGGAGACATAATTTAGATTCAAAGACACATACTTTAGATTCAAATACCCAAAAAAGTTGAAAGTAAAAGGATAGAAAAAAATATATCATGTAAACAATAGCCAAAAACTATCTGGAATGGTTATATAGATATCAGATAACATATATTTGAAGACAAAAATGATGACTGGAAACAAAATAAAAAAGGACATTTTGATAAAAGTTCAATCCATCAAGAAGATACAACTTTAATAAACATATAGTCACTTACTAAGAGAATCCCAAAATGCATGAAGTAAAAACTGACAAAACTCAAGGTAGAAAAAGACAATTCAACAATAATATTTGAAGGTATCCGTAGCTCATTTTCAACAATGGATAGAACAACTACATAGAAGGTCAACAAATAAGACTTGAACAACATTTTTAACCTAGTCTTAATAGACATCTATAGAACACCCCACCTAAAAATAACAGGTTACATACTCACTCTCAGGGCATATGGAACATTCCTCAGAGGTTAGGCCATAAAATAAGACAATAATTGTACAAATACTAGAATCATACAAATAGCAATGAATTAGAAATTAATACCAGAAGAAAATTGGGGAAATTCACAATTATGTAAATTAAACAATATGCCAGAAAAAAACAACTGGTCAAGAAGAAATCACAAGGGATATTAGAAAGTACTTTGAGATAAATGAAAATGCAGGCATAACAAAATAAAATATATGAGATAAAGCTAAAGTATTGCTTAGAGGTAAATTTGGAGAGCAAACCAGGTCCAAGTAAAGTAGTAGGAAGCAGATAATAAATATCAAGGGAAAAATGAGTTAAATAAAGAATAAAAAAAGGAGAGAAAATCAATGAATCCAAGTTGGTTCTTTGAAAAAGTCAACAAAACTAAAAACTTTTAGGTAGAATGACCAAGAGAGGAGAGTGAAGATTCAAGTTACAAAGATCAGAAATGAAAAGGGGGACATTACTACTGACCATACAGAAATAACAGATTATAAGAACAATTGTGTAGTAAAAAATTAGATAACCTAGATGAAATAGACAAATTCTGAGAAAGAGAGAAACTGCTGAAACTCACTAAAGAATAAATAAAAATTTTGATGGGGCACCTAGGTGGCTGAGTCGGTTATGTGTCTGCCTTTGGCTCAGGTCATGATCCCAGAGTTCTAGGATTGAGCCCCATATCTCGCTCCCTGCTCAGCAGAGAGTCTGCTTCTCCCTCTTCCTCTGCTGCTCTGTCAAATAAATAAATAAAATCTGAAAAAAAAGAATAAATAGAAGTTTTGAATAGAACTATAATAAGTAAAGAAATTTGAATTGAATCAGTAACCCAAAATTTCCCAAAGGAAAAAAATCTTAGAATGAGATGGTTTCAGTGGTGAATCCCACCAAATATTTAAGGAATAATTGATATCAGTTCTTCACACACACAAAGGAAACTCTTCCAAAAAATAGAATAGAAGGTAACCCTTCCCAATTCATTTTATGAAGCAAGAATTACCTGGATTCCAAAACTGAAGACATACAAGAAAACTACAGCTCAATATACTTTAGGAATAGAGACACAAAAATCCTCCACAAAATACTAATTAAATACAGAAACACATAAAAAATTATACACTTATGAAATAAAATTTATCCCAGCAATGCAAGATTTGTTAAGCATATGAAAATTAATCAATGTGATAAACTGTGTTAATAGGATAAAGGATAAACCACACGATTGTTAAGATGGCAATAATCCCCAGTAGGGCTTCAGTGCAATGCCTATCAAAACCTTGGCTGCTCTTTTTGTAGAAATGGATACACTGATCTTAAAATTTATATGGAAATGCATGGGAACCAGAATAGCCAAAACAATCCTGAAAAGAACAAAGTGGGAGGACTCACATTTCCTGATTTCAAAATTTACCACAATGCAACAGTAATCAAGATAATATAACACTGGCATATGGGTCAATGGAATAGAATAGAGTATAGAGGGGAAAACCCTTATATTTATAGTCAACTGATTTTCGGCAATGGTGCCAAGACAATTCAATGGGGGAAAGAACAGTCTTTTCAACAAATGGTACTGGAAATGATTGATATCCAAATGCAAAATCATGGAGTCGGGCCCCAAACTCATACCATATGCACAAATTAACTCAAAATGGATCAAAGATCTAAATGTATATAGCTAAAAGTTTATAGTTCTTAGAAGAAAACATAAGCATAAATCTTTGTAATTTTGGATTAAGTAGTGACTTTTTTTAGATATGATACCAGAAGCAAAGTAACAAAAGACAAAACTTTTGAAGAAGAAGGGCTAAGCACAGTGAAAGGTGGACTAGCATAAGAGAAGAGACAGTGACTCCACAAGATGGCTGCTGCTGAAAACACTGGGCCAAGATGGTGGAATATACAATTCTCCTAACAGGTAGCACACCTTAACTTATCTTCTATTGTGATATAATTCATGCCATAGAATTCACCTTTTGAAAGTGTACAATTCAGTGGTTTTAGTACATTCACAAGCTTGTGTTACCATCACCACTATCTAATTCTAGAATATTTTTGTCATCAAAAGAAACCTGTACCCATTAGCTAACACACTGCATTTTCCCCAACCTCTAATCTACTTTCTACCTCTATGGACTTGCATATTCTGGACATTTTATATAGATGGTATCATATAATATGTAACCTTTGTGTCTGGATTACTTTATTACAATATATTATATTGCAATATATTGAAAGTTCATCCATGTTGTAGTATGTGTCAGTTTGTCATTCATTTTTTGGCAAAATAATATTCTATTGTATGGATAAACCACATTTTGTCTATCCATTCATTGGTCAGTGGACTTTTGGGTTGTTTCTGTGTTTTTTATTTTTTTTAACTATTATGAATAATGCTGCTATGAGCATTTGAATATCAATTTTTCCATGGACATGTTTCTAATTCTCTTGTGTATGCATCTAGGTATGGATTTTCTGAATCTTATGAAAACTCTGTTTAACTTTTCGAGAAAATGCTAAACTGTTTCCAAAACATCTATGTCATTTTACATTTCCAAGCAATGAATGAGAGTTCCAATTTCTTTGCATCCTCACCAACACTTGTTATTATCCATCTTTTAAATTATAGGCATCCTTGTGGGTGTGAAGCAGTACTTTTTATTTGTGTTTATTTTGCTTTTTGTTTGTGTTTCCCTCTTCTCATATGCTTATTGGTCATTTATATATGCTCTTCAGAGAAATATCTATACAAATACTTTGCATATTAAAAAAATTGTGTTGTCTTTTTATTGCTGAGTTACAGGAGTTTTTGTATATTTTAGATATTATTCATTTATTAGATATATGATTGCAAATATTTTGTACCTTTTTTAAATTAATATTGTTTGTTTCAGGGGTACAGGTCTGTGATTCATCAGTCTTAAACAATTCACAGCACTCACCATAGCACATACCCTCACCAATGTCCATCACCCAGCCACCCCATCCCTCCCACCCCCCTCCACTCCAGCAACCCTCAGTTTGTTTCCTGAGATTAAGAGTCTCTTATGGTTTGTCTCCTTCTCTGGTTTCATCTTGTTTCATTTTTCCCTCCCTTCCCCTATGATCCTCTGTCTTGTTTCTCAAATTCCTCATATCAGTGAGATCATATCATAATTGTCTTTCTCTGATTGATTTATTTCACTTAGCATAATACCTTCTAGTTCCATCCATGTCATTACGACTGGCAAGATTTCGGTTTCTTGATGCCTGCATAATATTCCAGTGTGTGTGTGTGTGTGTGTGTGTGTGTGTGTGTATCACATCTTCTTTATCTTTTATTCTTTATCCATTCATCCATTGATGGACATCTAGGCTCTTTCCATACTTTGGCTATTAAGGACATTGCTGTTATAAACAGTGGGGTGCATGTACCCCTTCAGATCAGTACATTTGTATCTTTGGGGTAAATACCCAGTAGTGAAATTGCTGGGTTGTAGGGTAGCTCTATTTTCAAATTTTGAGGAACCTCCATACTTTTTTCCAAGAGTGGCCACACCAGTTTGCATTCCCACCAACAGTGTAGGAGGGTTCCCATTTCTCTGCATCCCCGCCAACATCTGTCATTTCCTGACTTGTTAATTTTAGCCAATCTGACTGGTGTGAGGTGGTATCCCACTGAGGTTTTGATTTCCCTGATGCTGAGTGATGTTGGGCACTTTTTCATGTGTCTGTTGGCCATTTGGATGTCTTCTTTGCAGAAAAGTCTGTTCATGTCTTCTGTCCATTTCTTGATTGGATTATTTGTTCTCTGGGTGTTGAGTTTGATAAGTTCTTTATAGATTTTGGATACTAGCCCTTTATCTGATATGTCATTTGCAAATATCTTCTCCCATTTTGTCAGTTGTCTTTTGGTTTTGTTGACTGTTTCCTTTGCTGTGCAGAAGCTTTTTATCTTGATGACATCCCAATAGTTCATTTTTGCCCTTGCTTCCCTTCCTTGCCTTTGGCGATGTTTCTAGGAAGAAATTACTGCGGCTGAGGCCGAAGAGGTTGCTGCCTGTGTTCTCCTCAAGGAGTTTGATGGATTCCTGTTTCACATGTAGGTCTTTCATCCATTTTGAGTCTATTTTTGTGTGTGGTGTAAGGAAATGGTCCAGTTTCATTCTTCTGCATATGTCTGTCCAATTTTTCCAACACTATTTGTTTTTTTTTTTTTTAAGATTTTATTTATTTATTTGACAGCTAGAGAGAGAGAGCACAAGTAGGCAGAGTGGCAGGCAGAGGGAGAGGGAGAAGCAGGCTCTCCACTGAGCAGGGAGCCAGACATGGGGCTCAATCCTAGGACCCAAGGATCATGACTTGAGCCGAAGGCAGCCGCTTAACTGACTGAGCCACCCAGGTGCCCCCCAACACTATTTGTTGAAGAGACTGTCTTTTATCTTTTTTTTAAACTTTCTTTTTTTTTTAAAAGATTTTTTTATTTATTTTGAGAGAGAGAGAATGAGAGATAGAGAGCATGAGAGGGAAGAGGGTCAGAGGGAGAAGCAGACTCCCCGCTGAGCAGGGACCCCCGATGCGGGACTTGATCCTGGGACTCCAGGATCATGACCTGAGCCGAAGGCAGTCGCTTAACCAACTGAGCCACCCAGGCGTCCCGAAACTGTCTTTTTTCCATTGGACATTCTTTCCTGCTTTTTCGAAGATGAGTTGACCATGGAGTTGAGGGTCCATTTCCGGGCTCTCTATTCTGTTCCATTGATCTATGTGTCTGTTTTGTGCCAGTACCATACTGTCTTGATGATGACAGCTTTGTAATAGAGCTGGAAGTCTGGAATTGTGATGCCATCAGCTTTGCTTTTCTTTTTCAACATTCCTCTGGCTATTCGGGATCTTTTCTGGTTCCATACAGATTTTAGGATTATTTGTTCCACTTCTTTGAAAAAACTTGATGGTATTTTGATAGGGATTGCAATAAATGTGTAGATTGCTGTAGGTAGCATAGACATTTTCACAATATTCTTCCAATCCATGACCATGGAACGTTTTTCCATTTCTTTGTGTCTTCCTCAATTTCTTTCATGAGTATTCTATAGTTTTCTGAGTACAGATTCTTTGCCTCTTTGGTTAGGTTTATTCCTGGGTATCTTATGGTTTTGGGTGCAATTGTAAATGGGATCGACTCCTTAATTTCTCCTTCTTCTGTCTTGTTGGTGTATAGGAATGCCACTGATTTCTGTGCATTGATTTTATATCCTGCCACTACTGAATTCCTGTATGAGTTCTAGCAGTTTTGGGGTCGAGTCTCTTGGGTTTCCCACATAAAGTATCATACCATCTGCAAAGAGTGAGAGTTTGACTTCTTTGCCAATTTGGATGCCTTTTATTTCTGTTTGTTGTCTGATTGCTGAGACTAAGACTTCTAATACTATGTTGAATAGCAGTGGTGATAGTGGACATCCCTGCTGTGTTCCTGACCTTAGGGGGAAAGCTCTCAGTTTTTCCCCATCGAGAATGATAGTCACTGTGGGTTTTTCATAGATGGCTTTTATGATATTGAGGTATGTAGCCTCTATCCCTATACTCTGAAGAGTTTTGATCAAGAAAGGGTGCTGTACTTTGTCAAATGCTTTTTCTGCATCTATTGAGAGGATCATATGATTCTTGTTCTTTCTTTTGTTAATGTATTGTATCACGTTGATTGATTTGCGGATGTTGAACCATCTTGTAGCCCAGGGATAAATCCCACTTGGTCGTGGTGAATAATCCTTTTAATGTACCGTTGGATCCTATTGGCTAGTATTTTGGTGAGAATTTTTGCATCCATGTTCATCAAGGATATTGGTCTGTAATTCTCCTTTTTGATGGGGTCTTTACCTGGTTTTGGGATCGAGGTAATGGTGGCCTCATAAAACGAGTTTGGAAGTTTTCCTTCCATTTCTATTTTTTGGAACAGTTTCAGAAGACTAGGTATTAATTCTTCTTTAAATGTTTGATAGAATTCCCCTGGGAAGCCATCTGGCCCTGGGCTTTTGTTTGTTGGGAGATTTTGGATTACTGCTTCAATTTCCTTAAGGGTTATAGGCCTTTTCAGGTTTTCTATTTCTTCCTGCTTCAGTTTTGGTAGTTTATATGTCTCTCCGAAAGCATCCATTTCTTCCAGATTATCTAATTTGCTGGCATATAGTTGCTCATAACATGTACTTATAATCGTTTGTATTTCTTTGGTGTTGGTTGTGATCGCTCCTCTTTCATTCATGATTGTATTTATTTGGCCATTTCTCTTTTCTTTTTGATAAGTCTGGCCAGGGGTTTCTCAATCTTGTTAATTCTTTCAAAGAACCAGCTCCTAGTTTCGTTGATCTGTTCTACTGTTCCTTTGGTTTCTAGTTCATTGATTTCTTCCCTAATCTTTATTATTTCTCTTCTCCTGCTGGGTTTAGGCTTTATTTGCTGTTCTTTCTCCAGCTCCTTCAGGTGTAGGGTTAGGTTGTGTATTTGAGACCTTTCTTGTTTCTTGAGAAAGGCCTGTATTGCTATACACTTTCCTCTTAGGACTGCCTTTGCTGCATCCCAAAGATTTTGAACAGTTGTGTTTTCATTTTCATTGGTTTCCATGAAATTTTTTTTAATTCTTCTTTAATTTCCTGGTTGACCCATTCATTCTTTATAGGATGCTGTTTAGCCTCCACGTATTTGAGTTCTTTCCAACTTTCGTCTGTGACTGAGTGCTAATTTCAAAGCACTGTGGTCCGAAAATATGCAGGGAATGATCCCAGTCTTTTGGTACTGGTTGAGACCTGATTTGTGACCCAGGATGTGATCTATTCTGGAGAATGTTCCATGGGCACTAGAGAAGAATGTATATTCTGTTGCTTTGGGATGGAATGTTCTGATATATCTGTGAAGTCCATTTGGTCCAGTGTGTCATTTAAAGTCTTTATTTCCTTGTTGATCTTTTGCTTAGGTGATCTGTCCATTTCAGTGAGGGGGGCCGTTAAAGTCCCCCACTATTAGTGTATTAGTGTCGATGTACTTCTTTGCTTTTGTTATTAATTGGCTTATATAATTGGTTGCTCCCATCTTAGGGGCATAGATATTTACGATTGTTAGATCTTCTGGTTGGATAGACCCTTTAAGTAGGATATAGTGTCCTTTCTCAACTCTTATTACCATCTTTGGTTTAAAATTTAATTTGTCTGACATACGGATTGCCACCTCAGCTTTCTTTTGATGTCCATTAGCATGGTAAATGGTTTTCCACCCCCTCACTTTAAATCTGGGGGTGCCTTTGGATCTAAAATGAGTCTCTTGCAGACAGAATATTGATGGGTCTTTTTTTTTTATCCAATCTGATTCCCTGTGTCTTTTGATTGGTGCATTGAGCCCATTTACATTCAGGGTAACTATTGAAAGATACGAATTCAGTGCCATTGTATTGCCTGTAAGTGATTGTTACTGTATATTGTCTCTGTTCCTTTCTGATCTATGTTACTTTTAGGCTCTCTCTTTGCTTAGAGGACCCCGTTCAATATTTCTTGTAGGGCTGGTTTCGTGTTTGCTAATTCTTTTAGTTTTTGTTTGTCCAGGAAGCTTTTTATCTCTCCTTCTATTTTCAATGACATCCTAGCTGGATATAGTGTTCCTGGCTGCATATTTTTCTCATTTAGTGCTCTGAATCTGTACTCAGAAAACTATAAAATACTCATGAAAGAAATTGAGGAAGACACAAATAAATGGAAAAATGTTCCATGCTCATGATTGGAAGAATATTGTGAAAATGTCTATGCTACCTACAGCAATCTACACATTTATTGCAATCCCTATAAAAATACCATCAACTTTTTTCAAAGAAATGGAACAAATAATCCTAAAATTTGTATGGCACCAGAAAAGACCCCAAATAGCTAGAGGAATGTTGAAAAAGAAAAGCAAAGCTGGTGGCATCACAATTCTAGACTTCAAGCTCTTACAAAGCTGTCATCATTAAGACAGTATGATACTGGCACAAAAACAGACACATAGATCAATGGAACAGAATAGAGAGCCCAGAAATGGACCAACTCTATGGTTAACTACTCTTCAACAAAGCAGGAAAGAATGTCCAAGGAAAAAAGACAGCCCCTTCAACAAATGGTGTTGGGAAAATTGGACAGCCATATGCAGAAGAATGAAACTGGACCATTTCCTTACACCACACACAAAAATAGACTCAAAATGGTTGAAAGACCTAAATTGAGACAGGAGTCCATCAAAATCCTAAAGGAGAACACAGGCAGCAATCTCTTCGACATCAGCCACAGCAAGTTCTTCCTAAAAACATCGCCAAAGGCAAGGGAAGCAAGGGCAAAAATGAACTATTGGGACTTCATCAAAATAAAAACCTTTTGCACAGCAAAGGAAACAGTCCACAAAACCAAAAGACAACCGACAGAATGGGGGAAGATATTTGCAAATGACATATCAGATAAAGGGCTAGTATTCAAAATCTATAAAGAACTTATCAAACTCAACACCCAAAGAACAAATGATCCAATCAAGAAATGGACAGAGGACATGAACATTTTTCCAAAGAAGACAACCAAATGGCCAAAAGACACATGAAAATGTGCTCAGCATCTCTTGGCATTAGGGAAATCCAAATCAAAATCTCAATGAGATACCACCTCACACCAGTCAGATTGGCTAAAATTAACAAGTCAGGAAATGACAGATGTTCATGAGGATGTGGAGAAAGGAAACCCTCCTACACTGTTGGTGGGAATGCAAGCTGGTGTAGGCACTCTGGAAAACAGTATGGAGGTTCCCCAAAAAGTTGAAAATAGAGCTACCATATGATCCAGCAATTGCACTACTGGGTATTTACCCCAAAGATACAAATGTAGGGATCCGAAGGGGTATGTGCACCCTGATGTTTATAGCAGCAATGTCCACAATAGCCAAACTATGGAAAGAGCCAAGATGTCCATCGACAGATGAATGGATAAAGAAGATGTGGTATATACATGTATATACATGTGTATATGTGTGTGTATATATATACATGTATATATATACACACACGTATATACACACACAATGGGATATTATGCAGCCATCAAAAGGAATGAAATCTTGCCATTTGCAACAACGTGGTTGGAACTGGAGGGAATTATGCTGAGCAAAATAAGTCAATCAGGTAAAGACATATATGATCTCACTGATATGAAGAATTCTTAATCTCAGGAAACAAACTGAGGGTTGCTGGAGTGGTGGGGGGTGGGAGGGATGGGGTGGCTGGGTGATAGACACTGGGGAGGGTATGTGCTATGGCGAGTGCTGTGAATTGTGTAAGACCGTTTATTCACGGACTTGTACCTCTGAAACAAATAATACAGTATATGTTAAAAAAAAAAAAAGAAGAAGAAGATAGCAGGAAGGGAAGAATGAAGGAGGGGATTCAGAGGGGGAAACAATTAGATTATGAGACTATGGACTTTGAGAGACTATGGACTCTGAGAACAAACTGAGGGTTCTAGAGGGGAGGGGGGTGGGGGATGGGTGAGCCTGGTGATGGGTATTAAATAGGGCATGTACTGAATGGAGCACTGGGTGTTATACGCAAACAATGAATCATGGAACACTACATCAAAATCTTATAACGTAATGTATGGTGATTAACATAACATAATAAAATTAAATTTAAAAAAATAGAAGCAGCTGGATCCACATCTACTTCTGCATTCCATCTGTTGCAATACCAAACATCTTGTCAAGCCACTTGAAAATTCCAACAATGATTTATGAGAGAATAAATGGAGTAAATGATATTTTAGTATTATTATAAAAATAGTTTTGATAACATGGCATCCCAAAATGGTCTGCAGGAGCCCCAAGAATCCCCAGACCATACTTGATGAACTGCTGTTCTAAACTATATTTATTGTACCATATACTTCTTCCCAAGCCTATAAATCTCCATTCTCAAAATTCAGGGAGTCTGTGTCTCCCCTTCTGATTCCCATCTCATGTTCTCCCTATCTCCTTGGATATATCAGAAAAGCAGTAGAAATATCCCCCATGAGTGAAATTCTTACGATGAATCCATCCTGTTAGCAAAACACATTTTGCCACCTGTAAAACTGCTATGTCAGAAATAATCCTGGTATAACAGGAACATGAGTTAACCTGAGGAATCTCCCAAGGGTAAGAGGCATCCTTTCACATTGCTTAAGGGTGGCTCTGGGATAATATGCCAGACTGTGAGGTATATTTCTCAAACATATTCTCTGCTCTAATGTTTTGAGTCTACTCTACCACTCTTTCTTGTTCCTCTTCCTGGAAACCTCTACTTTGCCCAGAAGAAAAAAAAGTGAAGTCTTCTCCCAAAAATGTATTCTTTCCAGAACCATTTTGCTTATTGCATGTTTTTTCAGGTAAAATATATTTGACCCAAAATACTTGAGGTTTGGTGACTTGACAACATCTTTTCAGAAAGCTAGGGAGGATAGCGGAAAAGAGACTAGCGTGTACTGCTACACTGCTATTTTCACATGGCTATGAGAATAAAAGCTCATAGCTAGTGGTGCTTTGTCTCAGCACCTAGGACAGCATCTTACATATGGTAGGACCTCATCATGTGTTTGTTGAATGACTAAGTGAATGAATGATGGTCTCCCATTACCAAAATTGGGCCTCTCCTTCCAATAGAATGGCATAGCTTTCTGCCTTTTCTCTCTACCTTTCCTCACATTAGTGCAATATACTCTTCTCCCTTACTTGTTGTGATTAAAAACAATCTCATAATGATTTATATACAATATAGTTTTCCATGGAGGCAAGAGGACACTTTTATGAATTTTCATAGAGATAATACCTCCAATCCATGAAAATAGTCTAATGATGAAGACAGCAGTCACTGCAAAGGGCAAAAATAATCCAGACAGGAAAGTTATTTCTTGTACCTCATAAATCAAGAAAGAGAAAAAATACCTGGCCCACCTCTGGATAAAACAGTTACAGCTAAATCCTGTGCCTTGGAAATCTGATGGTGTTTTCTTTTTAGTTATATATTCCTCCTAACTCTTTTGTGGAATACATGTAAAGGACTCTGCGTGACATTTCTCTTTAAATATTATCTCTCCCTATTTTATTTTTCCAAGTAGGATATCCTTACCGGACCAAGAGCCAGATGTTGATCTCTATGTCAGGCCTGGCATATACAAATAATTTATTTTAATAATGCAGAGATTTTTAAAAATCTTTTCGTGGAATATTGTAGGTGCCATGTAGCCAAAAGTCTACCAGGATTGTCTTTTGATCTATTTATTTACGAAAGGGAAAGAAAACAACAACTTAAATTTATATTTAGTCCACACGGACACACTCATGCTTGATTTTGATAACTGTTTCATTTACATTTGGAAGCAATGAAATGTCGTGGATATACTGAGGGGACCTTAAGTTGGAGGCCTGAGTTTTACCTTGGGTCTACCAAACTGTACCAGCTGTACAAACTTAGGCGATTTATTCAGCACTCCTCATTCTCAATTTCCTCATTTATAAAGTGGATATAGTAATAATAACACTATCTCACAGTAATATTATGAGGTTTTAAGGAAATAAAAAATGTGAATATGCCATGTAACCTATACAGCATCTTATGGATATGAGTTAGTGTTATCTATCCCATAGCATGGCACAACCATTCTTGACTTATTTCTGCTGTACCACTAGAGATGAATGATGTTCATATACATGATGCATTCCCAAGTTCAGGCTTCAGGATTGGACAGAGACAGACTGCATTAGAATCCTTGATCTGCCATTAGTTTAACCTCCCTAAGTTTTCATTTCCTATCTAAATCATGGTAAAAATAGTAATACTTAATAAATTTTGGTGAAAAATAAATGAAATAACATATAGAAAACATAGTGATTGGCACATAATAAGGACCAATAAATGTTTAATTACCACTTAAGTTCCAACCACACTGCCTTTAACTCTATCCATTCTCTCCTATGCATAAAAAAAAAAAAAAGTCACAGTAAAAGCGGCAGTAACAATTTTTCGATACACCACCAAAATGGACCTGATGTGACTTTATTTGATCAGTCCCAAATCTGGCACTTTATTCTTTTAAAAATATTATTTCTAATACATCTCTTGATCAACTTTTGTACACCAATTTTATACACTGACTGTGAACAGTCAAGTTGTATGTCCATGACTAATGAAAGAGCTATAGAATTATTAAAACATGCCCTAAGTTTTAACTGTAAACTAACTGAATAAAAATAAACTATTATTAAATGGGAGTTCACCATATATTTTAACATTTAACCTCGTTAAAAATTAAAATATAAAGAGACTTGGAAGCAATACCTTTCAGAAAATTTCCAAATGACTGAAACCATAGTCAATTAATTTACATCATCAAAATTCTAACACTGTTGTAGGCTGGGTGAATACTTAATCAGCGTTGCTTGATGATGGTTTGATGGAACAATGCGAGATAGAACAAAATTAGGAACCTGAAAATTAGGTGATGAATTCTGACCTAGATGTCTTTTCTGGTAAGCATTATGCTTCTCTAAAATGTTGAATTCTTGATTGAAACAGCCTCCACTAAATTCCTTCTGGTTAGAATTATGATTATGTTGTCAAGGTGCTGCTAATGGATCAGTGGACAGATCCTTACTTAGATGAACACTCATTTTCACGATAAGAGATTATAATAGATACAAGATAAGCAGAAACCAGTCTGAAGATGCCACAAATGATGGTAGGGTTAGCTATATATTACTACATCTGCACAAGCATGTTTGTTTGAATGAAGTTAGAAGTAAAAAGAGGAAAATGAAGGAAAGTGTTATAGGAGAATTTTTCTATATACCTAAATAACTACTTTGATTACATTTTCTTTCTTTTTTTCAAATCAATGCCAAATCAATTTTGTCAAATCAATTCTGTGTTGACTGAGATTCAAAGCAATTAATCTTTCTGTAGAACATAGAAAAATAGATAGATCAATCTATGTAGTTTGTGGGACTGGACAAGTGAAGTTGAAGGAAAGTAGATGGGGAAAAAAAGAACAGATGGACAAAGCTGAGTCAAAAATTTGTCTAAGTTATATGAACTCAATTTTACTGATGGTGAATTTCTGATGCCTAACCCAACGGTTGCTTTCAACAGTCAAAACCTTTGCATGGTGGCCAGAATTAAATTTTCTTCTGAATCAAAAGAATGAAACTCTAACCATCTCAGTCAAAACTTTTTCCTTTTGTCAATTAACAGCAGATTGAAAATATTACCAAAACATAATTTTCCTGCCATCAGCCCCCTTGACACAGAGATTATCTCACTTAAAACTTACCATGATTCTGCGAAGTAGGGATTAATACTATCCCCATCTTATATATGAAGAAACCAAAGAACAGAGAACAAGTTGCCTACAGTCACATATCTCACAAGCTTCAGAGCTGATATCTGAACCCAGAGAAGTCCATGAGTATCCTTGTACTCTTAATCACTACATCTATACTTCTTCCAAGAATAAAGTGCTAACAATAGGGCCCTTGGTATGTAGATATATATATTCATATCAGTACAATTGCCTAAAAAAGGTTGGGAACTCTTTTTGGAATTACATTTATAGTACTTCAGCAGATCTATATCTATATATCTATATTTTTATCTATATCTAACTATAAAAGAAACTCTCATTACTTATTACAAAGAAGTGAAAGTTTCCTTTTTCTCCTCCTTTCTTTCTTAACTTTCTCAGTTTGATTCACTTAACTCCATAACACAGAGCTTACTAAAATATATCTATATTTATATATATTTATATATATATATTTATATATATATATAGGCAGGAAAGGTAATATAGCATAAAGAAAGAAGTTGTATGGTGAACGAAAGGTTGGAAGTTGGAAGGTCAGAGGTCAGTCTCTTACCTACTGAACGTGCTCTGACAGCAAGGATGTGAGTATAATTAATGGGAATATTTAGAAGATCACACGAAGGCAAGTACTAATCTTCTACAACACTATGTGATTAAATGCTGATATGCATAGAAAGAAAAAATATCAATCCAGAAATGAGAGAAAGATCAATGTTAGAATCTCTCTATTGTAAGTGGAAATTAAACTGGATTTTACAGGAATGGGGTACATTTGAAAAAGCAGAGAAAATGAAGGTGGGAACTCCAAGCAGGAGGGATACCATGAACTAGTGTGATGTGTTCATAAGACACTGAGGAGAAACCATGTGCTAGAATGTTGTGGGCATTTTTTGGAAATTTTTTGGAAATAGAAGATAAAGCTAGGACTGGAAGATAAGTTACAAGGAGCTGAATTATTTAATGTCAAATATTCTGGTATAAGTCTTTACACTTTAATTTGTAAGCCCGTCTAGACAATGAATGATATTTTGTGCCAGTTGAATTGATGTGAGGAGAAACTAGAGTAGAGAGGGAATTACAAAATACTTGCATATTGAAAACGTGAGATGACAAAGTTCTTGACTACAGTGGTAGCAAAAGGTATAGGGACAGCAAAACAGATGCGAAATTTTTTTTTAAGATTTATTGTTTATTTTTAGAGACAGAGAGTGCATGTGAGTGGGGGGAGGAGCAGAGGGAGAGAGAAAGGGAGAGAAATCTCAAGCAGACTCCCTGCTGAGCATGGAACCCAATGTAGGGCTCTGTCTCAGGACCCTGCGATTGTGACCTGAGCTAAAATCAAGAGTTGGATGCTTAACCAACTGAGCCAACCAGGTAGCCCATGGCAGATGTAAAATTTCAAAAGAATCTGGAGGACTTAGTGACAAATGATCCATGGAAAGTGAAGAAGTGTAAGGATTCAAAAATAACTTTAATACCAAGACCCTGAATATCTGGTAAAAATATACTAGTGCCTTTGGTGGACCCTAGGAAAATAGAAAGAGGTTGTCAATTTTGACAAGAAAGAAAGAAACTCATGTGGAATTGACCAACATGCAATTAGATATCTAACAATACAGCTGAGTAGGAGGTCATAGATTGAGGTTCATCTTTGGGAGTTAACCCCACAAAGGTAAATAATGTGTTTGTACAAATGATAGGTCCTTCAGGAACAGTTGAGAAATTTTCTTCTGACCATGATGAATAAACAGGGATCAGATTTATACTTCTATCTTAAACAACTAAATAATATGAAACAAGAGTTCTGAAACATTTGACAGCACATATTTCAAGACTATGATCCCTGAGAAAAAAAGGAAACACATGAGGTGAACCCTATAATTGCCCGCACATTTCTGCCTGCTGTTCAGATAGGCCAAAGTGGTTAAAATCTATAGTTCAGAATATCAGAGAGGAAGGCACAAAGAGATTGCTCCAAGGACTGCAGAGAGGGCCCCCCAAGCACCTGTGTGAGTACTGCTCTGTACATACAGAGCAGAAACTACCAAAGGCTGAAGAAAAATCTACTGGAAATCAGTAGGTTAAACAACTCCCAGGACTTACACAAAACTGGGAATGATTTATATTCCCACCAGCCAATGTAGATAGGTGTAGAACATGGGGTAGAGTTCTTGGAACTCAGGAGTAGCCTTAGACTATCAGAATATTGGAGCACTGGGTGTTATACACAAACAATGAATCATGGAACACTACATCAAAAACTAATGATGTACTGTATGGTGGCTAACATAACAAAATAAAATTAAATTAAAAAAAAAAAGAAAAGGACTCAGAAAAAAAAAAAGACTATCAGAATATTGGTCCTAGACTGAGGCTGCCCTTGATTTCACCCCACCAAACTCCCAAAAAGTTTCAAATGAAGCCTAAAACTACCAATTTGATTCCAGTAAATGTGCATCAAGAAAAGCAGAAAACAAACAAATGTCCAACATTTATTAATATAATATTCACAATACATGATATCTAATTGAAAATTGCCAGATCTTAAAAAAGGCAAGAAAATAATGACCCAGAAAATAAATCAATAGAAACAGACACAAATTTCACACATGTAATAAAATTAACAGACCAAGAATTTAGAATGACTCATATATATACTCAAATTTTTTAATATTTATATATTCTCTATATTAAAGAAGGTAAAGCATGAAAGTGATAAGGTAAAAAATGAAAGTGATTTAAAAAACAAACCCTTATGCATGTACAGGGTTAGAAGTTATATGGGAAATCTCTGTACCTTCTGCTCAATGTTGTTGTAAACCTAAAACTGTTCTAAAAATAGCCTATTAAGAACAAAACAATAAAAATTAAAATAAACCCCAAACTTCCAGAGGTGAAAAATACAATATCTGAAATAAAAAACACAGAGAATGAGATTAGTAGTAGATAAATATTGGAGAGGAAATGATCACTAACTCAAAGATGTAGCAATAGAAACTATCCAAAATGAATTGAAAAAAAAGAATACAAGCCTTTAAAAAGCCCCCCAAAACAGAGCTTCAGCAATTTGTGGGACAATATCAAGCAAATGAACGTACATATAACTGGAGTACCTGAAAGAGAAGAGATACTAAAAATTATTTTAAGAACTATTGGCCCCAAAAGCTCCAAAGTTGATGAAAATTATAAACTACACAGATGCACAAATCCAAGGTCAATGACCACCAAAAATTATAAGAAAACCACACCGAAGGATTTATAATCAAATTGCTGATTACCAGTGATTGAGAGAAAATCTAAAAGCAGTCAGAGAAGAAAAGACACATTATGGACAGAGGAACAAGTGCAATGAAGACCACTAACTTTTCATCAACAGCAGCATTAGCCAGGAGCAATGAAGTGATACTGTTTAAGTACTCTAAGGGAAAAAAAAAGCTGTAAACCTAGAATTCTATATCCAGCAAAAATATCAATCAAAAGTAAAAATGAAATAAAGACTTTTTTTCAGACAAGTAAAGGTTGGGAAAATTAATTATCAAAAACCTGCAGTAAATGTATATTAAAGAAAATTATTCAGGCAGAAGTATAACTAAAAAGCCAACTATAGAAATAAAAGAGATTCATAAAAATAATCCAATAGAAGACAGCATTAAAAAAAAGGTGGGGTAGGGGGGCAGGGATAAAGAACAATTGAAATAAAAAGTAAACAAATAGCAAGATGTTTTAAATTCAATCACATTGATAAGTATATTGAATGAAATAATCTAAATGCTCCAATTAAAAGGCAAATATGTCAGAGAGGATAAAAAAGCTAGGCCCAATTACATGTTATCTACAACAAATATTTTCAAAACAGATAGTCACAAAGGACTCACATCGAGTATATATAAAGAACTTGTACAACTCACTAATAAGATAAACAATCCAATTAGAGAATGGATAAAAGATTTAAACAGGCACTACTCCAGAAAAAAAAGATAAAACATGAACTGATACTCAGCATCAGTTATCATTAGAAAAAATGCAAATTAAAGCCACCATGAGAAACCACCATAAGCCCATTAGCATGGCTCCAATTCAAAAGGATTAACAATACCTAGAGTTGGTGAGGATACAGATCGGAATTCATGCATCGCTTGTGTGAGTTCAAAATGGTACATTCACTTTGAAAAAGATTTGGCAATCTCTTATGATTAAAATATATACTTATGATATATACCAACAACACCTCCTGTAGATATTTACCCAAGAGAAATAAAAATATATTTTAGCTGTTCAGAATAGCTTTATTCAAAACAAGTCAAAAATGTAAATACCCCAGTGTCCATCAAGGAGTGAATGGATAAATAAATTTGGTATATCATGTAATTGAATACTACTTATCAACAAATTACTACTCAGGAACAAATCAATAAAACATCCACAACGTGGATGGATATCTAAAACATTATGTTAAGCTAAAAGAGCCAGAGCAAATGCTGTATGATTAAAGTTATAAGAAATCCTATAGCAGGTGAAACTCTAGGCACAGAAGACTGATTAGTGATTGGCAGGGGCTACGTTCGTGGAAAGGAGATTAAGTGTAAAGAAGCAGAAGAAACCTCTTGGAGTGATAAAAATATTCTATATCATGATTGTGGTGATGGTTTCACGGCTTTATACATTGAAGTGTACACTGCACACTTCACATCAGTAAACCATACTGTATATAAATGATGCCTCAATAAAGCAAAGCAAGAGATAGGGAGAGAAGTGGGGGGAGGGAGGGAAGGAGTAATAGGTAACCAAAGACCGTGCCTTGAAGAATGGCCACAGTTAAAAGTGCATAGGAGAAAGGGGAAATAGCCCACTGAAGGAAAAAGAGGGCTCAGATAAGCAGGAAGGAAAAGAGAAATACCACTTGAGCTGCAGATGAGATAATCTAGAATACTGGTTCTTAAGAGGTACCACACCACCCAGTGAGGGGGATTTTAGAAATTTTTGGTTGATGGCAATAGTGGAGGATATTTTTACATTGTGTGTAGTGATGGGAGTTGGGGGAGGAAGGCTAGATATCTTGCAATGATTGAGACAGTCACACATAATGAAGAATGATCTTGCATCAAACAAACTTTTGAATGATTCATGAACATTCATACATGTAAAAAAAAAAGGGTTACATTATTTCAGGATAGGACCAAGGTTTTTGCATGTTGTTAAATACACAACTACTGCGTTGTTCTTTATTTTTCTTCTTTTTAATTTTTTTTTTTTTTTAGAGACAGATAGAGTGCATGAGTGAGGTGGGGGGGAGAGAGAGAGAATCCAAGCAGGCTCCATTCCCAGGGCTGAGCCCGAGGTGGGGCTCCATCTCACGACCCTGAGATCGTGACCTGAGCTGAAATCAAGAGTCAGACGCTTAACTGACTGAGCCACCCAGGCGCCCCTTTATTTTTCCTTATTGAAACCTTTACCAACGTTTTTTCATCATCAGTTCATGAATCATGTTTTTGATGGTGGTGCTGCTAATGATATTTGAATCACATTTATATAAATCTGCATTTGTATCGATTGTATTAATGGTTATTCTATATATAGATGCATATTATTTTATTATAAATTACTTTCCTTTAATTCTCATTTATGTACATTTAAGGCACTATTTTGAATTATTAACATTACATGAGTAGGAAAGTTACATTGTCAATGCATTTTATTTCAGGACTTAAAGCAGCATTTACAAGCATTTGTTCTAAAAGTAATTGAGGGTTGATGGGATTGAGAGGGATTATTCTAGAAGACAAGATTGTTAGAAGAGTTGAATTTCAAAAAGACATCAAGAAGAATCGAGACTTAGTATTTAGTATCAGGACAAGAAATTTTGTCTATCTGAAGTTAATCACACTTAAAAAATGAGCAGTCGCTGAGAAACGGAGGCAGAGAATGTATAGAAGATGCACTTAAAGTCTGGTCAGTAAAAGAGGGGAGATAAACAGAATCATTCAGCATACGCAACAGAATCAGAGGAAGAATTATCAAGTTGAAAGAACTTATGTATCCCTAGCCATGGAAAGTAAAGAAGTAAAGAAAAAAAGCCAGAGAAAGTACCAGAAAATCACAAGAACAAGGTCCGTCCTGAAGTAAAGGGAATGGGAGAATCTCTTTAGTTCGAAGATTTGGCTTTGAGCTAATCGACAGGGCAGGCTGTCCACATACAAACACAGCTGACCCACCCATGAGGTGGTGTGATTTGAGGGCTGTTGCTCCCCAAATACCTTAGTCCTTTTCCATGGTGCCTGGTATCTCACAATTATAAATGTGTTCCTTTGATATGTGGGTTCTTGATCACATTGGGTATTAAAGAGGGCCTGTATTGCATGGAGCACTGGGTGTTATACACAAACAATGAATCATGGAACACTACATCTAAAACTAATGATGTAATGTATGGTGATTAACATAACATAAAATAAAATTTTAAAAAAATATATAAAAACTCCTGGACTGAGAAAAATAACATTAAGCCTTAAGGATTTTTACAATTCCATGTTTCTTAGGCCCTTCTCTGAGTTCAGATTTTCACTGAGCAATGTAGGGTAGTATACGGACCCTGGACTTCTGAAACAGAATGAGGGGAACCCTGAAAGCTAAGAAGGACACCAGCCCCCAAAGCAACCCCTCAGCAGTCCTACCAGTTAGTGTAGGGAAGCCTTTGAGGGGCAGCTCTTCTGGCTTTGGGCAGGGCAGTGAGGTGGGGGGAGGGAGTGGGGAGGTAGAAAAGTGGTATTGCGTGTCAGCTGATGTCAATGTTTTCACCAGGAGGTAAAATGAGATCATTTACCAATTTCATTGAGGACTTGGAAAGAGAGAATGCCTGGAATGGCTCCTGGGAGTCTCAGAAAGAAATGCCTAGCCCTGTCAGCAAGCAGATGTGACTGCTCAGTTTTCACTGGGGGCTTTGACTCTGCAGATGGCCAGAGCTGCGTGGGCCTCCATCTTGCTCGAGGTCTCCTCTAGAAAGCAAGAAGAAAAGCAGATAGGAGGGTGTGATAGTGTGGCAAACCCAACAGAAGGAACATTGGGCTGGGCTTCAAAAGATAAATTGTGATTTCATGTCTGTAAATAAGAACTTACCTGGCCTTAGGCAAGCCACTGCTACAATTTCTTCTAGAAATAAAGTTTTATTACTGATTTGACCATGAAGTCTGGCCAGGGAAGGAAATCTAAATACAGAGGAAGTGGCCAATAATTCAGCTGAAACAGAAACAGGTAAGGACCTGGAAGTTTCAGTGAGGCCAAGTAGAGAAATCACTTAGCAAGGGGGAAGGGGAGAGTTGCCAGGCTGATTCCCCCTTCAGAGCGTCTTCCTTTCATTTTTCTGCAAAGCAGGTTGGGGAAGTGGTGAAGAGTAAATAAGTTGAAAGTTTAAAATCCTGCTCTGCCTCTTTTAACCACCTGACTCTGGGCATGTTACTTATCTCTCTGGGCTCCAGTTTCTTTGTCTATTAAATGGGGATGATAATAATACAACTCTGTCCACACTCTATGTTCCATGACGCGGTACAGATAAAATTTTTCTAAGAGGGCTCAGTGCTCCAAGCATAAATTGTTCCCTTTCTGTACTCTGAGTTCAAAAAAATTTTAGCTCGGAATTCACTTTTTCTGAATTCCTATAGCACTTCTCGTTTATGCTCCCATAGTTACTCATTAAACAAAATGCTCTGTTACCTTTGTTCCTGAGAGTATGCGTGTATGCATTTATCTGTCTGTCTGTCTGCCTGTTTTCTTAACCAGACTGCAAGACTTTGGAAGTAGCAAGATATGCATTAGATCCCTTGTGTATCCCTTTCAGCTTCTAGAATATACTGTAGCATTCAGCAAATACTTGTTAAACATATGAGGTTGTAAGTCCTAGAGATAAAACTTCCTTGGGCTCAGTATCAATTACCCAGTTTAGGAAGAGGCAGGTGTAGAATAATTTAGCTAGGGTTTGGTGTTTTTGTTTGTTTCCAGTTGGTCTGTGACTATACATAGATTCAATCGTAATGAAGCTGACAAAGGAGAGATGACATTTTGGAAACAGAAAAGGAATTTTGGATATTGCAGCCCAACATTTGTCACCTCCCTGGCTGATAGCAGCACACGTTCCTTCGTTCCCTTTGGCTAAATTTGGATCAAATGCTGGCTGAGTGCACTAAGCAAGCCAGAACTGCATTGTACCTCTATTTTGTGACATATGAGCTCCGGGCTTTAATCTCCCCTCTACTGTATAAAAGAGGATCTGAGGCTGTTAGACTTCAATCCGGTGATTCATGCAGCTGACACACAATAGATTTCACCTCTCTCCTCACTGCTGCACAATATCAAGCTAAACAAAATGTCTTAGAAAGCTTCAGTACATGTAGTTAGCCTGTCACGGATCTCCCCCTCCCCCAGACACACACACACACTCTCTCTCTCTTTTTTTTTTTTTCTTCTGCTGAGCAAAAGAGTCCAAATGCCCAGCACCTGCCTTTTTACTGACATTTCCACAAAGGTAAAGGAATGAACCTTTTGTCAATTCCAACCAAACGATCTGTTTTGAAACAATGAGATGAAAAGCCTGGGCCCCTCTCCTTGCTACTGGATTACAGTGCAGAGGCTTAAAATAAAGGACATTTGATTTTATTGATTTAATGAGGGATGGAGGCTTTTGCCGGAGCATCCTTCGTGGCCGAGGAACAAGTCTTGTTGGAGGTACCTCCACCGAGGCATTTCTCTTCCATTTGTTGGGTTTTGCGATGGTGCTTGTTTATAGGCTTGGCTGTGGGGGTGACCCACGGTGTTCCTTCCTGTGCTGCATCAAGCAGTCAAATGCCCGCGGTGATTTCAGTGTGTGTCTCTACACAGGGAGACACTGAGGGGAGGCAGCACCGCAGGATAAAGAGCTGCGGGCAGAGGTGACAGGGGGAAAGCACATCTTCGGGGAAAAAAAGAAGAGTCAAATAAAACAGACTGGAAAAGAAATAGCACTTCTAGCTGCAAAAGAGGTTGTGCTCAAAACCTATTATTTCTCGGCAAAGTCTGTTTCAGCGACGTTTCTCACCCCCTCTCCGTCCACACCGTGGGCTCCCCCAGCCCACCCCTCTCCCTCCCCCTCCATTTCCCAAGTTTGAATAGTGAGGAGGCTAAGGGGGTTCAGGCACGATTTTTTTTTTTTTATTGTGGACGGGTCCAGACACAGCTAGATAATCTTTTTGCTTTTGTTCTCTTCTTCTTTGGGGTTTCTTGTGATATTATTATTGACATGTTCATATGGAAATTTTTGCATTATATGTTTCTTCCTTTATATTTGCCCTATTTTTCTCCCATACAGTCAGACTTCATTGTCCCCTGCGCCGTGTGAAAGGGACATTGCCAGTCACCTGCTGACCAAATGTAAGCAGCTATCTACTTTTAATACAGAATTGGATTGCCTGTTTGTTAATAGACATGTGTACAGCCAGGATTCCTGTTAATACGAGCATATGTCTCTATACACTGTGTACATTTATTTCAGTGTATTTATACAGTCCACCCATAGATGAAACACCCCAATTCCCTCTGGTGTTACTGTCTTTCTGATTGCTAGCTTAAAGAGAAACAGCTCCTAAGAGCATATGGTTTCCAAAACCCAGCCCTTCCCCCTCCTTTTCAGTTTATACAAAATGAGCGGCTGCCCCTCCCCCGACAGTTTCTCCTCTCTCTGCCCAGAGTGAGTCTGAAACCAGGGGGCAAAATCATTAGTTCCCAATTACCTTAAGCCATGCAAGATAACCTCTCTCAAGGGTTGTTGGTAAAATATGCACATGGTTCCAGTGTCTAGACAGTTATGAAATATAGGTGTGGGGCTCAGCCACCGCAGAACACCAATGCATCTCAAATGAAGTGCTTTTATTAAAGTATAATCACCAGGATAACTAATTACGTCAATACCACATAGTTAATTAAACCCATTATAGTTACGATTCCCATGGAGAGTAGGTCAAATAAAGGGACCATCTTCTTGACTCTACTGTCCAACAAAAGAAAAAGAAATTAAATAAAACACAAACCTCTTCGTTGATCTTTTTCTTAGATGTTTGATAACCACCCCGTGTGTCATCCAAGAAGATCAAGTGTAAGCCGTACCCAAAGATTGCTGGATTGTTCAGAAGACTGCTTCCAAACTTACCTCTACTTCAATTAAGTGATTACCAACTGTTTGCTTGATTGGTGCAAGAAGTAGTGACAAGTAAAAGTGAAAAATAGAATGAACAGCCACTGTGTTTTTATTAATATCTTGCAGGGAAACATGATGGAGGGCGGTGCTTATGTTTCAGTTCAGTCTGTCTTCATGACTGACGACAGGGAGGTGGCCCATGTTCCCCTCCCAACCCTAGCCAGGGATCGCCAGGGTGACACACTAAGGTGAGGTGTTAAAGCTCATCAACCAGGCTGAAGTCACACAGACTCCATATCCTGCAGTTTCAACAAAAACAGAGCTTCCTTGCACTGACACTCAAATATTAAGGATAATTCCAATATGAACATGGAAAAGAAGAGAATTCAAGAACTCTATTCCACAGAGACGCTGTTTGCCAGAGAAAGAATGTGGGCAAAAAGACACACATCTCCACACCCACAAACACACACACACCCCTCAAATATTAATCTCTGGAAAATAAAACGAAGATATTTGGCTTTTCCTTGCCTGAAAATTCACCAGGTCATTATATCACTGTCACACCTTGTTCTCAAAGCATTTCATTGTACATAGAGAGGATTTGCATGTACTTCTGCTGATTAACAAAGAAAACTTTGTATAAAAGGGCTATGCACTGAGACGTGCAAATGTGGCCAGCCTGACCCCCTGCAGGAGAAGGCAGACAAGCACTAGGAGAAGAGGTAGATGAAGAAGGGGAAAGAATGCTTTGATCCCAGTGCAGCACACACAATGGAGGCGGCACCCCCAGCAAGCCCTGACCCTGGGCAGGCTGAAGTTTGGCATGGAGTCACCGAGCGGGAAGCAATATAATGAGTAGCGTCTCATCCGATGGTGAGCCACAGAAGCCTGCAAAATCCCTGTCCTTGCTGGATTTGCTCCCCACCGTCGTGGCCACGGCTGTCCATGGTATTGCTGGGGTTTGCCCCACTCGGGAAATTAGAACACTGTTACAACTGCAAGAGAGGCCTACTTATTTTTCAGTGAGGACATGCTCATAAAATCCAGACCATGAGCAAAAGGCAATACCGTCCCATAGGCCGCATGAAAACCAAAAGGTCAGGTGTTAAATCCTTTATTTGTCCAATGGTTTAAGCTGACATGTGTGGCATTTAGTTGAGATGTAAAACAACCTTTTATTCACCCCTTCCCCAAATCTCCTCCTTGGGCCTCTTTGTTCTTCCCGTGGAGCTACCAGGCTACCAGTCTATCCCCACTCCCCCGCCAGAAACACTAGGAGAGGTCTCTTTCCTTTTTCTTTTCATTTCTTTTTTTTTTTTTTTTTTTTAACTTCATCTCCTTTGCTCCTTTCTCAAATCAGTTGTCAAGTCAAGGGAATCTCTTGCCATCAACCACCTCTCTCCAAATCCCCTTCTATCCCCACCCTCATCACGTCTTTTTTCTCTCTGCCCTCCCAGTTTCCACTCATATTCCCCTTTCAGTTCCTGTTACACAACTCAACAGATTGGTCTTTCTAAAGAATTCTTCTTCTCATCGGATTGCTCTTTGGCTTAAAAGCATGCATTGATCACCTAGAACTGTCTGATAGAATAAATTATAAATTCTCACTTTGCCTTTAAGGTTGTCTCCATTCTATCTCTGTTCCCTGTGCAGATTTGCCTGTCAGGACTTCCCTACCTGTGACCTATGCCCCCTTGCTGATTGTGTCACACTCCAGAGACTTGAAAACCTCTGCCCTATTCACCCCCAATCCCCTCCACCTCACATCTTTGAATCCCTACACAGTGTTCAATGTTCATCTTAATGCCTCCACCAGGAAGCCTTTCCCGATGTGCCTAAGCTACAGATGTTGTTATCACTCTGATTTTCCAGAACATGGTTTTTTAATATGTATTTGATGACCATTATCATAATGTGCCTATAATAAGGATTGATCATATCATTTTTTCAGATTTTAAACTCTAAAAATTTGGAGACCATCTCTTACTGATCTTTGTAAGAGTATAACTAAGTATCTGTCTACTGGATCTTAATTAAGATTATGTAGTCTCCTCAAAAGCAAGGTAGATATCCATCTACTTGGAAAAGTTTTATACTATCATAGTTCAAGGGAGTGAAATATATGAACACTCAGGCCTTTCCATCTCCATCATTTTATGATACAAAGAAAATGAGCTCCATTATTATAGTTAATTCTTGAAAGAAGTGGGGTGGACAAACTAACCCCATAAATTATCCAAAACTTATCTTGACCCAATAAAATATTTTGTAATTTTGTTTGAAAATTTGTGATGATAAATTGTTAAATTCCCTGACTTATACCTTGATGCCTGAGCAGACCCAAAAGACCCACCTTGTGACTACAAAATTTGTAATGGTTCTTCACCTCCCCTGATCTGTGCTTTCACAACTTTCATGTTGAGCTAAACTCACACTCTGAAATTCTTTTACTCAAACTTCAGAGGCCAATGCAATCAATTGGGTACGTTAATTATACAAAAAGGAGAATAGTAGAGAATAAAGGTCAGTATACAGACATCCCCAACTTATGATGGTTCAACTTACAATTTTTTGACTTTATGATGGTACAAAAATGATATGCACTCAGTAGAAATTGTACTTTGAATTTAGAATTTTGATCTTTCCCAGGGTCAGTGATATGTGGTGTGACACTCCTCTTGTGATGCTGGGCAGCTCACAGCTAGCGAAAGTAAACAATCAGTACACTTACAAACATTCTGGGCCCATAAAACCATTCTGTTTTTCATTTTCAATATAGTATTTGACAAAGTACATGCGATATCCAACACTTTATTATGAAAGAGGCTTTGTGTTAGATGATTTTACACAACTGAAGTCTAAAGTAAGTGTTCTGAGCACATTTAAAGTAGGCTAGGCTGAGCTACAATGTTCCATAGGTGAGCTGTATTCAATACATTTTCAACTTCTGGTATTTTCTTTTTTTTTTATTATTGTTATGTTAATCACCATACATTACATCATTAGTTTTTGATGTAGTGTTCCATGATTCATTGTTTGTGCATAACACCCAGTGCTCCACGCAGAACATGCCCTCTTTAATACCCATCACCAGGCTAACCCATCCCCCCACCCCCCTCCCCTCTAGAACCCTCAGTCTGTTTTTCAGAGTCCATTGTCTCTCATGGTTCGTCTCCCCCTCCAATTTCCCCCCCTTCATTCTTCCCTTCCTGCTATCTTCTTCTTCTTTTTTTTTTTCTTAATATATATTGCGTTATTTGTTTCAGAGGTACAGATCTGTGATTCAACAGTCTTGCACGATTCACAGTGCTCACCATAGCACATACTCTCCCCAATGTCTATCACCCAGCCACCCCCTCCCTCCCACCCCCCACCGCTCCAGCAACCCTCAGTTTGTTTCCTGAGATTAAGAATTCCTCATATCAGTGAGGTCATATGATACATGTCTTTCTCTGATTGACTTATTTCGCTCAGCCTAACACCCTCCAGTTCCATCCACATCATTGCAAATGGCAAGATCTCATTCCTTTTGATGGATGCATAATATTCCATTGCATATATACACCACCTCTTCTTTATCCATTCATCTTTCGATAGACATCTTGGCTCTTTTCACAATTTGGCTATTGTGGACATTGCTGCTAGAAACATTGGGGTGCACGTACCCCTTCGGATCCCTATATTTGTATCTTTGGGGTAAATACCCAGTAGTCCAATTGCTGGATCATATGGTAGCTCTATTTTCAACTTTTTGAGGAACCTCCATACTGTTTTCCAGAGTGGCCGCACCAGCTTGCATTCCCACCAACAGTGTAGGAGGGTTCCCCTTTCTCCACATCCTCACGAACATTTGTCGTTTCCTGACTTGTTAATTTTAGCCAGTCTGACTGGTGTGAGGTGGTATCTCATTGAGATTTTGATTTGGATTTCCCTGATGCCGAGCGATGTTGAGCACTTTTTCATGTGTCTGCTGGCCATTTGGACGTCTTCTTTGCAGAAATGTCTGTTCATGTCTTCTGCCCATTTCTTGATTGGATTATTTGTTCTTTGGGTGTTGAGTTTGATAAGTTCTTCATAGATTTTTGGATACTAGCCCTTTATCTGATATGTCATTTCCAAATATCTTCTCCCATTCTGTCGGTTGTCTTTTGGTTTTGTGGACTGTTTCTTTTGCTGTGCAAAACCTTTTTATCTTGATGAAGTCCCAATAGTTCATTTTTGCCCTTGCTTCCCTTGCCTTTGGCGATGTTTCTAGGAAGAAGTTGCTACGGCTGAGGTCGAAGAGGTTGCTGCCTGTGTTCTTCTTTAGGATTTTGATGGACTCTTGTCTCACATTTAGGTCTTTCAACCATTTTGAGTCTATTTTTGTGTGTGGTGTAAGGAAATGATCCAGTTTCATTCTTCTGCATGTGGCTGTCCAATTTTCCCAACACCATTTGTTGAAGAGACTGTCTTTTTTCCATTGGACATTCTTTCCTGCTTTGTCAAAGATGAGTTTACCATAGAGTTGAGGGTCCATTTCTGGGCTCTCTATTCTGTTCCATTGATCTATGTGTCTGTTTTTGTGCCAGTACCATACTGTCTTGATGATGACAGCTTTGTACTAGAGCTGGAAGTCTGGAAATGTGATGCCACCATTCCTCTGGCTATTCGGGGTCTTTTCTGGTTCCATACAAATTTTAGGATGATTTGTTCCATTTCTTTGAAAAAAGTGGATGGTATTTTGATGGGGATTGCATTGAATGCGTAGATTGCTCTAGGTAGCATTGACATCTTCACAATATTTGTTCTTCCAATCCATGAGCATGGAACGTTTTTCTATTTCTTTGTGTCTTCCTCAATTTCTTTCATGAGTATTTTATAGTTTTCTGAGTACAGATGCTTTGCCTCTTTGGTTAGATTTATTCCTAGGTATCTTATGGTTTTGGGTGCAATTGTAAATGGGATCGACTCCTTAATTTCTCTCTCTTCTGTCTTGTTGTTCTTGTATAGGAATGCCACTGATTTCTGTGCATTGATTTTATATCCTGCCACTTTACTAAATTCCTGTATGAGTTCTAGCAGTTTTGGGGTGGAGTCTTTTAGGTTTTCCACATAAAGTATCATATCATCTGTAAACAGTGAGAGTTTGACTTCTTCTTTGCCGATTTGGATGCCTTTGATTTCTTTTTGTTGTCTGATTGCTGTGGCTAGGAATTCTAATACTATGTTGAATAGTAGTGGTGATTCAACTTCTGGTATTTTCAACTAATAATGGGTTTATCAGGACATGCCCCCACTGTGAGTTGAGGAAAATTTGTATGAGGACTCATTAGATCTGAGTTCTAGTTCTGGTTCTTCCTCCTCACAGAGTGGACAAACCACTTAATATGAAGAAATCACTATGAGATTTCCCCCATACACACACACACTCATGCACAAAGCCATAATGCTGGACTTTCTACATGACATAAAAGAAAATAGAATAGCCTTAAAATTATTAAAGTAAGCAAGTTGAAAATAAAGAACACATTTATTCATCATTTAAAACTGCATGATACTATAATTTCATATTATTTTGGACGAACACACAATTTTCTGCCGATTTGATGTTATACATATATGATTGATTCAAAGAAAAAAGGCAAAATATAATTAGAAAAAATAACCATAATACAAGCCTGGAACAATACAAAACAAAAAACAATGTAAATGTGATACAAACTCAGAACACTAACCATGTCATGTCACCACTACCACTTGTGTATAACTACAGAAGAATGTAAAATAATAACTAAATAAACCAAGGGCTGCCATTGTGGATGGATACATGATGACAGTAATACAAACCCAAGTGATTTTGAATCAACATGAGAAACCATGGGCTCTTCAACATTTTACTGCTTATAGAATTTCTTTTGTTTAGTGATTGAAAAAGCAATTATTCAGGTTGAAAAATGATTTCATTGTTTGAAACTATTGAATAAATAAATAAGCTACTGAAACACACACAAAAAAATTCTGAGTCTAGATGCTTAGAATTTTGACTCTGTCACAGCCTGAAATGAGCCCCAGATAGTTCAGGGTTTACCAGTGAAAATGGAAATGATACAGAATATGAATTGCTATAACCCCATCTTCACCCAAAAAAGATCTGCTAGAAGGGAACAAAAATACAGAAGTAGTCTCCATGTTGAAGGAAAGAAAGAAAAAAAGAGGCAGGAAGGGAAGGAAGGAGAGAGGGAGGGAGGAAGAGAAAAGGGAGGAAGAGAGGAAGGAAAGAAGGAAGGAAGGAAGGAAGGGGACAGAGAGAGAGAGAAAGAGAATGAGGAAAAAGAAAGAAAGAGGGAGGTAGGAAGTGGGGAGAAAAGAGAAGAAACAATACATAAAGGAAAACCTGAAAGAATGTTGAAAGATTGATAAATTTAAGTGACTCCCCTAAATTTCTCTCAGGGTCTTCACCAACTTCTTCAGTTTTCTTCCCTACCTGGATTCTGGGCATCTCACTCTAACAATACCCTTACTAGCAAAATGGTAGTGCATGGATGAGGAATGACCATGGATAAAAAGAAATGGCAACCCTAAGCCTAATTACAATAAAATGTTTTCCTGTGAATGCCCAACAAACAAATGTACATAATCTATTCAGGAATACACTAATACACTTAAGGCATCACCACTACTACACATAAATATTTCCTTCCAATGGCTCCCCATTTTCTGCAAGATCTATGATCCATAGGCTCTCTAAAAACGAAACAAAACTTAACTCTAAAACCTCTTTCTCTGCTACACCTCCACTCTCACAATATTCTGTAGAAGTATCGAAAAACAGAACAAACAAAACAAAACAAAAAAAACCTTACAATCTCCTGGGGACGGTCATCAGAGGACAAAGGAGAGATGGTCATTTTAAGCAAGGGATTCAGTGTTGACTCAGAGGTGTTGGAGAGTATGTCCTCTGCGAAGCCTCCCTTGACCTCCTAGGTGAGGTGGACCCTCCCTTACTAGAAAACGTCTGACCTGTAACTTTCTTCTCTTAAAGCACTTGCCTCACTCAACTAGGTTTCTCTTTTATGTTTATGTCTTCTCTACCAAACCAGAAGTTCTGAGAGAGGTGGGATATTTAATCATTCCTGAAATCTGAATCCTTCACAATGTTCCTGATACATATTAACAGCAATCATAATTACTATATGTATCAGGCATTCAGAAGAATTCTGCTATCATGAAACTTGTACTGAGCTATAGTAAAAGATCCTCTCATTGCTTAAAATACTCTCACAAATATTATCATATTTTATTATTAGGTCCATAAAGACATTTTTTATCCTCCATTTCAAGTTGACAAACGTGTTTAATAGTCCAGTTAACTAACCAGATGAGCTTAGATAAACAAGTTGTAGAATTTTAAAAAAGTTACTTAATTTCTCTAGGCCTCAGTTTCTCTCTTGTAAAATTAAAATATTTGATGTGAGTCTCTTTAAAGTCCCCTTTACCTCTCTGTAACTGCTTATTTGATTTTAGAATGTAAGAATCATCTGGCCGGGACAAGCTCTTAATCTAATTTAATTCCAAAAATACTGGTAGGATGAATTCTAAGGTACTACTTACACATGAAACTGAGGGTGCTCTGAACACATAAGAATAGACAATTTAAAGAATTAACAAAGAACAGAAGGCTCCTGTAGCAAACAGCCAAATGGAAAAAATACAAACAGCCAGAATTGCATTGTATTAATAAAACGGAAGAAGGATCAAACAAACTCACAGAATGGAGAACTATTATAACTTCCTGCAGTTGCTGGCTCTTTCTGTAATCCTACAGATGTTAGACCAGAAAGGGAGGTGTTTAGATTTGAGGGAGAATAGAGGAACCATGAAGGAGGACCAAGGAGTTGTAAAGAGTAAAAACAATTTGAGGATGAATAAGCTTGATGAATAGCTGTCTGAAAATCTTTTCACCCAACAGAGACTGACTACATTTTTTTTCCAGATATTCATGGACTATCCAAAAAATCCACCGAGCAATAGGTCACAAAATAGCTTCAATAAATCCCCCCAAATCAATATCATATAGACCTTTTGATCCAACTGCAATGCAATAAAATAAAAAATTAGTAAGTGACAACTTCCAAAATTCCATGTTACTGGAAGCTATAGAACATATTATCCAAAAATGCAATATAAATATAATCTGAAGAGAAAGACACATGAAAAACTGTGAACATTTACAGTTAAATAACTGAAAATTTACAGGTCAAATTCAGGAAGTAGTACTTGAGAGACAAGTTTTCATTTTAAATACATTTATCAAGAACCAAGAAAGATTTAAATAGATGAGGTACATGATTACTCAAAGCATAGTAAAAGAGTGACCAAGTAAACGACGGAAACAAGAAGGAAATAATAAAAAATAACAACAGGGAATTCCAGTTAAAGATGGGGGATTGGATGTGTGCCTTTTATCCACCCCCTACATAAACCCCATAAACCAATGGTGAAGGGATCTTTTGAGGCATAAATCTATAAAGACAAAGAGAACAGAGGATGAAAGAATAACAATAAAGCTTCAGATGATGAGAAACAGCAGAATGCATATTAAATGGCTTAGCAAACTAAGAAAGAGAATCCTAAACTGGTAGCAGAGAAATCTGAGAAACTTTCATTTGTCTTATAAAACCTCCCTTACTCTCAGATATTTTCAGCCCCAGCATCTCTAAAAGTGAGAGTGAAGGTAGGACCAAACAAAAACAAAAGATAACTGATTAACACTGTTTATGAAACAGATGTCTATATGCCCTCCTCCACTCTGTGTAAGAATCCCTAATCCACCCAACAGAAGAAGTGGAAGCGGATTCTCTAGAGACAGTAAAACAAAGATTCCCTGACATTGGGAGCACGGCATCTAATGGAAAAAAGAAATGGCATGCTTCAAAGTGTGGAATTCAGGGAAAGTTTACACACTGAATTTGAGATCTCCATTCCTCTCTCCACTTAGTTAGTGAAGGAAGCTAATAGCCTAGCCTTATAATATTGAGACTGGAAATTAGAAGATTTTTCCCTGGGAAAACTGATAAACCAAAGAGGAGAGGTATTAAGATACTGGTATTGCAAGTTCCCTGACATAATAACCAGTAGGCTACACTAAAGCCCACAGTTGACAAGTTCCAATCATCTTTATAAAACAACACTCTTAAATATGACCAGGCATGGGGCATGAGAGAGATGAGAAGCAAGTTGGGGGAAAAGGGACTTTGCAAGGAGAAGAAAACTAAACAAAGAAACAAAGCTACTGTTACTTTTAATGAGGTAAGAGAAAATATTGCATCCATGAATCAAGAACAAGATTTTTGTCACAAAGGAAAATGAGAAAACATAATAGAGATCTTGGCTATTAAAATTATAATAGTCAACATAAAAACACAACAGAAGATCTGACACGTAATACTGGCAAAATCTAAGGGACAGTAGAGTAGACTAAGAGATGGAGACGAGGAGAAAAATTATTTAAATATTAGAGAAAAAGAAAAGGAAAGTTAGTGGCATCACAGTTCCAGACTTCAAGCTCTATCACAAAGCTGTCATCATCAAGACAGAATGGTACTGGCACAAAAACAGACACATAGATCAATGGAACAGAACAGAGAGCCCAGAAATGGACCCTCAACTTTATGGTCAACTACTCTTCGACAAAGCAGGAAAGAATGTCCAATGGAAAAAAGAAAATCTCTTCAACAAATGGTGTTGGGAAAATTGGACAGCCATATGCAGAAGAATGAAACTGGACCAGTTCCTTACACCACACACAAAAATAGACTCCAAAGGGTTGAAAGACCTACATGTGAGACAGGGATCCGTCAAACTCCTTGAGGAGAACCCAGGCAGCAACCTCTTCAACCTCAGCCGCAGCAACTTCTTCCTAGAAACATCGCCAAAGGCAAGGGAAGCAAGGGCAAAAATGAACTATTGGGACTTCATCAAGATAAAAAGCTTTTGCACAGTAAAGGGAACAGTCAACAAAACCAGAAGACAACCGACAGAATGGGAGAAGATATTTGCAAATGACATATCAGATAAAGGGCTAGTATCCAAAATCTATAAAGAACTTATCAAACTCAACACCCAGAGAACAAATAATCCAATCAAGAAATGGGCAGAAGACATGAACAGACATTTCTGCAAAGAAGACATCCAAATGGCCAGCAGACACATGAAAAAGTGCTCAACATCACTCGGCATCAGGGAAATCAAAACCTCAATGAGATACCACCTCACACCAGTCAGAATGGCTAAAATTAACAAATCAGGAAATAACAGATGTTTGCGAGAATGCAGAGAAAGGGAAACCCTCCTACACTGTTGGTGAGAATGCAAGCTGGGGCAGCCACTCTGGAAAACAGTATGGAGGTTCCTCAAAAAGTTGAAAATAGAGCTACCCTACGACCCTGACCCAGCAATTGCACTACTGGGTATTCACCCCAAAGATACAAATGTAGGGATCTGAAGGGGTACGTGCACCCCAATGTTTATAGCAACAATGTCCACAATAGCCAAATGATGGAAAGAGCCTAGATGTCCATCAACAGATGAATGGATAAAGAAGATGTGGTGTATATATATATACAATGGAATATTATGCAGCCATCAAAAAATGAAATCTTGCCATTTGCAATGACATGGATGGAATTAGAGGGTATTATGCTAAGCGAAATAAGTCAGTCACAGAAAGACAAGTGTCATATGATCTCACTGATAAGAGGAATTTGAGAAACAAGACAGAGGATCACAGGGGAAGGGAGGGGAAAATGAAACAAGATGAAACCAGAGAGAGAGACAAACCATAAGAGACTCTTAATCTCAGGAAACAAACTGAGGGTTGCTGGAGTGGAGGGGGGTGGGAGGGATGGGGTAGCTGGGTGATGGACATCGGGGAGGGTATGTGCTATGGTGAGTGCTCTGAATTGTGTAAGACTGTTGAATCATAGACCTGTACCTCTGAAACAAATATTACATTGTATGTTGATAAAAAAATTTTTTTTTAAATATTAGAGGATCAGTTGCTAAATATTAGCTATATATAATACTATAAAGACCCATGAACATCTAAAACAATATCGGGGGAGGAAGCAAAGTCATTGTATTCATGACAACTGTGCAGCAGCCAATAGAAGTGGAAGAGAATATAGAGCCCAGGAACAGTCCCTCGTTTATGTGGACTTGGTATATGATACAGGCTAGCACCACTCATTTAATCAAGGAATAGATACACACCTATACATCAAATTTTGAATATTTTTCAATTATATCTATAATTAACAACAAATATGGTTTGGAAAGACAGATTTGGTTGAATCTCATGAAATTGCTGATATTTGACAGTTTTTGACCTACATGAATAATTTCATAAAGTTCAATCTAATACATTCAATGATTAATGATCACCTGTGAAAGAACAGATATAGAGGAATGAACTAAATAATATAACAAAACAAAAGGATGGCCTTTTCTGGATGTGTGAGAAACCGTGAACTGGAAATAAGAATAACTGAGTTCTACACACCAAGAGGTAATGATGGTGGTAGGTGTGGAGACTAACTTAATAAATTTCTAACAGATGGAAAAATTATCAAGATGGAGTTTAAAGTTATTATGTGGGAAAAAGAAAAACGAGCAAAAATGTAAAAGAGAGAAGACAGATGAGATAAGAAATGTTATAGCTATTTGGGCAGAAGAAGAGATACTTAAAAGATGGATAGCCATAACTAAGAGAAAGGGTAAAATTAGCTAAAAATGCTTTCAGGGAACAATAAAAAGCCATAAAACTCAGAGGACAAAAGGAGAGTTAAAAGTAAGAATTTTTACTAACACTTCAGGATACTCCCTAACCAGAACTGAAGGACAAAATGTCACGCATTCCTCAATGAGCTAGTGGTACTAGTGAAAGCAAAGCAGATGTCCAACGCTTTTTTCCCACCTCCTACCACCACGGCCGTCGTACTCAACATTGGGTCCAACGCATGCTAAGTTCACAAAATGTGCTTGATGAAATCTAGTGGGGGGAGGGATTGCAAATGATTTCATTTTTCCCGTTGAGAGGGGTTTTCCTTTGGATTGCACAATTCTTAAACTCCAGATTTAGAAAAAGTCAGAGGCTTCCCATATTGTCTGGATAAGAGTGATTTT
Source organism: Callorhinus ursinus (assembly GCF_003265705.2). Classification (NCBI taxonomy): domain Eukaryota; kingdom Metazoa; phylum Chordata; class Mammalia; order Carnivora; family Otariidae; genus Callorhinus; species Callorhinus ursinus. The sequence continues at coordinate 55,354,194 of NW_027397068.1, read as the reverse complement.
TCTTGCCCTCTTCAACAGCCACTTATGACAGTGAGAATTAAGCCCGTAAATTACATATATTAGACTTGATCATGACATGATACATCTTCTACTTATAATTTAGATGATCTTATATAATGTGCCAGACAGTAATGTTATCATTATTTACAGAACCTTGAATGCGGCCGTAATCATCAATCTAAATGTCCGTGCATTATTTTTAACAGAGAAGTACAGTGATCTATTCCAAGTTAATGCACAGTGAGTACGATGAAGGGATTAAACCAGGAGACAGAGATTTCTCTGCAGCTAAAATAATGATCTTCTGAGTACTCTCCTACTCCCCACCCGTCCCTGGACCACTCTTTCCTTACTTTGGTGATCCAGTAAGTCAACTTCTTCAAATATCCGTTTACAGTTAATCCTTTACAATTTTCATGAATAAAGTAAAAGGTGTGGTAAATTACCAAGGACATTAATTATACAGGCAACATAAAATGTTTGCCCATCATACTCAATAATCTGTCAAATGAAGATGAAATTGTTGTACTTGCACTTACCCATACTGAAACTCAAGTTCTTTTGCAGTTTTAATAGGTGTTAACATTTAATTTGCTTAAATTATTACTTTGTTGATATAAATAGGATGTTTATTTACTCTAGCCTAGCAATAACTGAAAGAGGAAGACTCTAAAGACAAAATAGTCAATTACGTTCCATACCAGGAATCTATGAATCATAACATAATAATTGAGGCAAGTGTCTCCCATCAATCTCAGAGTTGCTGTCCATTTGCAGCATGAGACCAAAATGAAAAAGCTAGGTAGCTCTCCAGTTCCGCCTGAATCATTTTGATGTATAAAACTGGGTTATCCTGATTGAACTCCCAGAGTATCCGACCTTCCCCAATTTTGTGTCCTTTAAAACCACTCTCCAGCCATGATAGAAAATGCAGGTACTCATAGATACCTGTTGACTGAATCAAATGAGTCTAACACTTTCAACTACTTACACCATTTTTGCTCACTTTAACCACAGACAGTTGCTGACCCTTCCTAACCTTTAAGATAAATAATAATGCCCCCAAAATTGTGTGAATCCTCTGAATATCTACTATGAACATATTAACCAAAATACAAATGAATCTGTGCTTTTTTTAAGGCAGGAATTTTCCTGTGCCGTTTCTTTTTACATATGCACAGATGAACTTTTCTGTGTACAAATGAAGTTCTAGCTGTATGTCTTTACAAATGACAAAAGGTGTTCTAAATTCCAGAGCCAGAGGAAAAAGGTGGGTGATGGGAATTAATTAAAAGAAATTAAATATATTTTTAAAAGTCTTTTAATTAAACTCTCATCAAACAAAATTTAAGATGGAATTTATGGAATTTATATTTGATTTATAGAGTTCATATTATATAAGTACATTTTCAGAAAAAAATATACATATATTCAGGCCCTGCTAATTACTAGTTATATGATCTTTGGCAGCATACTTAAATCTCTCTGAACCTTCGTTTCCTGGCTGATAAAATAGAGATAACAACAGTTAACTTTACAGGGTTGTGGTGAAGTTCAAAGGCAAGAATGAGCGTAGAAGTAACTTGTTCATTTTTTAAAGTCCTATACAAATGATATTGGTATTTGGATGAACCACCTGCTGTGGACCCAACCCTAAACTTGAAGTTTGGAGAGAATATAATATAAGAGGAGTACAAGGTAGACTCTCCACCCACAACTATCCTAATACCACTTGGAATCAGGAAATAGTTAGAAAATGAGACAAAACTGTATACAACTAAGTTGTGTGGTCCAGGCTATGCGTGCTGTAACAATTCTAACAAGGGAGAACTTAAAATGGGCTGGAAATGATGAATATTTTCTTTCTAAATGGAAAAGGCTAAGCTTTGCCTGAACAAAGAAGCAAAGATATCTGACAGCTGCTTACACTCTCTGTTGCTTAAAATATCAGAGGAGTATGAGGCTTAGGCAGCTCTGAGGGCTGAGTCACCTTCCTCCTTACTTGGTATTTATTCAGGACGCAGCTCTAACCCTGATGACAACAGCATTCCTGACCTCTGAGCTGCTCAAAATGCTGAGAGGTTTCTGAAGGTGAAACGGACGCCTCATCCAGATTCCCATGTGGCCACCATTCCCAGTGATGCTTCTGAGGCCTCCTGGTTTGGTCGTGGTGTTTGTTCTAAGTGAGGGAGGTCTAGACAGCTGAACAAGAGGAACAAGGGCCAAGTGAGAAATATTCGAGATTTTCTCCTCATGACAATGCTCAAGGCTCAGAGCTGAGGTAATTATAGAGAGAAGCAGTGCACGAGCCTCTACCGTGTACCTTTGGAGCTTGTATATCACCTAGTCTGATCCCGTGCGATTCAGTTGCTCAAGTTCTGCGAGGGTCCGTTTTGAACAAAGCTCTGTAAGTGCTGGATCCGTGAAATTTAGCAAGGCAGTTAAGATAAAAAGATACTGATGGTGACAGACAATCCCACATATATCTTAGGTCCTCCTCTGATCCAGTACTATGTGTAAGCGGGGCTTTTGTCACTATTTTTTTTGCAGGTGAGGAGGCTAAGGCCTAGATAGGTTCCATAACTTGCCCAAGATCCCACAATTTCTAAACTACAGAGAGAAAGTTTAAACTTAGACAATCCTGGCTCTAAAGCCTGTGCTCCGTATACTTAAATTGTCAGAGGGAGAAATATGAACAAATACGGAGAAGTACTACCAAAAAAAGTAGGCAGACTCAGGCAATAGGACATTTCTACTCTTCTAGGTGATGGGACATTTTCACAAGAGGGGAGCCGTGGAGGAGTAGGCTATAAGGGTCATCACATCGCACCCAATTATGTCAACCACAGGGAGTCACCAGTGGCTGGCCAACCATGGGGTTGTTAACCGGCAATAGGCGTGTGGGGCAAGGACCCCGTGCATAGAAAATTTTGAACAACACTAATAAAACCTAGCCATTCTGATTTTAATCATCACCTCATGCCTATAATTCTAAACAAGGAAGTGATCAAATACCCCTCCTCTCAAAAAAAAAAAAAAATATATATATATACCCACACACACACATATATATAGTGTAAATTTTCATTTTAAACAATTGCTGCCATTAATGTTGAGTTTTAAGAATACACTGTAAGGTTTGAATGGTCACATTTCAATTATTTACCCTTTACTAAACATTATGTTCCACATGGAAGTTATTTCAGCAAACTCCCAGTTATACGGTTGGCCCCCACCACACCCATGCTCAGCTGCGTGAATCCAAGAGCAAATTGGGAATTTCTGAGTTTGCCTTGGACAGACATAGCTGGGATTGTTGAGTCAAAAAAAATCAGACCTTGGGCTACTTCACTTATGTCATTCTACGGGATCGCTTGGAGTTTTCTACTTTTATTTAAATGAAAAATACAAGTGTAATATTTTCCTTTCAGAGGTGCAAATTTTAGTTCATACGTAAAATATCCCATGAATTTGAGTAAGCTTTAAAATTAAAATCATTCATTTTGTGTGTTGTTTTAAAACAAAAGATGAAAAATGATGCTGATTATTATTTACCACATGAAAATAATTTCATCACATGGCAGGGCTGGGGGAAGGGTGTTATAAAAATGACCCAGTCAAGGTGTCAAATATGTTAGGAATGCCACTGGGAGTCACTGGATGTTTTTGATGGGAGGGGTCACAAAAGAATGGCCAGGGTGAATCGTAAAAGACACTGTCATTATATCTAACTAGACAAAGAAAAAAGCAAGGTCTGTGGTCTGGAAACAATACAAATATTAGTTATGCAGAGTATTCTGGGGTCTTGATAGGCTGCTGCATTTTCAGGATAGACTATCAATTCTACCTCCAGCTAGACTGTCCTTGAAAGCAGACAGTTCTCATTTTTAGCTGCCAGCCGAGAACACTGCATTTCAAGGAGTCAGTAGGAAATAAGACAATTTGGAGGCTTTTGTCACCCAATATCTTGGGAAATGTCAGCTGAGAAAATCATTCCTTAGAGTTTTTTGTTAAGGATGCGCGGTTGTCAGAACTTGTACTGTTGTTCTCGATATTCCATGCACGTCCCTATGGGAAGATCATACTTCCCCATCCTGTAGAAGACCCGCCAGGCTCCATAGCTGACTTGCTTCAGCTCGTAAAATGTCAGTAGATGTAACAAGTGTTTTGGGCAGTTTTAAGAGTCAGTGTGTGCTTTGTGGTGTTTTTCCCCCCAGTCTCTGTGATCAGGAAAGCATGGAGCCGCTAACCACCTGGGTTCCTGAGTGACTGCAATGGGCAGTATTCCTTTGTCAAGGTATGATGAATATGCAGCATGGACAAGAAATAAACATTGGAATTTTAAGCCACTAAGATTTCCTAGTTATTTGTCACCACAACACTAACTAGCCCAACTGAATTGACAGAGTAGTCTTTCCATTTAGGCAGATACTCTCAAATTTCAACCCAAATTTATCCAGACCAGGAGAAATTACATTCGTGGAACTCACTGTATAGATATCAGTAGAATTGCTTTGACTGAATAGCCGTTGATGTGAGAATCATTCCTATTGAAAGACACTATAAACATCCCTCATAACACTCACCCCGGTCCACACATAAGGACGTTGTCATGGTTTAGGGGCATTCTGCTGATGTAACTTGCTGAACATCCTCAGAAGAGGCTCTAAGCTTCCTGGCAATTGACCTGAAAAAGATGAACTTGATCAAGTCTACGATAGGCAGTATTTAAAAGACAGAAATAGCTGATTTTGCTCAGGACAACTTGAACAATCCTTAACACAAAGCCAAGGCAGAGAGGGAGAAATGTTGAGCCAGGTCTATTCATCATTATTCCTTCAAAGCTTCCCTTATCGCCCGTTCCTCCCCCCTCCTCCGGTAAACATGAAAAAAAAAAAATCTAGCAATTAAAATGTCTGGCCCAGGGAGACAGAGAGCTCAGCCCCAGTCCCTACCTAAAACTGGGCCTCAGGACCCCTAAGGCTTCATTCTGGTGTAGGTGCAGATCTGCCATTTGCTGACAGATCCTTTCCCAGCACCAAGTATGTTGGGGTCACTGGGAAAGAGGAAACTTATGAATAAATCTGAAAGGGGGTCTGAAAATTTAGATGAATGCCAAAGGAGTCCTTTGTGAATAAAATTAAGCAGTCATTGCCATAGAGGACAAACATTGTAGCTGGCTCTGCTTCACGGCTACCTCCCAAGGCTTCCTCCGGGAGGCAGACGCATGGGTCTGTGTTAAATGGCTTAATTTTCTTAATCAACTATTTCATTGTGAGTTTTTAATTTCATTCCCAGGCTTATTTTTTTTTTTCATTTTGCCATAATACAGCTCTAAGTACCGTGGCAAACATTTGACAGTTTGCTCAGCAGGTGCTGGGCTCTGCAGAGCTTGCACAGCTCTACCTTTTATTAATTGGGTTTCAAAATGTGTTCCTGTGTGAACAGAAGCTAAGATGGGACTATTGTACCTGTCAACATGAAGCTGGGCGAAATAAAATATTTGGAATGTGTTTTAAAATAACTCATTGTGCGCTTGATCGGTTGAGAATTTAAAAGCAGAAACATTCCTTAATGTTGAAATAAATAATCATGCAATCAAAATGGCAATAAAATTAAAGAAACGATGGGGTTTGTTCAAGGTGCTTCGGTATTTGATAACAATGAGAACATTTTTTTATGCCCAATAGGTTATGCATTGAGAAGGTAGTCCTGAAAAAGCATTTTAGTAAAAACTCTAGGGGCCTGGGGAGGTAGTACCTACTTTGAAAACCAACAATGAAGGCTCTCTAAATACTTCTGATGTTTCCAATTTAATTTTTGTTTCAATTTGCAAGGTTTTTTTTCCACTCATCAGGAAAAACTCTCAATCCAAAATTTCAAATTTTACTCTAAAAGAAGCCCTGCCAAGCCTTGATGTTCTGAGGATTGTGTCTCTCTTTTGGTGAAGCAGAAGTATTTTTTCCCCCTTTTTCATGTATGTACTTCATAATTCAATGACCTTTAATGACATATATTCTAAGACTTCCACTCAAGGCAAAAGATAAAAGGGAGGGGAGGAGAGCACAGTAAAAGTTGACCAAAAAAATCCCAGTCCCTCTCTTGTCATTAGCACTGTCATTTCCATCATTAATTTTGCCCAACTCTGAAATAATGAATGTTCTCTGTGTCCTCTCAAGCGCCTATCGGCAGTTCCCCTAAAAAGGGTTGTGTCCCAAGTTTAAGCATGGGGAAAATAAAGATGAAGCCACAACAATCATAAGATGAAAGTCTAGAGAAGTTATATATATATATATATATATATATATATATATATATATATATATGCTTGTTTCTGGTTAAAAAAACAACATATCATCATTGTAAAAATCTTAAAGAGTTATGGCAATGGGCAAAATAAAAAATGAAAAACCCCTGAAATTTTGCTCTCAGATAGGGCCAGTTTAGTCTATTCTCTACTGGATTCATTCCATGCATTTACACACACACACATACACACACACACACACACACACGCACATGCACACACACACTTTTGTTGAAAAACAAAAATAGAGCCATATCAGTGTGTTTCAACTTGCTTTGTACACTTGTCGATATATCAAGGACAATGTTTTTGTTTGATGTATAGAACTGCCACATTCTTTTGATGTCTGTCCAGTATTTCACTGAAATCCAGTACATGGATGGAAAGTAATTTTTTAACAAATTCTTATTGACAAATGTTTCCAATGTTTCTGATATGTCAATATTACAGTCACTTGGTTAGATATTCCTGGAGGATAGATTTCTAAAAACAGAACTAAGGAGTTAAAAGCTAAAATATTGCTACATATTTCCAAGTTTCCTCCAAAAACGTTGTAGCAATTTACATTGTAGCAATTTACATTCCGATCAACAATGTATGAGAAAATATGCCACTCCACCTATTTTTAAGCTTTGCTAATCTGAAAGATAAAATGTATCTCACCATTGTGTAAATTTCCATTTTTAGCTACACTGAGTTTATTTACACATATTTACTTGGATTCTTTACAATATTGTGTCATCTTACCAAGGAATATGGGACAGCTTTATTAAGTTTTCTTTACTCTTTCAGTAAAGCTGTATTATTTTCCTGATCTCTTGCAAATTTTTTACTAAATTTCTATGTATTATATATATTTCATTGTTGATGAATTGGGATTTTTTTCATTATATTTTTCAAGTGATTTTACTAATATAATAAAGCCTATTGATACTTGAATTCATGTTTTCTTTCTAGCCACTTTCCTAAACTCTATTAATTTTAGTAAAGTTTCATTTGTTTTCGGTTGTTGTTTTTTGATGTTGTTCTTCAGGAAATTGTCATACTGTCACTGGTCATACGTTTTGCTTTTTATTTTCCAGTAAGGATGCAGTAATAACAGTGGCCATTCTCATCTTATTTCAGAATTCAGTGAGAAAGACTTTAGTTTCTCATTAGACCACTTTAGAATTTGGACCACTTTAGGAATCTAATAAAAGTAATAGACCCTCTTTCTCCTTCCTTCAAATGCGCTGCACAAACAAGAAAATTTTTCATACGTTTTTAGTTGATACATACACTGCTTGAGGCTGATGAATACACTCACACAAAAACACACCACAGGACAGGCTCGACTGACATAACTAAAGTTGCTTCAACAGGGACCGGCCAAAGGGAAAATTTCCAAGTAGGCGAAGGGTGTCGATTTAATGCAACAAGCATTTGTTGAGCTCTCATTAGGGGTTCTAGTTACCCAACAGAAGGGTTAGCTTTCCAATGCAATTAAAAACAGACACTGTGCAAGACACTGGCTATAAATCCTCCTTGAATTACTCTCTGTCTATCCAGAAGGAGAGACAGATAAGTAAACAAAACAACACAAAAATGGTGGTATTAAAGAAGTGTGCATTCTGGATGAGAGCATACCTGTATACCGTTTTCATCAACTATAGGAAGTTTTACAGAGAATGTGCCTTTTGGAGTGAGATTTTAAAGATGGTATTGAAGGGGCAAAGGCATTCCAAAAGAGAAACAACAAGAGCAAAGGTAGTTTGGCCTCAGATATTTGTAGAATGATGGGTAGTCCCCTGTGCTTGGAACACAGGAAAAGTGCAAAGATTTTCATTGCATGGTTTGAAATGACTTTGTTTTTATGGTAGCCTCAGCCAAAATAACATAGTGTTACAAATCTTGCAAAATAAAGATTCCTCAGAAACCTCACACAAATTGCATAACTCTTGAACTATTTTTGTTTCAGGGGAGAAACCTCATAGATATGCTCAGTCTTACCAATGGTTTTACCAATTTAGTCCTTTTGTTCCGTTCTTACTTAATTGATCCAGAATATCGTGGCTTGCTGAGAATGCCTGAGGGCTTTCTTTGTCTGGTACCAATTTCAGAAATTTCTGACTGAATGCTTAGTGGAAGTTGTTAGCAGTGGTTGGAAATTTAGTGTGAAAAAGCTGGCTTTGGGGAATTTAACCTAGAAATACCAATTACCTATTTTACATCCATACATAGAAAAAAAATATGTCTCTTAGAAATATTCACTTGCATTCTATTCCTCTTAATTAAATTCCTTGTATATATTTATCCACGAATGGCATGCCTTTTTCCCATTGTTTCGGTCAATCCATTGTCTTGGTCCCCTCTATATTATAATTTTCTCATTGGCTTTTCCTCTCCTCACTATTTCGAGGTAATCTCCAGGGCTAGTCACCAGACCAGTTTGCAAACTGAAAATCTGCTCTTCTGATTTTGCCCAAAAATGGCATTTTGTTTGCCTTCCATTCTCAACTGAATCAGAATATGCTGGAGCGAGGTTGTTGCGGGGCACAGGTGGGTGAGGGGGTGAGGGGGACGTGGGTATGGCAGACATCAGTCTCTTTTTTTAAAAGCTTTTCAGATGATTCTCCTGAACAGCCAGGATGAAGAACCACTGGAACCAAGAGCATCACTCATTAATCCCCCTATAGAGCCCTCCTTACTCATCTGCCCCTACCTCTGCCACTCATCCCCAAATAGGCTTTAACTTACTACATCTAGCTTCTCTGGAAAACAATCGATAGTTGCATTCTACTATGGAAATGGCCACTTACATATTAAATTTTCTCATAGTTATGATCGTCCATTAATTTTCACAGTTGAGATGCTAAATCTACACAGGTAAAGGAAAACATCTTTAGTAAAAATATAGTTTCCTATTTTTTTCCCCCACCTCTATCTCCCCAGTGTAAAACCACTGTGTTCTCTTTATGCACTATCCATTGGTCGTTTGTCTTGTTCCTTTAATTTGTGAAGTCATGCCACTGGGAACATACTTACAAAATATGATTATAATGGCACCGATTCTCACAGCAATTTTGGTGTTCAGAGCATATTAAGGAAAGAAAAAAGTAACAATAATGCTTAGAAACTTCTTAAAGAATTAGTTGGTCTTCTTTAGAAAATGCTTAAATGTAAAATACTGCCCAAAGGATTCTATGGTAGACACAAACTGCACCTATTTGGGTGTTCTTTCTCCTATTATTTCCTTGGCTTTATCTGCACCCTTTAAATCAATGTTGCTTTGGTAAACTCTTCATTAGTATTTGTCAAATTATTGTTATATTCAGCTACCTTCTGTTTTGCTATTGTAGTCATATCCTCAAAGTGTATTTGTAATGCATTCTCACAGATGATCCTAAAACAAGCTGTTATTAAGCATATCATTATAGCACATACACCAGAAAATTTATTTGCACAAAATGTCAAATAGCTCGAGAGGCCTCTGAAGAATTTTAAAGATATAATCCAAAGCCATCATAAACTTGCTCTTTTCTTTTCAGAGTTTGTTCCTCTTGGTTCTAGCCACTCCCTGACCCCTCTTTCACCAACCTTCATGCAGGAGGTTCCCACTGGACTTGCGGTACGCACGTGACCGGAGGGTCAAACTTGGTTATGTTCACTCCATCAAACTCTATCCTGCCCCCAGTCTATTACTAAGTTCATTGCATGAATTCCAATTGAATGATATTGCTTTAAGGGCAGTAAGTTTCCCCCAAACCAAAATGTCATATTTATGCTTTAAAGCAATTTAAAATAATTAAAAATAATGGTAGGTCAAAAAGAATTTTCCTAATCTTAATTGATGTCATGCCCACAAATAGCACTAATTTATTTCCATGCAAAAGCTCTTCAACCCTGCACTAAGAGCTAAAAAACCTGAATTCTATTTTTGGCTCTAGTACTGATTTCCTGCTATAAGTCTTTCAGGTTCCATGTTTATGAGACCAGCAAGCTAGAGAAAAATAAACTGTTGTGTCCCTGGGGCATAAGGACCTCAGGAATTAATGAGTTAATAATTTACACACAGCACGTGTACCTTAGGGGGAAACAGCCTTCATAACACACAACAAATATAAAGTTGAAATAACTAAGGATGATAGACATAGCTAACTCCATTTATTTTGTAATGTGTATGGTATTGTGATTCTAAAAATTCTGCCCTAACATGTGGTAGCATTTAGCCAATACTCCTAATAATATTTATTAGTAGATTGAGAATTAGCCCACAAATACAATTCAGGAAGTTTATTCTGGTGATTTGCTTTTCATGTTCTGTAAAATGAATTGCACTAAAGGTCAGAAATAGTGACTTAAAGAACACTTCTTTAATATTTAAAGTGCAGTTGATCTCGTTGAACATTATAATAAGATACACATAATTGGCTTCTCTCCTGGGAGTCAAACTCAGTAACTTTCTGCCCGATTAGCCAAACTATTGCATAATACACAGAAAGATGGCAGAATGCAGAGCAAATGGTTTCTGTATTTACTGTTGTTCATTTTTAGCCACAGGAAAGAGGTAAAGAAACTGCTGTATGTGATGACAAAGCAGGAATTGGGACCTAACTCCATAGCTGGCTAAATCCACTGTTCACAATTCTTTGCAACATGACTGCAATTCCCACCAAGTGTATTTAATTTGATCCTGCGACCTCTTGATGTGTCAGTGATTTTTTTTTTAGAAAAAAAAAGAAAGAAAGAAAGAAAGAAAGAAAGAAAGAAAGAAAGAAAGAAAGAAAGAAAGAAAGAAAGAAAGAAAAGAAAAAAGAGAGATAACTGTTGTCAGTCAAACTAAAGGCAATCGACTCCCGAGGTTCACATCAGCTCCCTGAACACATCACCACAAACACACCTCTAAATCTCCATTTTATCCTTCAAGACCCACCCTCCATATTCCAGCCACCCCACTCACAACACACATGCGTGTGCACACGCACGCTCACAGACACACACACACACACACACACACACACACACACACACAGATGGAACCATACAACTATGTCAACAGCCTTGATAAAATTCAACAACTTAGAAAAAGATGTAGAAAATGTTAAAGAGGAATCAATTTGACAAAATAGTTTTTTTTTAAAGGAATACAAATTCACATATATTTTTCTAGGGCAATTTTCTAAGTAATGACTTTGCAAAATTTCTATTGGAAAAAGAAACAACGTACTTCATACATTGTTTTTCAACTTTAGTAACCATTTGAACATGCTCTTAATTTCAAAATGCAATTAAAGTTCAAGTTTACTTGTGACCTACTTAAAGAAGCTTCCTGGATCAGAAATAAAAGAACACAAATGCTTGTTAAGAAGTTTGTAATATGCCTTAGACATCAGAACATTCCAGGATGTTTGGATGACGTGTTCTCTTATGACGAAAAAAACTAGTATATTGAGTATAAGTCAAAAACACAAGTTAAATATTTCATTTCCTCCACAAGACGGAAAAATTTTAAATCAAGTGGGTAAGAATTTTTTTAAAAACTCAGCAAGAGATTTCATGGAATCCTCCCATATTTATAAATATTTTGAGATTTTTACATCCCTCTATATGGCAATAAGTTGTCCATCTCTAATTTTCATTTAATTTATTGTTTTCTCTGCCAGTGAATTTTGGCTTAAAGCTCCCTTTTAGAATGTGTAAACAGGACCAAATAAGCAGACAATTGTTATTGGACCCTCTCTAACTAAAAATAGCTAAGTTAATATTAAAACAAAACATATACACCACAATGTGTCAATCTTTTTAGCATTCGCTTTCTGACACATATTCCTCACACTGTAGCCACCTAAGAATAAATGCTAGAATGTACAATTTGCATGCCTATTAGAAGTGTATTCATTCTACACTCGCCAGTATATCAAACCACTTGGAACATTAGTGGTGGAGTTATGCAGATATCAAAGAATTTCCCCACAAAAAGAGTCCAATGTCCTCTGAAAAAAAATAATTTTCATCCCTCAATTACATAAGCAAATAAGCCCTCTGGGGAAGTGGAATCGTTTTCCTGACATCCAGGTGGTAAAGCCCATTCACTTCATAAGGCATTATTCTCCTGTTTTCAATTTTAAGAATGTTAGCTATGTACTTCCTAGACCATGGTAGATTAGTAGCTGTAAATAAGAAAGGGATAGAACTGAGTAACAGAGCAAGCACTCCAACAATGATAAGGATAAATAGCTAACAAAAAAAACTACTAAAAGCAGAGAAATAAAATATAGTAATTTGAAATAATATAGAGATTTATTGAAAGGCAAAATTTCTCCAAACTTTTAATGGGTCATAAGTGCTTTGGTACATTTATATTTCTAGTTATACCTAAGTCCTAAGATGTTATATTTAATATTCCCTTTAATACGTTTAAGAAAGCAGAAAGGTTTCAAATATAATTATAAATGTTTCCAATAAAAATAATCAGAATTTTTTTTAAGTTTTAAAGTTAAAAAGTGTAACTTTTAGATATTGAGGAAATTTATTTTTGCAGAACACCTCCTTTTCAGGCAACCACAGAACTACATAAGATATTTGGCAGGGATATAATTTTAAAGTTCAAATGATTACTTTGTTGAAGTAAAAAGTTATCAGAAGTTCAAGTAAAGACTAGAAGTTTTATCTAGAAGAGAATAATCCCATTGTCACATGGAAAATGTTTTGCTGGTCACGAGACAAACACAATGAGTAAGGCAGAATTTTGTTGACTGTCCTGGTTTTATTGTTTTTTTAACCAATTAGCAATGTTTACAGAGAGAGGACAATAGCTAAGTGAGTCAAAAAGATATGAAGGTTAAGTCAGAACAGGGTGCCTTGCTGCTGACTTCATTTCCAGGTTTGGCTAGAGCCCGCATTTTTCTAGTCTCAGAAGATTCTTCATTTTCAAAACCTATTGGTTCTTTTCATGCAATCCACTGATACATAAACACATGCATGCCAAAATGGCGGTATAAACCATTTTTGGTCTTACATTTTTGCAAGGGGCAGGGAAGGAAAAGTTTGGGCAGGATGGTAGTTTTTAGGTTAAGCACTTTAGAAAGCATGCAAAACTGGTTAAATATGAGTTTTATTGAGCATAGCAATCAGAAAATAATTTAGTTAGCTGATGAACCTGGTCCATGGTAAACATTCACTAGGTAAATTTTTGATTTGGCTGTGTCCTCTCAGATGAGACACCTCGGTTCCTGGTCACCATTATTCCATGCCCTTACAGTGCACATGCTTTATCCCATCATGCTCTGCAGCAGAGTGGCAAACTGATATCACAAAATTTCAGTAACACAATAACACTTGAAGTCTACTGCTCAAATGGGGCCGAATACTCAGTGCAGGTTGGCCCTCACTGGCCAAGCTGATGGTTTACATCTGATCCAGATGTCTGAAGTCATTTATAGCCAATTCGCTAGTCTAGCCAATTAGTCTTAACATTGAAGCAATTGACTTACCTGCTGACAACCTGAATCAACAGATAATTTATGACCCGAACTTCTGTAATTATTTTAATAGCCTTTTCATACCTTTTCCATTCTATTTATCATAATAAGAGCACTTAAAATGAGAACTTCTCACTAAAGGGAAGAGATGTGAAGGTCTTAAAGAAACATTTTATTAAAGAAATCAGAGACCTGTCCTTTTAAGAGGGTCCATATTGGAAAAATTCCCCTCTTCTTCCTTTCAATTCATCCATGGAGAAATAGACTGGACTCTTTTTCACCATTTTAAGTCATGACTATCTTTTAAATTCCAACTTGTTTATTGCCTGTGCTAAGACCTTCAAACATCTCAAAGATCAACCTGCTCTGCATTATCTTGCTATTATTAACAATGGCAGCTGAAAGAAAAGCCACTCCTTGAAGTCTGATTTCTCCTCACTAATCAGACCAAGGGATCTTAACTTCAAGAGGCCAGTTTGTTGCCAAGATAGTGCCCGCCTGTCTTTATTCTGTGTTCATTCACTTTCTGCTACTCACCGCATCCTGCAGGAGGGTATTCCCAACACCGCTAACATTGATGACAGACAAATGTCATGGCCACCAGAGGTGGGCTAAGGAAGAACACAGAACAAGGCAAGTTTTGTGAAGAAATATGACTAAATAGCTTTAGTCTACTTAGCTAAGGAGAGAAACTATGGCTCAATATTGAACTGCTATACTTACAACATACCATAGAGAATACCAAAGAAAATATTGCCTGGGGAGATGCATGCTCAAACTTTCCCATCTGCAGCTGCTATCAATTATTCTGCCCTGATGTGACCAGAAATCTCAGTTTTCAATAGAGAAATATGAGTTGTAAAAGAATCCTTATTGGCCACCCTTACATTCCCCTCCCCCCCACCTCCTGATTCTGTTTTGCTTTTCAAACATTTGAAATGTCCACATACTTTGTATCCTCGCCCACTGGGAAGTTAGAAAAGCAAACTTAGCTGGTTTCAGGACAGAGGAGAGATTTTGTGGCTTTCAGAGAATCTCCATTGGATTACAAAGGCTCATAAAAGAGTACCTTCACCCTAAATGTTATATAAACAGAGTTCTGTCTGTGTGTGTGATTTATACTCTTAGTGAAGATCTTGAATCTTCCTTCTCTTCATGCTAGAAGATAAGTGAAGGACAAAAAAGCTATTTAGAACAGTTAACCTGATCATTTTTTAAAAGATGTGTGCAAATCACTGAGGCTGGGATCCCGTTTGTCAACCAAATTGTCAGGAAATAATTTATTACCGACAAGAACAAAGTGTGCAGCTGGATATCCCAAACAACAGCATGCTAAATGAGCCAGAGACTTGTTATAAATATCTTCCCCAGGACTGCATTTCCTATAGTCTAAAATTATTCTAGAAGCAGCATGGTATTCATGGAAAAAATAGTTGTACTGGGCATCAGGATGTCAGTTTCTTTTGCCTGTTCTAGTAACTAGTTTTGCTAATCAAGTTAGGACACTTTCAGAATTTTGTGAAAAATAATAATAATGACAAAACAAAGTAAAAAAAGAGAGAGAAAGAAAGAAAGAAAGAAAGAAAGAAAGAAAGAAAGAAAGAGAAAAAGAAAGAGAAAGAAAGAAAGAAAGAAAAAGAAAGAAAGAAAGAAAGAAAGAAAAGAAAGAAAGAAAGAAAAAAAGAAAGAAAGAAGCAAGTTTATACTGGATAACCTCTGAATTTCTTTTGAGCTCTAAAATTCTACACTGACATCACTGATATCCTATACAGGGAACCCAAATGCTATATCAATGAGTCTAGGCTCATTCAAAAGATAAGAAAACTGCATTTAGAAAAAGAGAAATGAAGGACTGTTATAAAATAGGCTTTTGATTTCTGTGTGAATTATATCATCAAGAAATTGTTCTTCAGGCACAATTAGTATAGTTAACATCAAGAGGTGAAAAAAGTTAATAACAAATCAAAAAAGACAAAGTGATTAGGAATGAGACTTCACTTTAAAAAATAAATTTTTAAAAAGAAATGGTAAAAAATGAAATCCCTCTTATTTAGAACTCCCAGTCTTTTTACTTTTGTTATATTCCACCCTGTTAAAAATTCCTATGTGTCTGTCTTCTCTGTTAGATTATAAGCTTCTAGATGTCAGGGGCCATATTTTATTCATGTTTATATCTGTCATGTTGATTTGCCCAGAAAGACACTCAACAAATGTTTGTTGAATTGAATCCTATTTTCAATATATTTGATAAAAGTGGTAAATACTGAGATGCAATAATTAATCAAATTCAACTGGTAAATCTAAATCTTAGAGAAATCTCCAAACGTCCTTCTTTTACAAATGACTTGGGAGACATTGATGTCATGTAGAATCTAACCAGCTGGAGAAGACTCTTCGTATCTTGAAAGAAAGAAAAATGTCAAATTGCAAGTATATAACTTTTTCCTTATCTATCAGCATTTCTCTATGGCTCGTTCATTTATTTATCCATTCATCACATGTTTAATGGGTATCCAATAGTCTGGTTGTGCAGTTATAATTAAGATATGGTCCCTGCTTTCAATACAGTGTTTCGAGTTTATGGAGAAAGGTCAATTACAATATAGTGGGGGCAATTGTGGTGCTATTGATATGTACAGATAGCACATAAAAGGGATGTCTGAACAAATGTTTAGGATCATTTAAAGCTTCTCAGAAGAGAAGATGCATGGTTCAGCTGAATAAAGAAGGTTAATTCTGAGTTGATCAGGGCAAAGATCTAAGACTGGTAGACAAAGAGGGTGGCATTTTTTATTTAGTTAGGAAACTTTAGGTAGTACTTACTGTATGCCACACATTTTTTCCAATCACTTTAAAAACTGATTCTTTTAATACAACAACTATATGCAGGAACTACTATCATACCCATTACAAATGAGGAAACCAGGGCACAGAAAGGATAAGTAACTTCATAAGGTCAACTAGCTAGTAAGTGACAGCTGAGATTTGAATCAAGGCACTGCAGGGTCAGAAGTTATGTTTTTATTCCTCTTGGTTATATGTTGTTGCCCTATGGCTGAGGAGCCTGGCTCCTCTCCACTCACCTCTTCCTCATTTATTCTCTGCCTCAGCTTTCCATACATCCGGTTTTGTAACGACTTGTGCATGTATTTGTGTGTTTCTGTCTTCCTCATTGCACTGCACCACTGCAGGGGTTCTCATTGAGGGGTTCGAAGCAGGAGAGTCACGTGGTCATATGTGTACTCTAAAAAGAGCCCTCTGATTGAGGCAGAGGGAAAAGATGTCGTTTTGGTTGGAATATCTATGATGTACCTGATATTAAAATAGAGTTTCAGCCCAGGCACATTTCAAAACAGGGAGATAGACCAAGAAGTAAAAATGTTCCGAAGTAAGAGGCTAAAGTCTACTTTAGATGACTCTTAGATGTCTCAACCACATTAAAGTATAAAAGGGTCTAGCTGGAGATTAGAAGAGAATTTTTGGAGAGGAGATTTATTTTAAGAAGCCTTTGCTCTTGAGTCACAACCACCCCATCTCTGGTCCAGGAGAGCAGGAGACAGCCCTAATTTCAAACCTAGCCAGAGAGCTTTGAGGTGATAACTCAAGGAAGAATTTTCTGGAAAGAATAGTAGGAGAGACTGGCCCCTAACTCATACTGAAGAAAAGCAACTTTACTAGGACTACTCCAAGAACTTAACGTTTGTCCTCTGCAGTTTAGGTGTTGTCTGACTCCCACCCAAAACCCTAAGGACAAAGATGAGCTGGTCTTCCACAGGGATGTGAAGGAGACTGCTGTACTGAGATGGGGCAGCAGGCCTGCCATTGTGGCCAGGAATATATGAGTGTGGACCAAAGACTGGGAGAAACACGTAGGAGAAGCTGGTACAGACCTGAGCCAGCGAAGGGCTATCATAGGTCCCTGCAGGAGGAGTGTCCAGATGATCACTCATATGTTGGCAGAAGCTGGAGCTTATGATGGATGCATCGGGACTGAGGGATGAATATGTAATCAGGCTAAGCCTTCTCAAGAGGTCTCAGGTGAGAGACCCTCACTGATTTGGGGGTGACATGGGGAGGAGAGTCTTCTACAAATGCATAAAAGTGTCCATGACAGAATGAGCTCCTTTCACCCACCTGCCAAGTTCAGAGAGAGGGTAACACCCAATCATCAGGAGAGGTCAGGTGAGTGAGGACTTTTCCTGTCCACTTTCCCTCAACCCCAGGATGGGAGGGATTCAGAATCTGAATGAAATTAGCCAAAGAGGGAAGAGAAGTAGAAATCACCATGTGATGAAAGAATGAAGAAGCCAATCTTACTCCCCTTTACCTGATAGCAAATTTTACATGGGACATCTTGATGATTCCAATGTGATAGTGTTTGGTGACTTAAGGGAAAGGTAAGTCTCTTTATTATCTAAATGTGGCCACAGGATTTCATGGAGACTGCCAGTCACTGTAAAGGGAAGAGCTTCCCATACTGAATCAATTTAAAGTGATAGTGAGGGATAAAAATGAAGATGATTGACCACCACAACTGATATTCCCCAGAAAGGATAGAGTCACCCACAGTATGCTGTCCTAACCCAGCAGGAGCCAGATCTAGGGCTTATAAGAGCTTACAAGAGCTTCTGGAACACCAGTCACCCCTGAACTGCCCGGGGAATCCCAGGTCCCACTCTAGGTTACACACAGAGCACATTTAAGTCCATTGTTTTCCTGTGGCAAATTACCCCATGCAACTTGTAGCCTCGCAGCCTACCTGTTCTTTCTCAGGCCCAGCCTCAGGGCCTGACAAAGCAGGTTTCTCCATGAAGTTTCCACTGAAGGCTGAGGATGCTCACATGGCTTATCTGGCCCAAGCACAAGAAATAGGATTTCAGCCACACATTGCTGGGTTCTTGATCCCTTGCCATGACAGTATCTTCAGCCTTGTTTTCTGTCATGTTTCCTACTTTGCTCCTACAATACAAGTACTGGTACTACTCATAGTTCTGTCAACAAAAGGAGAACTTCAGTTCCTCCACATGTCATGCTCTTCACCCCTGGGGGAATTTACAGTGCTGTCCCCACATCTAGAACCCTCTCTGATCATTTCCTGCCCTGTATACGGAAGCTGAATGTGTAATTAAGAATATGAATCTGGAATAAAACACACCGGCTCTGAAGCTGACTTTTACTACTGAGTAACTTTTTGACCTCAGATGACGTACTTAGTTGTTCTAAACTCAACTTCCTCATCTGTAAAATGAGGGTGATGATATTATTTACCTCATAAAGTGGTGATGAGGATTGCATGACATAATGAACAAAAACTATTCAGCCTATGGTCTGGCACATATAAAGTACTAATAAATAAACATTTGTTGAAAAATTGAATAACTGGGTCCTGACACATCTAGTTTCCTCATATTAGAAAGCCACTTCCTCCACCATCTGCCTGGTAAACTCCTACTGACCCTGCAAAACCTAGGGTGAGTGACGAGGGTTATTACAGAGAATGAGTAACTTCTCACGGTTTCAATGCCTAGATCACCAGGATACACTGTTAGGTGAGAAAAGCAAAATGCTTAACAGTGCACATGGCACATTTTGTGAAAGAAAGTTGTTTTTTTAGTAGAAAGAAGGGGAAATAGCACATAACAAGGTATTTGTGTGAATTTCTGCTAAGAAGAAACACTGAAAAAATAAGCCAGAAACTACGAGTAGTAATATTTGAATTGAGCTTCCACAAACAATAAGGTCCTCTGTGGCCGTACACATAAGTGATGCAGATTTTCATCACTGATAGCAATCATTATTTAAAGTTCTAATTCTGTGTGAACCAAACCACTAGCTGACTCAGTTAAATTCATTCTAGAAACCTATATTCCAGGCAAGAGGGGAGGAGAAAGAAAAGGGAAAAAAACTTGACTGTGCCAGGCACAAGTTCAGCACTTTATGTACATTAACTCATATGATCTTTACAGCCCTACAACTACCAGGTGGTTATTTTGCAAAGGAGGAAACTGGAGGTCAAGGGCCAGACAACTGAAGATAGAAATGGAGCTGGAATTCAAATTGAATTCAAAATCCAACTCTGAGTCCCAAGCCCTGCACCCTTTCAGCCACACAGTGTAGACTCTGTATATTGCCCAGTTTGGTGAATGACACAGAATTGATAAGCATGACTTACCCCTGCTTCTTCATTGAACTTGTTAATAAAGATATCGAACAGTGCCAGTCAAGTACAGGCTCTTGTTGCATATCCACAGGCACCCTCCCCACGAAGCATAGATGATTATATGACACTTCTTGCATGTAGCTCTATAAACTCTCTCTCCCCTGACTTGAGTTCCACATATTTCTACATGTATAACCTAATATTCCATTAAATTTCACACTGAGGACTGAAGACTATAAAAATGCAATGAGTTTATTTTGGCATGAATTATTTTAATAAGTTAGTGCTGATTTCTAATTATCACTGTTTTCTACTCCCAAAACTTATAAGTCATGAAAACAAGCTGATAAGCTTAGTATAATTTTCTAGAAAGTCTTTAGAAAATTATATTAAGGTCACCATCTTCTCTTTATTTTCTGGAGTTGCCAGGAAGGGGGGAGGCATTTCCCATAGTTTTCCATATCAGACACACTTTGTGAGGCAATATTAAAAATTTTTGTGTTCCAAAACATACTTTTCTGAGTTTAGATACTTAACATGATTTTTAAAAGCTATCTCCTTACCATCACTTTACCAATTGAAGGCTTCAGTTCAATCATAATAGTGATGTGTGTTCATGACTTTCCAATGTGAAGATCCTTGATAGAGAAGATGTCAATAGAACCAATTAGCTAGTTCTGCTTTCTCTGTGACGTTCATTAAGTTTACACTATTTGTGCCATGATTGGGTCTCCATTACTCTTTCTCTCAGTATTGCGTTTGAAGTCATTTTTGTACTAATTAGTATTTTTCACAAGCCTCAGCTCATTCTCAACTTAGACTTGTTAACACTTTTGAGCTACTTTTCTGTTGGTGGTGGTCAGTGACACAGTGTCCCTCCTCCCACCTTATTTACACACACTTTTGAACTCTGGCATCAAGAATGGGTGAAGTCAACAAGTGAAAATATTTCTGTAAGCCGATGTTATTACAGTCTTAAATTTAAATGACACGGTCTGATTGGTAGAAAAATTTAGAGTTTGAAAATATTATCAAAACATCATAACATTAGCACATCCTTCACTGCTTTCCTTCCTCCTGTTTTTCATTCCCTGTAATTCATGAATGATGACATTGAGAATTAATCTTCCAAACAGAGTCTTATCAACACAAACATCACAGTGGGAAGAGGGTGTCTCTGTTTCCATAACCTAGACACTCACTCATCAGATACATGCAGACTGGGGCATTTTTGTAATTGACAATTGGAGAGTTGGTATTCTTTTTTCAGGGATAGACTAATTTGTTTTGGAAATCAGATTTTGGGAGAATCAGACTATAGGATAGAAACAAATCATTTGCTGGACTGGGGAGATTATTCACTCCCCTGGGACAATTTTCATTTGCCTGTCCTATGTTTTCCTGTGTCAGGTGGGACTCAGTTAATCTCTCCTCACTTGTGCAGAATGTATGTGGAAATTTCAATGTAAATGGAGATCAGTGGGAAGTCATAGCTTTAAACACAGAAAGCCATCATTTTGCTCACTAAATTTTTTGGGGGGGTCACTTTTTTTTCTAAAAAGAAAAAAAAGAGTCCTAAGGGGGCATGTTTCCTAGACCAAACCTAAATGAAAATTTATTTCTTCTTATTATTATTAAGAGACAGTTCTCTTTGCTATACTTTATCCAAGTGGCCACAATTTCTTTCTCAGCTGAGACATCATCAGCTCTTCTTTGACTTGTCTTACAATGAAGCAAGAATTTGCAGAAGGATTAAGTGCCTTCAATACATTACAAGAAGCACTGGGAGCTCTCCTGACACAAGCATTGACTTTGACACCCAGTTTTCCACACTGTGCTATTACAAGTACTGCCTTTTTCTAAACCTTTTTCCATATCCAAGCACAGATGGAGGGGGAAGTAGCGCCTACTGTCATTTCCATTCCCTCCTCCCTATGAAACCACTCCTTCTCTCCTTTAGTCCCAGATGTAAACAGAAGACTTTCAAGGAGCAAAAAACTCATTAACAGAGAAAATATATATTTCTAAGACAGAATTTGCTTATTTCACAAAAGAAGAAATTGACAGCAGTTAATGTCCAATGGAGGAAACTGTTCTTTGGCCAGTGCTACATCAAGGCCGCTGTAGGATGAGTCATGAATCAAACTCCTCTTTTTTATATATGCGTATATCTTTACAATGTGTTGTCTTTTCCTGACTAAGAAGCTTGCTAAACATCAACAATGTGAAGGAATGAAAAAGAAATCTCTTCAAGAGCAGCAAGTACCTTGTAGCAAGTAAAACCAATGCCCAACAATGGACAGAGCCTGGTTCGAAGTATGTTTATGAAATTAATTCCTTTCTAGATTCATTTTGTTTCTACTGAATGAAATGAAAGGGCATTAAGTAGTCCATCTAAAACCAAGACATTCGGAAAATAAAATTACCTCTGTCACTTAAACTAAAAAATAAGCAAAATAGGTCAGAACGGAGAGACTAATTCCCCAATGGCTCACAGCCTTGCGTATCTGGTTCTAGACCTCTCATAAGTTATATAATTTTGAAGAATTCACATAACTTCTGTGAGACTTACTTTCCCATCTATAAATTAAGAGGTTAGCCTAAAATATCTCTAAGCTCCCTCCCAATTCAAACATACCAAGTATCCTAAACAACTTCCATAAATGCCCCGATGAGCATTGTCCAGCACCAGCTTTTATGGGAATTCTATCCCTTTGAGGGGAATAGATGTGGGAAGCCAGGAATTTCAGGATGCCATGCATTTCAGAGTGCTGTACTTCCCATCTATTGGCTCAATAATTTCTACCGTTCCTATTGTATGCTTCCCCTCTTTTTGTTAGTATTTGGTTCTTTTCATAAATTGATTAAAGAGCTGAAAGTGGTAACATGACCTATCCAAAGTCACACAAAGTACCTAGAAATAAAGTCTAGATTTTTCTTCTGTTTTCTTTCCCAGGCTTCTCTTCATGTTAAATGTGGCTTTATTTTATGGTACCATATTTATCACCATCATAAGACTTTTTGGGTCCCTGCTGGGTGCACAGCAAGTTACCAGACCCCATGGGATTTATGTGGCTCACAAAAGGCATGACTCCTACACATGCACTTTCAATCTAAAATAATCCCATCTGTTTGACCTTTAGAGTGTAATACATAAACATCTCTTTGTCCTTCAGTAAGCAAATAATACCACTATAGCTCAATTTGAATGGTATTTACAGATGAAGAAACAGAGATTCAAAAGAAGTGAATTAATTGATTCAAGACCATATGGCTAGAAATTGGTGGAATTGGAATGAGAATTTAGGGTCTTCTTTCTTCTTGTTCCATTTACTTTAATCTAAACCGTTTTACTTCTAGGCTGTGTGGTACAGAAAAAAAAATTCAGAATTCTGCACAACTCAAAATTCTTATTCTTACACATTAAAAATGACCTTCACAGGTCTCAGAGATCATAGCAGAGACATTTTAGATCAAGCACAGTGAGTATTACAACCTGTCCTGGATGAAACGGTGGACTTCAATCATTAACTGAGCATCTTCTGAGGCCGGGCAAAAAGCTAGAATCCCTGAGAGTCACAAGTAAGAAAAGGTTAGCCATGAAACCTGTCCTCCATTTGAAAAGGCAAGGCAAATGAACTTTTAACAAGATACCTTGTCATGTAAAGTAGTAAACGAATGGAAAGTGGCAATCTTCCAGATTCACTTATTCACATATTTAGTGCCTTCTATATTTAAGTTACTGGGTGTACTAAAGGCTGCTGAACATCTTTTAACAGTGTTAAATAATCCCTAAGAGAAAACTAAAGAAATAACCAAACCAGTTCTTGACAAAAAGGCATTATATAGGGGTTCCATGAGCCTGTGTATGCACCTGTGTACATTTGTTCAATCTTCTCACTCTTGCTGCTTGTAGGTATCTTAGTTACCCTGTCAGGGGTACTAACATAGTGGCAGAATTGCCCAGAGACCCATAAAACATTATAGATGAGAAGGACCTTATTGGAGATTTCGCCTACACTTCTGCCCTCCCTTCATATAGAATTATTTCCCTCACATCCCTCAGATGGGTGTTGAGCCTCTGTGTGCATGTTTCCTTTGGAAAGAGGTTATTCCTTCTTGAGCTACGTCATTCCCCTTGAGACTAACTCTTAATTATTAAAACATTTTCTTTATGTAGCAGGAGTCTTAAATTGAGCACTGAGCTATAGCAACCCTAGGCTTCAGATGTGCTTGTCAAGCCAGTAGAGGTAGTGGGGTCAGGTTAACCAATAGAACAGTGATTCAAGAAACAAAAATTTGACCCAAAGGCAATAGCAGGTGTCAGACATAAGGCCATTTTGAATAGAACACATTGTCAGTCTTCCATGTTTCCCTCTAGCCCAGTGGGCTCTGATAGATTCAATAAATAGACTGAGTCCTTTGAAGCAGTAAGTGCACTGAAGAGAAGAAAAAAATAAAACAGATCTCTGTGTAAGACATTAAGATCACAGGGTAACATTGACTGAATTCAGCTTGCACTGAGGGTAAGACACAAGTTGACTCTAGGCAGCATACCAGGGCTGAGATTCCTTCTTGAGAAAGAATAAGAGCAGACCACAGCTGGGGTGGAAAAGAAGGACATAAAATCATCAAGTTCCTCTATGTGTCTGACCAACCTTTGGCCTCAACAGTAGATATTGCCATCATGAATCAGAACTAGACAGGATTTGGAAATAGGTCTGACTCTTCACTACATCATGCTGTGTCCTAAAGTAGCATGCAAAAATCTTGACCTTAGGTAGCCCACAGTCCAATTTCTTCATCAACCTTGTCTTCCTCCATTGGGAAGTCTAGTTTATCAATGTCCCCAGCACTCTAGATATTCTCAGACTTCCACTAAAAACAATTTTCCCACTATACCATGGTGCTCCCTTGAGCTCTAAGGACTTCTGCATGCTGCAACAGTTCCCCATTTTCCCAAAGTCTGACATGAGACATCATCTCAGCATCACCCTTAAGAGCCCCTGAGGTGGTGGACAAAGCACCCCTGACCAGTGGATTCCTGGAGCCCAGCTTATGGCCATCCTAATGTACATGCTATGATAAAATATTAAACTTTGTGTATAATTGATGATTACTTTATAGTAATTCAGTGTCTTAATTGTTTGCATAAAATTCATTTTTTCAGTTTTCTACTATACTTGAAACAAGTTCTCTTTGTTGATATCTCTCTGTAACTGCTTGACCATAGACACATTTTCCTAGGCAGCATTGAAATGTTTATATTTTTCTTAGTTTATAGTTAGCATCAAAATTTTGATAGATGGTGTTTGTTATAAATATCCTTTTCACATAATGAAAAATGTCTACATCTATATTACTCAGAGATATTTATGATTGATATAGTCAGCCCACACCATGCCCTATCCATCCTAGTAGGAAGCCCATGGTATAGATTCCACATAGCTGAACTCTACTACCATCTGTTCAGGGCTCTGAGAGGCTGTGGCCTATGTCTATAGACTAAAGAAGATGTAAAAATGGAATACATTTTTCATTAAAAAATTAGCATAATTTGAATTTTTGACATTATTTACACCGAGGAACAATAGAAAGGTTGGAAAGTTCTGCCCTTAGTACCCCTACCTGTGTGTTGAAGGAGAAAGGAAGGTAAATTGACTTAACCTAGAAAACTTGCCAAGTCACCCACTCAGTGACAAGAGCAGTGCATAAGAGGATCTCCTTTCTTCACTGCTGCAGTAATGTATAAACCCCCTCATGGAGAAAACAACGGCGAGAAGCCCATTTCTGCCCATCCAGGAGAACATGCAATTTCTAGATTTGGAAAAAGGACACTCATGCTTACTAATGTGAGTAAAGTTCTTTCCTACCAGTCCTAAGCCTTCTGAAGAGCTGACCTTATCAACTTATATGGTAATTAACTCAAGAACTAATAAAGACTAACAGGCACACAATTTCACCAAAAAGAAACATATATTTTAAGGAAGACATTACATTTTCTGACACTTGTTCAGCTATAAATGAACCGGGAAATTAGTCAGGCCAAAAAGTATAAAAAGTTTCCTGATAATTTCTTAAATCTGTGTACGCAGAAGATATCATTATTAATAGTCTGTTGTTTTACCGATTTAAAAAATCATAAAACAAAACCACATGATTTAATCATGAAAAAGTACATCTGAACCATTTGGTATCTTACTTTCCCAGTATCTTTTGATATCCAATGAAAGAAGCAACCCCTAAAGCAGTAATTGCATGCTACCCTTTATTAAACAAGCACATTGAACCATCTGACATCAATTGCGGTCTTTTTTAGTTTTTAAATATGCACCGTTAATTAGCTTTTTACATTACAATTATTCATAAAATCTTTAAGGGCAAATACCATTTCTCATCCTGCTTTCTGTCTTTCCAGAGCACCTAAAATAGTGCCTTCAGTAATTGCTCATTCACTTATTCATTCAACAGTCTATGTGTTCACTGTGTGCCAGGGGCTGGGGATACAACCCCTGCCTTCAGAAAGCTCTCAATAAATAATCTCTTCTGAAACAGACAGAAGAGGCCCAAGCCCAGATCACCTGGAGCTGGGGAGGTGGGAGACTGAAGAAAGCTGAAGGCATGGATGTAAGCGAGGTGATGCTTGACTCTTCTCTAGGACGAATGAATGGGAATTGGCCTGTGGAAAGCAGGTAGGCAGTTGATGCAAAGGGAGTTTTACACATAGTAGGCACTCAATAATTGTCTTCTTGTTCTGGAAAAAGTGGTATTGACTTGAAATTAGTGACCTTTCAACCCTAAGATTCTATAGGTCTCTGACTTTCTTAAACCATGAGAGGCCCATTTATTAAGTCAATGCTTCAGGCTTTCTTTTCACTCAGGACAACAGACCAGAAAACAGGACAGCTTTTTCAGAAAAGTTAAAAAAAAAAAACAAAAACCCTCCTCAGGCTTTAGAATGTCCATTCTAAAAGTAATATACACTAATTTTGGTATTTGGAAAATGAAGAAAAATGAAAGGAAGGAAAGAATCACACATTCCACCACTGAGAGTCAACCATTGTTAACAAAATGGTGGATTTCTTTCCAGTCTTTTTTGATTTTGCGAAGTTTGGGGTTTATTATTTTGTTTGACATAGTTACAATCGTATTAATTAACAGTGCATATTTAAAAACTAAAACCCACAGTACTAGATGTCACATGGCACAATGTGCTGAATTGTTAAATAAATGCTAGCACATTATAAATGCATTAGGAGTTGCTTCTTTCACGGGAAACCAAAAGTAAGCTTTTCTCTTAACGTTACAACAAAGCATTATAACTATCAGTTTCATTGGCTCTACATTCCATGGAGATGCACATAATTTAATCAATAATTCTGTTGTTAGACATGTAGGTTATTTCCACGATTTTAGTGTTCTAAGTAATTCTGTGATGAGCATATTTGTATAAAATGATCTTTTCCCTGATAGTCTGGATTCTTTTTTAGG
The DNA here is from genome assembly GCF_003265705.2 of Callorhinus ursinus. NCBI lineage: Eukaryota > Metazoa > Chordata > Mammalia > Carnivora > Otariidae > Callorhinus > Callorhinus ursinus. The sequence goes on along the minus strand of NW_027397068.1, from coordinate 55,326,776 downwards.
ATCAAGTCTTAGAATCAGTGGATCAAAGGCTATGGAGTTTTTTTAAGGTTCTTGATACATAGTGCCAAATTGCCTTTAAAAAAGATTATACCAATTTTCACTCCTGCCAGCCATGAGAATGTTTTTCGACTGCTATCAGCACTGAATATGATTATTTAAACCTTCAATTTGATAGTTTCAAGAAAGAGTTGTTCAAATTTCAAAGTTCGAATTGACTACAAGTGAAGTTGGGTATTTTCCCCTTTGTCATTTGGTTTTATTTATTTGGGGGGTGCAGATCTAAGGCTGAACCGACATTAAGTCAAAATCAATAGCTCAGGTCTTCTACATGCAGAACAGCATGAAGAGTTCTGCTATTTACTATACCAGCACCCCACGTGAAAACTAAAATAATCTCTTTGACCACAGTTTTAGAAGAAGATACTTCTCGGAGCTCACTCCATGTTTCAAAAGCACTCGGGGCCAGGTACCATTTGCACCAGAGCCTGTCATAGTTTCCTAGACTTCCACTTGCATAAAAGTCATCTCATGGTGCTTATTTTTAAAAGAGATGCATTTCCTGCTAGACTCCATGCTTCACAGCGCCCAGAACTTGGCAGCCTTGTTCACTGCTAGGTCCCCAGTGCCCCATGTACAGCCTGGAAGACGGCACCAGCTTCCTCTCTTCGCGAGACTTGATGTCGTGTGGGAGAAGTCAGTCTGGAATAGGGCAGAGAAGCATCTCCAGAGATGCTAACATCCTGAATTTCACCTCCCCCGCAGACATACCCTACAATAACTTCTATTAAGAGTTCGCTGCCTGGGAGCACTTTTGTCCTTTCTTGAAGAGGTATTTTGGCACATTGAATGCTCCCTCTATTTATCTGTAAATTTAACTTGACCTTCCTAATCATTAGGCACAAAGCAATCATCTCTGTGTTGCTGCTCAGGACATGAGATAATTAGCAAAGAGAAATTCCTCCTGCCAGTGTGTGCTATGAATAGAAAACTTTTATTTGACTTCCTGAGTTCTATCCAATTGTGATCCATCTGATTTTGTATCCTAACTTCAGGAAAATTCATATACAATTCATGATCATAACCTCAGATTTATGTAGGATATACGATTTAGCAAAAATGCATTGCTTATAGCAAAAGAATCTATTTCCAGTTTCAATAAATACTGCCTCTGTGATTTTCTGGTGGGCTGTCCATGAAATTGCTTCTTGGGAAGATCTATTCTATCAAACTATGTATACGTCTTAATGATTCAACTAACATTTACTAAGCTTTTGTGCATGCCTTTCACTGTGCTTGTTGCTCTCACATGCTGTTCTATTCAGTTTTAAAAAATAAACCATATTAAGTAAATATTATTTTTCCCATTTATCTTAGATGTGGTTAAATGACCTCCCCAACCTCATCCAACCAGATAGTATCCAAGAGAGAACATAAACTTAGATCTCCCAATCCTTAGTCCAGAAAATTTTTCTTCTGAAGAAATGAGGCATGTTTTGTCCCCATGAACCTTTGTATGATACCTCTCCACTGTTTGCCATAAACTGCTGTGTATGCTATGGAATCGTAATGGTAGCATTCATCACACTGAAGTTACTGAATTACTTGCCCATCTCCTGCTGTAGGCTACAAGTTCATTAGGGCAGAAAACATGTTCTATTTGATGTTGTAGCCCCCGAGCCCAGCAAACTACCTAGAATTAGTGTGTTTCATATTTTTAACTAATGCATCCTTAGATCAATAGACCACTGGATAAATGATGGAGATGGTAATATTTGGGTTATGTGCTGCTATGTTTTACACATAGAAAAGTCTAAGAACAACTAATAGTTCCCTTTTCTTCCTCTATGTAACGTTTATTTTACACTGAGTGTCTATTAATTAAAGCACATCTCCAACTTCAGGTATCCTACTTCGCCTTTGCTAATTCCAACCTCCAACAAGTTGTACAAAATTGCTTACACAAGCACCCCACTGTTGTTTTTACTTTTTCTTTTTTTACTGCTTCATGTGAACTATTACCAAAATCAGCTGATTCATCTATATATAGAACAGAGTACAGGCAACAGAACTGTTCAACATTCCTCCCTTTTTCTTTTCCTCTACCTCCATCTTAAATTGGAAAGGAATTCTGAAACTTCACTGACACTTCAAATACCCAACTAGATTTCCCTGGATAATGTCCTATCCAGGTAACTTTCCAGCGCCTATTAAAATGCCTTCAGGAACATGGAACTCACTTCCTCCTAATGGAGCTTGTTCCCTATTTAGTTTTCTCAGACGAGAAACTGGGAAGCAGTGAAACATGTTAATTGGTAAATGTGTGAAATTGGTACAAACTTTCACAATATAAATCATGAGCCTTTAAAGTGTGCATACTTTTAACCAACTGAGCCACCCAGGTGCCCCTAAAGTGTGCATACTTTTAAAATCAGGTAATCCTAAAAATCTATCCAAAGGAAATTACCAAAGATATACACCACGATGCATATTCCAGGTTGTCCTTTGCCATGTTATTTATAATAACAAAAAAGAAAGAAAACTGAAAACCACTTGATTGTTCAACTATACAAAATAGTTATAACAAATGATGGTGCATGTTTATAAGAGTACTGTGCAGTTCTTTAAAAATTATGCTTTATATAACATTTCATGGTATATTGGTAAGTAATAAGTTAAGTTACAGAATAGTATAACAATATCTGCACAACACAAAATATTTTTTAATTCATATTCGCTGCACAGAAAAAAGTATGGAAACTTACAGAAAATGTTAATAGTTATTTTTGAGCAGTGGGATTATGAGTAGTGTATTTTATTTATACTTTACTCTTTTCTTACACACTTCCTAAAAAAAATTGTTACTTCTGTATTCAGAGAAAAAGTAAATTTAGAGTAGGTCCTTCTTTGAATTGAACTAAAATTTCTCTTTTTTAAAATAACTTCAGCATATTTTATTTGAGGATATAGAAAAGAAAAAAATCCTTCCTACTCATAAAAGTAAATATTTGAAGCCACCGCAATGTTCCTCTCCCTACCCCTCACCTTCATTTACCAGTTGAACATCTATGGCATCTTCAAGTCCAGCCCTTTTACCATAACTTCTTGGCACAGCAGCTAGAGTGGTCCTGTGAGACAGATCGGTCATTTCCCTGCTCCTAACCTTCCAACACCTTCCTATCAGACTTAGAACAAAAGCAATGCTCATCTCAGGGCCCACAAGGCTATCTCTCCAGTCTCACTTCCTATTGCTGTTAATTTACTGTTCTGCTTTAGTCTCGAAGTTTTCTTGCTCCAGTGTTCCCACCTGTCTCAGCCCAGTTGGACTGCTATAACAAAATAGCATAGACTGGGTGACTTATAAACAACAGAAACTTAATTCTCACCATTCTGGAGGCTGGGAAGTCCAAGATCAGGTCACCAACAGATTCGGTGTCTGGTGAGAGTCTACTTTCTGGTTCAGAGATGGCTGCCTTCTCACTGTGACTTCACATAGTGGAAGGATAAGGGCGCTTTCTGGGGTCTCTTTTATAAGGGCTTTAATCTTATTCATAAGGGCTCCCCCTCATGACCTAATCACCTCCCAAAGGCCACCTCCAAATGCCACCACATGGGGGATTAGGTTTCAACATAAGTTTTGGGAGACACACACCATCTCAGGACATTTTTGCTATTGCCTTTGCCTGGAATGCCCTGTCCTCAGGTAACCCATGGCCCCTTCCCTCATTTCATTCAGATATCTATTCAGTGTCACCTCATCAGAATGGCCTTCCTTGAATACTCTCTATAGCACCCCCATTACTCTCAGTCCCTTTACTCTACCTATTTCTCTTCCTAGCGGGTATCGCTACATAATAGCTTCTTATTGATTTGTCTGATTGTTTATGGTCTGTCACCCCAACCAGCATGTGAGTTCCATAAAGACCAGTTCTTGTTTTTGTTTTTCCTCACTGCTATAATCTCCATTGCCTAGAGAAGTCTTAGGAGTTCAATACATACGATTAAATTAATGAGGGAAGCAGTGTCAGGTTTCTTCACCCAGCTCCTGGAAATCCAAACCCCCTACTCTGAAGTCAAGGTGATGACGCCCAGGTAAGCCCACCATGCTCCAGGGATGGTCGGCTCTGAGGAGCCGCACGCCATTCCGCCTCCCTCCTCTCCCACGTGGTTCTCCTACACGCCATCTAAAGTCCAGGGACATTCCTAGCAGCCACGTCACACGTCTCACTCACACCAAGCATCTGATGAGCACACTGTTGCAAAGCAGGTAGGAACCACAGTTCCCAAGATCTATTTGCTCTAGCAACGAATAAAGAGAGCTGAAAATACATATTTTATTTTCGTGGGAAATTTACACACAGAGGTCTTTCCTTTTAGAAAATTACGTGGCAGACATTCCCTCTGAAGTCAAAAACATTTAAAAAGGAAAGACGAGAAAGAGAGACTAGAATTGAATACCTGAAGCTTGTAGAAGCTTTAAGCCCTGGCCCCACTGACAGATTAAACAATGAACAACTTGTTTGTGCGCCGTCTTGGCAAAAACACACAGTTGGGGAAGCGATGACTCAGAGAAGAAGGAACAGGACATGCAACAGCGATTCGGGCAGATCCACCCCAGGCAGGCCGACGAGCACCCAAGTTGCTAGTGTTTCGTCAATAATGTGGAACAAACAGGTACATGGGGATGAAGACACCAAAAGAGAATATGCACTCATTAGATAACAAGCTCAAATAAGTTTTCTTTTCCTTTACTGGTGTTCTTGGGTCCCTGAGTGAGCTGTCACAGCAGGGGAAAACCCCAGGGATGGTTTCTGTGACTCTGTCTTTCATATGATCTTAAAATGTCTCCACTGAATAAAAATGAATCAGTCACCAAAAGTAATGTGAACAGAAAAATGTATTCATTTGGCAATAACTTGTGAGATGATGTCGTTAAAAAAAATGGAGCTGTTAGCCACTATTTACTAACGGGATTCTTTGTGAAGAAGTTTTGTTCTGACCAAAATGGGGCTGCCTCTCTCCCAAAGTCTTTAACTGCGTTCAAGGTTACAGCACGATGAAAGACTAGGCGAAAAACAAACCAGGGTTGGGAAGGAAAGTAGGACTGAGGCATAGATAAAGGCGAGACTTTCATTCTTATTCCATTAACTTTCCAAAAATTTTTAAAGAATTTTTCTTTTGATAAAATACATGTAACAAAAAAATTTACCATCTTAACCATTTTTAAGTACACAGTTGAGTCGTGTTAAGCTCATTCATGTTGTTGTGCAACCAAGCTCCAGCACTCTTTTCCTCTTGGAAAACTGCAACTTTATACCCATTAAACAACAACTTTTCCATTAGCTTTTGTGTGGCTACAGTTTTTAAAAATTAGAATATGTTTTTATCATAAAAAATAGAAAAGGGAAATCTTGTATTCCCAAGGTGAAAGAAGATAACATTTAATTCATATTTGCATAGAAAATTCAATCCTGAAATAAAAAGGCTGGTCAAAAGTCTTGGAAGACAACAAATTAACAATTTTTTTTTTTAAAGTTAGTTTTGTAAATATATTTACCAAGGAAAAGTTATCTGGCTGATGAACAAATATTTGAACTACAGGTTTAGAGGCAGAACAAATATTAAGCAGTTGTTCCAGTCTTCAGAATGCAATGCCAAATCCATCCCCCTGTTACTCACTAGCAATTTCCATTGACTGCAAGTACTCACAGACAGATATTTGAATAAAAGCCTATTACTAGTAGTAACATGAGTCTCCAGCCAAAGGCAGCAGAAGCATAGTCAAAATCTCCTCTTGGCCATACACATACTGCCTTTGAAAGGACATCTGAGTATCAGAGGACACTGTTGACTTATCCTTCCAAGGAACTTGGCTTGGGAGCCTAAGGACCAGCAGTGGGCCTGGATTCAAATACCTATCTATGGGTTTTCCCTTAATATCCAATTTGCCTGGAATTTCCCCAAACACTGAACAGTCATTTTCTTACTGTATCATCTCTGCCAAACTCTCTCTATTCATAGTGACATTACTTTGTTAGGGTGGGGGAGGGAGTAGAGTATCTAAATATAGCCCTAGAATTCAGCCATTTTGTTATCTGTTTATGTATCATTTTTGTACGTAAAGCCATAGTCAGATCCATGCTATTGAGGAAAATTCATTTCTCACTGCCCCCTTCCTGCCACCTGAAAAGAGCAGTTGGATAATAAAACTGCATTTCCTCTGTGACGGACTGGAAGAAGGGGAAATAGTGTGTGGGGGGGGTGCAATTATAATTTATTAACAGCTGCCTAAGCTTCTATACCTAAGAGATAATCATATACAACATCCCAATCTAATTAACAAGTACTCTTTGCCAAATTCAAAGGATAAAAAAATGTTTAAACTTCATGAGAACTTCACACTCAGGAACTCTTAGTTTAATTTACAATTAACAAAGATAAAAAATAGCACCTCATATGTAGATAGGGTTTTAGAGGTTTTGCTGTGTTTTCATGAACATTGTCTCATTTTGATCTTCAGAACAATTCAGGGTGGTACATATTGTTATTTCCATTTTACAAATAAAGCAATTAAGATGCAGACTATTCAAGTAAATTGCCCCGTAAATTAGGCAGTAAGCACGTGCAAAGCCAGGGCTAAAACCCAGGTCTTCCAGAAGCAATTCTATCTCTTATCCCAATATGAGTCTTTCTTGCAGGTCCATGCAGTAAATGTTCGTTTTTGGCACATTCCAACACTGTTTTTAATCAGTAGGAAAAAATATATAGACTTTTTTCCCTTGGACTAAGTCACCATTCATATGCAAACGTTAGACTTATAAAATGATTGGTATAGATCCCATTAATACTTCCTTTTTTCTTTCTTTAATATAGGTTGTCCACACAGCTGATTTATGCAGATGTTATGATTTTATCATCTCTGTACATTTGAAATTAGTTTAAAATGTCAAAGAGTTTTGATATTTTAAGTTTTACACTTCATGTATTTCTCCCTGTGTATTATGGTTTCTGCCAAGCACCAAATTTAGCAGCTTTTCAGAGCTTTTTCTAGCCTGCCCCAAACAAGAAGCACTAGAAATTACTGAAGACAAGTTGGCCTTGTAAGATTTCCAAACTAGTTTCTAAACCAAAGAAACTGAGTGAGATAAATTTAGAACACTTGGGAGCTTTGAAAGTCTATTTGGATAAATTTCAGTTACTGCCAATGAACAAGCATGTCCTAGAAACAGAAAAGGTGATCAAAGTCTCACCTCCCAGTAACATTCATCCCTCACAAAATGCACAGGGCAAACTTTGCTTTGTTAGAAAATAACACATTGTTTATTCAGAAACCAAACACATTTAGATGGTTGGAGAGAAGGATTTGGAGTTGATTTTATTGTAATTATTACGGTTTTTGTTATTTGGAGGGTTTTTTGTTTTGTTTTGTTTTTTGACAATTTATATTATCCTGGGGTTTTATCTACACTTACAATCAGATCACTTTTTAAAAATTATTTTTATTCTGACCAGTAACTGTTTTATGAATTGCAGTTTGAACAAGGAATGTACTGCACTTGAGTCATTTATGATAGTGAATTCATTACAAGGTGATCAATAAAGCACTGTATCTGTGGCCCATTAACCAAGGCAGGAAATATTTTCATTAAAGTAAACTGTTTATAGAATCCCAGAAATGTCATGGGTTTTTCTGGAAAGCAAAACGTCAGTATGCTGAGAGTTCATTCCTTTTGACCCAATAATGAATTCTAAGAATCTGTTGTAATACATCAGCCCTAAATACAAGAAATAACATAGACTCCAAAGATGTTCATTACTGGCATTATTTATAACAGTGACAAGTTGCAAACAGCCAAATTATCCAATAATAGAGAAATATTTAAATAAATTATACTATATTCATAACAATGAAATATCATAATGTAGCAATTAAATACCATTATGAAGGTTTTAAAAGTCATAAGGATGTACTTTGGAGTCAGACAGATTGGAGTTTGAATCCTTTACAGTTTGAATACTTTATTTAGTTCTATGAAAAAATCTCAGCTTTCTAATTTGTCATGATATTTACAAAGACATAGTCATTTAGAAACAATATACATAACAAGTAATACAAAGTCTGACACATTGCAAATACTCAGCAAAGTGTATTTACTATAGAATATTAAGGGGGAAAGAAGGAATTCAAAACCATTTACATATTATAATCTATTTACATAAAAATGCACATGGATTTAGGAAAAAGACTGGAAAGAAATATTAAAATATCAAAAAAGCGGAGATTAACTCTAGAAAGGACATCTATAAATTACACGTATTTATAACAGATGTGTGTTATGCAGTATATATACATACATATATACATACATACTTTCTATATTTTTTTCAGATTTTCCCTAAAAAGTATTCATTTCTTTCATACTAAGAATAAAGAGATGCTATAACCATTTAAAGAAATATGTTCATTCAACATTTTGGGCTTTAAAATTAGCATAAAGAATACTTTTTTTTAATTTCCAACTTCGGATAATTTCCCATCCCACTCAAACTACATTTGCCTTGGAATATTTTCTGAACATGCTCATTTAGTCTTCTGTACCTCCCGTCCATACTCTCTATGACAATCCCTGCTCATCCTTAAAGACCAGCTGAAATGTTACCTTCTCTGTGAAGCAATTTTTAACTTTCTGAAGCAGTATTAGGTCCTTCTGCCCCTGTGTTCCAGGGTATACTGCTTGGTATACAACTAATGCAGGGTATCATCATTATGATCACACATTAAACATTTATTAAGGTTTTACTCTCTAATATGTATACCATATTATTAAATTCTCACAGAAGCCTTGTGAGTCAGATACTGTCATTGTCGAACTGCCACTCAAAGAGAGTTGGAATATTCTGATTCTAAATCCCATACTTTTAACCACAGTGCTATAGGCTCTTAATTCTTCTTATACCCTTAAACTTGGTATTTTGGCAACTAGAAGTGATTAGTGGCATCTCCAAAACTGGACATAGACTATTTCAGGTAAATATTGCTGGCTTAGGGGCACCTGGGTGGCTCAGTCGTTAAGTGTCTGCCTTCTGCTCAGGTCATGATCCCAGGGTCCTGGGATCGACCCCTGCATCGGGCTCCCTGCTCCGCGGGAAGCCTGCTTCTCCCTCTCCCACACCCCCTGCTTGTGTTCCCTCTCTCACTGTGTCTCTGTCAAATAAATAAATAAAATCTTTAAAAAATATATTGCTGATTTACTTTAATAGGATTTGCCCTGTATATCTTCCATCATCTCTGTCCCTTAAAACCTTTATACCTACTTTTTTTCCCTTAATTACTTCTTTGTGATCTCCTTCCTGTGGAGAAGTGTTCCTTTGAGGAAATGAACGTGAAACTGAGGTCTAACAGGGTGAAGAGAGGGAACCATCAGCAACTAAGTTTTGAACATGTAAATGTGAGCTTATTGCTTATCATTAAGAAGGTCAATGGATATATCTTTAATTCAGTAAAAATTATCTGGCCTAGAGATAGAAATTGATGGACGGTCAACACGTCAAAGTGTTTAAAGCGTTAGACTAGATAAGACCTCCACAGAAGTTAGTGTAGGTAAGAGAAAGGGGATATCCAAGATCTTAGCCTGTGGCAGCTCGATATATAAATATCAGGGAGCTGAGATGGAACCAGCAGAGAAATTCTCTCGTCGTGGAAGAGACCCATGAAGTCAAGTGAATGCAAAAGACTGAATTCTACTGGTAACTGAGTGAAGCAAGTTTTTCAAAAATGATTGAGTGACTGGGAGGGTGTCAAACACTACTGATAGGTCAGATGAGATGGGGACTGAAAATTGACCATTTTCTTTCACAACATGACTGAACCTGAGTCCGAGAGTGAATGAAAGGAGATGAATTAGTGTTGTAAATGTAGAAAACACTTTTGAGTAATTTGGCTATGAAAGGGAGAAGAAAAATGGAGTCATGGCCTGGGGGACAAATAGGAAGAGAAGAAAAGATTTTTTTCTAAGGATGGAAGAAATAATAGCATGTTTTTATGCTGATCAGAATAATCCAATAGATTGCCTAACAGTGACAATGCAAGACAGAGAAGGGAGAGATGCTGGAGCAATGTCTTTGGCTAGGCAAGAAGAAATGGGATTGATCAAGCACAGAAAGGAAAGGGAGTGGCCTTTCGAGCACAGGTGGATCACCCATAGCAACAGAAGAAAAGGAAGAGGAAATAGGCACAAATATACTAAGTGGGTAGAATGGAATGGCAGAGCTTATGGAAGTTTCCTTCTGATTGCTACTATCATCTTGGTAAAATCAGCAAATGAGAGTGAAGGCTTGAGGATAAAAGAGAATGCATGAAATAGTCATCCAGGAGAGAGATAATGGATGTACAAGGGGAATGTAGCCTGATTGCCTGGCAAAACTGATCCTCTTAAGTTAGTAGACTTAAATTTAAAATGAGAAGATTGGGTGCTTTATTCAAGCCTGTGTTGGAGCCAGTGCAGAGTTAACAAGAGAGTTGGATGCCAACACGGTTGGTTTTGCCCAAAGAGTATAAGGAAGAGAGAAGGAGGCAAAGGGAGGTGATGAAAGGTAAGAAGTGAGAATACAAGGGAATAATGGACAGTGGGAAGAGGTGGATTAGCATTCCTACCCTGCTGTTGAAATAAGACCATTAGAGAAAATGAGAAGGAAAATAGACAGTAGTGGCTGGAGAAGAGGATGCTTGAAATGGTAGTTAGGGAAGGGTTAAAGGTATTAAGGTGACAAAGTCTGGTGGATGGCCATGGCAGGTCAATTATTAAAAATGAAAGTTGACAAGGAACTGAAAGGCCAGGAATTGAAGGATCATCTGTGTGGTATAGAAGCCATAAGGAATTATGATGAGAGCAGTGCTAGAGAGAATATAGGAGTGAGCTAAAAACTCTCACATCAGGGAGCATCAGAGAAAATGTGAAAGAAAACAGGGGTTCTATGGATGAGGCAACAAGGAAAGGCAGCAAAGAGTATGGCCAAACAACTTGGGATTCCAAGGTGTGATTTTAGGGAGAAGGAGAAATAATGGCTTGGAAGATGAAGTGAGTAGCAAGGAGAATACCTATCCTGTCTTCCATGTCCTATTGATGCAGGGGTGTGGTAAAGAAAAAAGCTACCTCCTGAGAAAGTTGTAAAGGAATCACTATTCTCAAGAATCATGGTCCTTTCAAGCTGGACTTTCAAGTACTAGTTCAATTGTGTTTCTCAAGTTGAACTGGAGACTGATAATCAACTGAGCTAAAAAGGCCTCCTCTTCTCAATTTTGAAAAAGGAAAAAGAAATTGCAACAGAATGGGAGTTGAAAAGCACTCTAAAATTGTGAGTGAATATCCTGGTGTGCTGATAAGCCACAATATATCACAGATGGAAAACATAATGAAAAGCCAAAGAATGTTAACAATCATCCATTAAATAAGTCAGAGACTACGAGCAAAGTCCTTTCAGGAAAGAACTCAGGAAGTGAAATGGGGAACAAAAATGAATACCTCCATTATTAATGAAATAATGACAGTAGAAGCCAGATTAATGGTTAAGGGTATGGCTGGCAGTATCCTAGGCTTCCAAGAAGCCAGGATAATGTTCTGAATATAGGCAATACTTTGGCTTTCATATTTCCTTTATTTTTCCCAATTCTCATCACTTGTTTCCATGCCAAACAGAAGGAGTTATGGGATATAAGAGAGCAAGGTAATACAATAAGAATGTCAGTGATGATCGAAATGTTTTATACCCACACTGTCAACACGGGAGCCACCAGTCATATGTGGATATCTAGTCCTTGAAATGTAGTTAATATGACTGCAGAATTGAATTTCAAATTTCATTTAATTTTAATTAAATTTAAATACCCAGATGACTTCCAGTTTCTGGTCCTAAGAAGCTTGAAAAGTCACCACTTTATCTTAACAAGTAAAAAGCTGAACAAACAAAAATCAAGTCTTCTTAGATTCATAAGAGAAGTGACATTTGCAGGGCAAACAGCTGTCCCCTAAATTGGAAAGACTGACAGGAGGATACAGAGAATCACAACTTACTTGAGCAGAAACCAAGGAGTCGCAACCTCTGGAAACCAGTACTCAAGTAGGAAAATGTAAGCTATAATTGACAAATTGCTGGAGACTCAGTGTGAACAAGTCTGAGAGATAAAAACTCTAGGGGGACCTGGTCACCAGGAGTGAGGGAGAACCCAGTCATTGGAGGGAAGGGGGGCACGCTTGTAAGTTTTTACCTCCAGGAACTCTACTAGGTTCTCACAGTGAATATGGGAGGAATATCCCCTCATGCTTCCAGCAGGAGGAGGAGAAAAGAAATCATTTTGAATTCTGCCAGAGTATTCTGTTCTTGACAAGGTCTGCCCTCAGGAAAAACTATTTAACCAGAGCCTAACCTGCCAGGGCTTTATCAGAGCCTAGTGATCTGGAGGAAGGAAAATACCCAACTTCAGCTGACTCCAGTCTTCCATATGGAAGAAGGAAAATACCCCAATTCCAGCCCACCCTAGCGATCCTGCTGAGAAATGGTCAGGTTCACAGTCGAGTGGCACAGATTCACTAAAAGACTGAGACCTAATCATAATACTATAGAACACCTCCCTTTCCCCCACATCTTACCACCATATTACTAAAAAATTATTTTGAGCAGTTCTTTTTACCCAGTACACCACATCCAGCCACCAAGAAAAAGCTACAATACATAATAAAAAGCAAAAAGCACAATTTGAAGAGATACAGAAACATCAAAACCAGAGCTCAGATACAGCAGAGATGTTGGAATTATCACACCAGGAATTCAAAACAACTATGATTAATATGTTAAGGGTTCTAATGGATATAGTAAACAGCATGCAAGAACAGATGGGCAATGTAAGCACAGAGATGGAAATTCTAAGAACAAAGCCAAAAAGAATTGCTAAAGATTAAAAATACTGTAACAGAAATGAAGAATGCCTTTGATGGGCTTACTAGTAGACTGGACATGGCTGAGGAAAGAACCTCATAGTTTGAAGATATCTCAATAGAAGAGAAAAGGGAAAGAAAAGAAAAGAAAAAGGAAAAGATCTGACAGAATAGACTGTTTAAGGACTGTGGTACAACTATCAAAAGGAGAATATCAAAATACCTTTTGGTAGATATTTTATACAAAATATTTTTAAAAAAGAGAGAAAGAAAATATATTCAAAACAATAATGACTGAGAATTTCCCCAAATTAATAATGTCAGACACCAAATTGCAGATCCAGGAAATGTTTGCTTACGTGTAAGTGCATATATATGTTTACATTGAATTATAGCAATGACACAAGAAACAGGAGGGAAAAGTTAGGCTTATATTGTCATTAGAAGGTACCTGCCTTACCCAGAAAGTGGTATAGTGTTATTTGAAAGCGGACTTGGATTATTTATAAATTTTGCAAAATTTAGGGCAACCACAAAAAACAAGTAAAAAAAAATAAGTAAAACTGATATGCTAAGAAAGGAGAGAAAATGGAATCATATAAAATGCTCAGTTAGAATCACAAACAGTAGCAAAAAGTTGGAAGAAGAAAATAGGAACAAAAAATAAGAGCAACAAATAGAATACAGTAACAAATACAGTAGATATTAATTCAAATATATCAATAATCACTTTGAACATCAATGGTCTATATGCGCCAATTAAAAGACAGAAATGGTTAGAGTGGATCACAAAATAAGACCCAACTATTAGTTGTCTACAAGAAATCCATTTCCAATATAAAGACACATATAGATTAAAAGGATTAAATGGATGGAGGATTCTAACACTAATCAAAAATAAATAGGAGTAGCTACATTAATTTCAGACAAAGCAGATTTCATAGCAAAGAAAGTTTTCAGGGATAAAGGGGGCATTACAAAGTGATTAAGGGATCAATTCCCCAAGAAGATATAACAATCCTTAACATGGGTGCATTTAACAGAAGAGTGTCACAATATGTGAGGCAAAAACTGGTAAAATGCAAGGAGAAATAGATAAATCCACTATTATAGTTGGAGACTTCAACTTACTTGTGTCAGAAATGGACAGATCCAGAAGGCAGAAAACCAGTAAGAACATAGTCGAACTCAGCAGCACCATCAGTCAACTGGATATCATGGACATATATAGACTACTTTATAAAACAGCAAAATACACATTCTTCTCAGGTTCATCTGAATGTATACTAGGATAGACCACATTCTAGACCATAAAACATACCTTGACAAATTTAAAAGAATAGAAATCATAACATGTCTGCTCTCAGACTACAACAAAATTAAACTAGAAATCAGTAACAGAAAGATAGCTAGAAAACCCCAAAATACTTGGAGGGTATAATACCCTTCTAAATAACACATGGGTCAAAGAAGAAATCTCAAGAGAAATTTTAAAATATTTTTAATTAAGTAAAAACAAAAAATTTTGGGAGTGCTGTGAAAGCAGTGCATAGAAGGATGTTTATAACACTGAATGCATATACTAGAAATGAAGAAAGATCTAAAATCAATCATGTAAGCTTCCACCTTAGGAAAGTAGAAAAACAAAGAACAAAATAAATCCAAAGTAAGGAAAATAAAGGAAATAAGAAAAATTAGAGCAGAAATCAGTGAAGTTGAAAAGAGGAAATCAATAGAGAAATCAATGAAGCCAAAAGCTGCTTCTTTAAAAAGATTAATAAAATTGATAAGCATCTAGGCAGGCTAAGAAAAAAAGAGAGGATACAAATTACTAATATCAACAATGGAAGAGGGATATCACCACAGATCCCATGGACATTAAAAACAAAACAAACAAATAATATAAATAGCTCTATGATTATAAATTTTATAACCTAGATGAAAAGGACCGATTCCTTGAAAGATACAACCTGCTAAAATTCACACAAGAAGAAACAGACCATCTGACTAGGATTGTATTCATTAAAATAATTGAATCAATAATTGATAATCTTTCAAAACAGAAAACACCAGGCTCAGATGAGTTCACTGGTGAATTCTACTAAACATTTAAGGAAAAAATTATACCAATTGTCTGAAATCTCTTTCAGCAGATAGAAGCTGACAGGATACTTTGCAACTCATTCTATAAGGCCAGCATTACCCTAATACCAAAATCAGACAAAGACACTACAAGAAAAGGAAGCCACAGACCAATATGTCTGATAAAAATAGATGCAAAAATCTTCAACAAAATATTAGCAAATTAAATCAAATAACATAAAAAAAGAATTATATGCCATGACCAAGTGGAATTTATCCCAAGTATACAAGACTAGCTCGACATTTGAAAATCTATGTATATAATTTATTGCATCAACAAACTAAGGAATAGAAATCACATGGTCATATTAATAGATGCAGAAAAAGCATCTGACAAAATCCAACACGCATTCATGGTAAAAATTCTTGATAAACTAGGAATTAAGGGGAACTTCCTCAACTTGATAAAGAATAACTACCAAAAACCTACAACTAGCATCACACTTGATGAGAAACTCAAACCTTCCCAACTAAGATCAGGAGGAAGAAGCAAGGATGCCTCTTCTCACCATTGATTTCCAATATTGCACTAGAAGTCTTAGCTAATGCAATATGAAAAAAAGAGGAAATAAAAGATATGCAGATAGGGAAGGAAGAAATAAAACTGCCTTTTTTCATAGGTGACATGATCACGTATGCAGAAAATCCAAAAGAATTGACAAAACATGGGTTACCTGGGTGGCTCAGTCAGTTGGGCATCCAACTCTTGGTTTCAGCTCAGGTCATGATCTCATGCGTCATGGGATCTAGCCCTGAGTGGGGCTGCGCACTCAGTGGGGAGTCTGTTTGAAAATTCTCTCCCTCTTCCCCCTCCTTGTGTGTGTGTGTGCATGTGTGCATGCTCTCTCTCTCAGATAAATAAATAAATCTAAAAAAAAAAAAAGAATTGACAAAACAAAAAACAGAAAACGACTCCTTTAACTAATAAATAATTATAGCCAGTTTGGAGCACACAAGGTAAATATACAAAAGGCAATTTCTTCCCTATATACCAGCAATAAACAAATGGAATTTGACATTTAAAACACAATACCAGGGGTGCCTGGGTGGCTCAGTTGGTTGAGCGTCTGCCTTTGGCTAGGGTCATGATCCCAGGTCTTGGGATCGAGCCCCATGTCAGGCTCCCCACTTAGTGGAGAGACTACTTCTCCCTCTGCATGTGCTCCTGCTTCTCTCTCTCAAATAAATAAATATAATCTTAAAAAATAAGTAAATAGGGGCACCTGGGTAGCTCAGATGGTCAAAAATCTGCCTTTGGCTCAGGTCATGATCCCAGGGTCCTGGGATTGAGCCCCCCATCGGGCTCCCTGCTCAGCAGGGGGCCTGCTTCTCCCCCTCCCTCTGCTTCTCCCCCTGCTCATGTTCTCTCTCTCTCTCTGTATCTCTGTGTCTCAAAGAGTAAATATAAATAAATAAATAAATAAATAAATAAATAAATAAATAAGTCTTTCTAAAAAAAAAAAACACACAATACCATTTATATTAAGACCCCCAAAAATGAATTATTTAAGTATAAACCTAGCAAAATATGTATAAGATCTATATGAGGAAAACTATAGAACTCTGATAAAAGAAATTAAAGGACTAAATAAATGAAAAGATATTCCATATTCATAGATAGGAAGACACAATATTGTCAAGATGTCAGTACTTCCCAATCTGATCTATAGAGTCACTCAATTTCAGTAAAAATTCTCTATTTTGTGGCATTGACAAGCTGATTCCAAAGGAAAGGCAAAAGATCAAGAATACTCAACACACTGAAGGAGAAGAACAAAGTTGGAAGACTAGCACTACCCCACTTCAAGACTCACTATAAAGCTACAGTAATCAAAACAGCGTGGTATCCGTGAAAGAACAGACAAATAGATCAATGGAACAGAATAGAGTGTGCAGAAGTAGACCTACATAAATATAGTAACTGATCTTTGACAAAAGGGCAAAGGCAATATAATAGACAAAAGATAATCTATCCACAGACCTTTCATCTTTCACACACACAAAAAAACCTTCAAAATTGATCACAGACCTAAATTAAAATGCTAAACTAGAAAAGTCCTAGAAGATAACATTGTAGAAAAATTAGATGACCTTGGTTTTGGTAATGACTTGGCACAATGCATGAAAGAATTAATAAGTATTTCATTAAAATTAGAAATTTCTGCTCTGTGAAAGAAAGACACTGTCAAGAGAATAAAAAGACAAACCACAGAATGGGGAAAAAACATTTGCAAAAGACATATCTGTTGAAGGACTCTTATCAAAAATATACAAAGAATACTTAAAATTCAACAACAAACAACCCAATTAAAAATGGGTCTATGACCTGAATGGATAGCACACCAAAAAAGATATACAGATGACAAATAAGCATGTGAAAAAATGCTCTGTCATGTGTTATCAGGGAAATGCAAATTAAAACAACAATGAGATTCCATTACACACCTATTAGAATGGCCAAAATCCAGATCATGAGGACCAAATGCCAAGCAACCGGAATTCTCCTTCATTATTAGTAGGAATGCAAAATGATGCAGCCACTTGGGAAGATATTTTTGCAGTTTCTTACAAAACTAAATACACTCTTATCATACAATCCAGCAATTGTGCTTCCTGGTGCAAAACTGCCAAAATTTGGAAGTAACAAGTCCTTCAATAGGTGAATGGATAAATAAAGTGTGATTCATCCAGACAATGGAATATTATTCAGTACTAAAAAAGAAATAAAGTATCAAGCCATGAAAAGACATGGAGAAAACTTAAATGCATGTTACTAAGTGGAAGAAGCCAATCTGAAAAGGCTACATACAATTTGACTCCAATGCTATGACCTCTGGAAAAGGCAAACTATGGAGACAGTAAAAAGATCAGTGGTTGCCAGGGGTTAGGGGTGAGGGAGAGTTGAATAGTCATGTGCAGAGGATTTTTAGAACAGGGAAATAGTTTTATAGGATAGCATAATTGGCTTACACATACCATTATACATTTGTCCAAACCTATAGCGGGCACAACACCAAGAGTAAATCATAACGTAAACTATGGACTTTGGGTGATAACTACATGTCAATCAATGTAGGTTCATCAGTTGTCACAAATGTACCACTCTGATGAGTCATATGGATATTGGGAGGCTTTGTGTGTACAGGGCAGGGGAATGTGAGAACTCTCTGCACCATCCTCTCAATTTTGCTGTGAACCTAAAACTGCTCTAAAATATAAAGTCTATTAAAAACAATAGCCACAGATTGGCTATTATAGTGGACAGTACATTTTTACAGCTTTTTAGCAAAGCAGGAAAGAAAGCAGTTTGGGGAGTAGGTCAGAAAAGTCTAGACAGATAAATAGGACTATCCTCACATCTTCCTCCTTCTTGAGGCTTATGTGTTGGCCATTTTAGCTGTAGAGCTCCTGGGTTCCAGAGCACTTTGTTCTCAAGAAACTGTTTTTATACTCACTCATCATCCTACAACATCGCTACCAAGTATATCTTTATTAAATAGATATGTTTAAAATCTCAACCTATGTTAACAAAGCTATGGTATAATCTTATTTTAAACTAAGTTACTCCGAAACTAAAAGAAGTTCAAAATGAATGGAGAAACTGAATAGTTAAGCAATTTTGTAGGAAGATTATTTATTTTACAAACTGATAGATTATTCATATGAGTTAGGAAAATACTCTAATTTGACTGGTAGTGGTGGAAAGTCATTTTTTAATGATGGAAATGGAAAAAACAATACAGATTTTTAATGAGAGTTTATTTGATTTTCCTTTTGCATAAATGGATTTTATGTACTGAAAAAGTAGCTAATTTTGATAGATATGACTGGAATTGGTTTTACAGCTGATGGCTATTGGAGCCAGCTTTCTCATTCTAATTTCTTTTCTGAAACTTCCAATTGAAGAGGACATCAATATTTATGTGAACTGGGAAAAAGAACCAAGGCACAAGGTACATAAAACTGATTAATGTAAATGGGAGAGGAAAACCCTAAAACCAAATCTAATGATCCATCAAACAACAGTCAGTCTTCTTAACACTATAAATGATGCCAATTTAAAGTAACAACTTAAATTACATAAGATACCAGAGGATAGCAAATATGTTGCTCTCAAGGAATAAAGTATAAAACCTTATTAATATAAAAAAGCAAAAGAATAAGAGTGAACTCTTAGAACGAAACTGGCATCATTCTCCAATTAACTGAATACCTTAGAGAGGATTGTGTGCCTGTGTGCTATATTTAAATTAGCTTTACTTGTAAAATCGCTACATGCCACAATTCAAAATGCAGCTGAGAAATCACCCTGTTTGACGTACAGATGATAACCTAATTCCAACTATTTTTATCTACTTTGTAATTCAAGTGATGCATGCTGTATATTATTTCCCTAAGAGTCAAAATTATATTTAGAATTAAAATTGGTTTTATATAGTTCAAGTTATTGCACCCAAAAGCAATGAGTCATGCACCAGAAGTACACAGATTTGGGAGGCAAATATGGAACCATTAACTGCTCAGCGAGAGCTTGCTCAGCCCCTTAGCTCTAAGGATAAGCTTTAAAAATACTGTATAGTTAATGTGGGTTGTAACAAGGTCACCTCTGTTCCTTTCCAAAGGTGCCATGGGCTTCTTTGTCTTCTACCTTAAAGCCATGGGACAGAATCAGGCTTGAAGAAAGTTGCAGACAGCTTTGTGTTATGTCTTATACTGCACCTCATATGTGAAGGTAATTATACTGACCCACCTTCCAGGCACAGTTTTAAGTTATTTTTCCTTGCAGGGAAGTGGGGATTCATGGTCCTTGCGCACATTTTTTCCTCTATTACCTCATAACCACAATGTAAAGGCCATTTTATTTTATTTTATTTTTTAAATTTTTATTTAAGTTCAATTTAGTTAACATCTAGTGTATTATTAGTTTAAGGGGTAGAATTTAGTGATTCATCAGTTGCATATCATACCCAGGGCTCATTACATCCAGGGTGTAGAGGTCATTTTAAAAGATGACGAGGGAGAGAGGGAGGGAGAGAGAGAGAGAGTAAGAAGCAAGAGAGAGGCTTGCTGGCTCACACAGATTCTTAACCCATGACCCAGGCCTCATTGTCACATAGTTATAACCAACTGGACTGGACTACTAGCCATCAAACAGCCTGCAGTGATATATGTACTTTTCGCAAGAGTCACTTTCCACTGTCACAGTGACACTGTGGAATGGAAGATAGGGGAGAATTCACATTCATCAGGCACCTACTCTGTGCTATACATTGTGCTCATTTCTTTTTATAGGTCTTTCATTTAATCCTCACAAAAGTCTTATGAGAGAAGACCACTTCACAAATGTGAAAATAGAAGACTGAGCAACTAAATATCTCTTCCAAGGCCACATAAATGTTAGGAAAAGGGGCCAGAATTGGAAGACAAGTAACTCTGACCATGAAGCCACTGTTCTGTCATCTGGAGCTCACGGTATAGCTCCGAATCACTCCCATGTGTTTTGTTCTCCACAGTGCTTACAAAGGAGGGAAAATGTATTACCAAGAGTGAGATCTCTGGTGCTCCTCTTTAGACACAAGTTCCTATGAAAATTGTATCAAGCACTTTTAAAACCAAAAGGGTCTCATAAAATCACATATTATTTGGGGAATTAAAAAAAAACTAATTTCTTACCCTAATTTAAAAATAACTTTATTTTCCACCAACATAAGATGCCCCAATATTTGATCATTAAAACCAAATCACATAAAGATATGCATAATTATTTCCAATTGATGAGAACTAAGAAAAAAGTAGGAAAGCACACTCAAGCTAAGTCATACTCCAAATCACAAAAAAAAGGGTCAAATATGAGACATTTATCTCTGAAAGGCAGCACTCAAAAGTGCTCAATATGAAAAATGCTACTTCCAGCTGTGACAGAGCTCCTTGTCAGAATAATTTTCCTATCCAAAACAGACCAATTCCACTAAAAAAAAAATTAGATAACATTAAAAACAAAAATATTTGAAGATATCAGAGATTCACCAAGACATCATGATTTGAGAGGCCAATATTCTAGAGAGAAAGCAAAACACAGAGGTGAACCATGATCTTCTCTGCTACATATCTTCTTAAAATATTTGCCTATTAATGAGTGGCATGGGGCTAAGAAACCAAGCAGAAAATGGCAGCCTAGAGGTTTAAGCAAATCCACAAATCTGTAGAGACCAAAATGAATTACAAGGCTACTAAACTAGTCAAAAATAAGGGACAAAGATTCTGGAGAAAAGGGAATCACATAGAAGGAAATTCAATATTTTGACATTTTTCACCACATTTTCTCTCTTTAACATTTAAAAAATACTAAGCTACATAAGGTGAGAGCCAGAGAAGTCAAACAGAAATCTATAGCTAAGAGGCTAAAAAGCTATTTGAAGATTTCTGTAATAGAATCATGCTGGAGAGACAAAAATTGAAGAATACTGCATATTGAAGATGAGAGACTATAAAAAATTCCCCAGACTTTCAGTTGGGACCTATGAAAGAGTAGATCCAGGAGTAAAGGCAAACCAGAAGTACATCAGCACAAGAGGACACAAACAGGACCTGGAATCACCTTAACCCGTGATTGAATTGGCATGATCTTCCATGCCTCTAACTACTGGGCAAAAGTAAAGCCAGTCCTCTCTGGAAGAAAATAAAATAATGTAGTAACAGAATGTCTGGCATTCAATCCAAATTTACCAGGCACACCGGAAGACAGGTCCAAAGAGACAAAATCTAAAATAAAAACACAAACAGTAGAAACAATCATACTACAAATAAACATGAATTTGGAGTTAATCAGACACAGAACTAGGGGGAAAAAATCATTGTGGTTACTATATTTAAGAAAATACGTAAGAAGATAAGGAATGCACCAAGGAATTGGAATCTATAGAAATGAGACAATAAAATTTTAGAAGTAAACAATAAAATAACTAAAAATAATAATTCATTAAATAGATTCCATAACACATTACATACACCAGGTATGAGAAATAGTAAAGATCAGTACAATATATCCAGTAAGAAAAAGGATGGAAAATATGAAAGAGATTATATGCACATGAGGAAAGAGTTTAACATGTCTCTGATTGGAATCCCAGAGGAGGCTACAGAGAGAATAGAGCAGAAGCAATATTTGAAAAAGGGTTTGCCAAAATTACATAATATAATCAAGTCAGAGATTTATGAAGCCCTAAGCAGGATGTACGTAAAAAACAGCAACAACAAAACACATAAGTAGACACTGAATATATGAACTACCAAACAATGAGGATAAAGAATATTTTAAAGGGAGCCAGAGAAAAAGTTACATTACTTGAAAGGAGAAATAATAAAACTGACAGTTAACTTTTCAACAGAAACTGAATGAACTAGGGGGAAAAAGGAATTAACAACCTTCAAATGTTGAAAGAAGATAACTGTCAACCTAGAATTCTATACCAGCAAAAATAAAGGCCAAAAAAAAAAAAAAAATCTGAGAAAATTTATCTCCAGGAGATCCACATGAAAAGCACATTTTCCTGGCAAAAGAAAAATAATCTCAGAGGCAAGAAAATGCAGGCAGAAAAGAAGACCAAGGAAAAAGCAAATAGGTGGGTAAGTATAAATGAATATTGATTGTTTAAAACAATATTAATGCTTTACAAAGTTTAAAATACATAGTGTTACATACTTGAAAAAAGCACAAAGGTAGGAGGAAGTAAATGACATGAAAATGATTAAAGGACCTCATATCTTCCATAAAGTGGCAAAAGTACTTAATTATAGTAGACTATAATAAAGTATGTTGCACTCCTAGCCACTAAACCTCTAAAGTAATTATTTAAAAAGCACAACTAAAATATAGCTAACTAATAGAGACAGAAGTGTAATCATAAAAAATTTTTGTTAATACAAAGGAAGACAGGAAAAGTTAAAAAAAAAAACACAAAATGGGAAAATGGATATAAGATAGTAAATGGTCAATTTAAACCCAAATGTATCAAATTATATAAAGTTTAAATAAACTAAAAGTTCCAATTAAAATACAAAGATTATCAGACTAGATTTTCTTTAAAAACCCAACTTTATACTATTTAGAAGAGACACCTTGAAATATAAGGACATGAAACATTGACTATAAAAAGATGAAAATTATCTACCATGAATACACTGATCAAGATAAAATCAACCTAACTTTGCTATTATCAACCAAAGCAAACTTTAAGGCAAGAATTGCTAGAGATAGGGGATTGTGTCATGAAAATAAAAGATTGAATCCATCAAAAAGATGTAACAATTCTACAAATGTATACATATAGATTAAAAAATTATAAAGTAAATATTAATAGCACTGAGAAAAAGTAGAAAAACTCACAAAATTAATTGGACCATTTAGTATATTTCTTTCAGTACATGATAGAATAAGAAGACCCCCCCAAAAAAACAACAGATAGAGATATAGAAGATTTGAATAACAAACTGGACCTAACTGACCTACAACACTATTCCTCATTACTCTAGAGTCCACTTTTTTTTTTCCAAATCCACATGAAACATTTGCCAAAGTGAACCATATGCTCAGAAAAAAAATTCTAAAACATTTCAGAAGATAAAAGTTTTGCCAACTACATTTACTGACTGGAGTAAAATTAAGGCAGAAATCAATAGGAAAGAGAATTAAAATGTTCCAAAATGGAAATTCACCAATACTTTTCTAAAATCTAAAATGAAGAAATAATTTAAAGGGAAATTAGAAAATATTTTGAATTGAATAATATCAAAAAAGTGACACATCAAAACTTGGACGCTGCAGCTAAATTGGGCTTTGAGGGAGATTTCTGATAATAAGTGCATATATTAAAAAAGAAGAAGGCCAAAAAACCCAAAAAAAAACAATGATCCAGGTGTCTACTTCAAGAAGTAGGAAAAGAACAGCCAATTAAATATAAGGAAAGTACAAGCAAAGAAATGATAAAGAGCTTGGGGCACCGGGGTGGCTCAGTCAATTAAGTGTCTGCCTTTGGCACAGGACATGATCTCAGGGTCCTGGGATTGAGCCCCGCATCAGGCTCCCTGCTCACCGGGGAGTCTACGTCTCCCTCTGCCTCTGACCTGGACTTATGCTTGTGCGCTCTCTCTTTCTCAAATAAATAAATAAAATCTTTAAAAAAAATGATAAAGAGCACAAATTAATAAAATAGAAAACAAATGTACAACAGGGAAAACCAATGAAATTAAATTTCCTGGAAATGATACACTCCAGCAGGAGTGAAAGAGAGAGAAAAAAAAAAAGAAATGATACAAATTACCAAATTGCAGGAATAAGAAGGGAAACATTGCTCCATACCTTAAAATCATTACAAATAATGAGAAGAATATTATGAGCAATTTAATGCCAATACATTTGAATAAATAGCTAAAATACACCAAAAAATTCTTTAGAGAACACAACTCAACCAATCTGACACAGGAAAGAGAGAACATTCAATCTGAATAGCCCATTAAATAAAACATATCCATAATAAAAAAACCTCTTGCAAAGAAAATTCAAAGTGCAGGTATCTTCGCTATTGCATTATTGCCAACATTTCAGAAGGGAAGAAAAAAAAACCCAGCAATTTTACACAAACTAATGAAGAGAACCAAAAAAAGGGAGAACATTTTCCAAGTTGCTTTTTAGGCTGGCATGATCTTGACATCAACACCTGGCAAAGACATTTAAGGAAAGGAAAATTATAGTCCAATTTTTCTCATGAATATGGGTGAAAAGTCTTAAACAAAATATTGGCAAATTAAATCTAGCTATGTATAAAAGGGATTATAAATCACAACTTTTTATTACAGAATGTAAGATTTTAATATTCAAAAGTTAATGTTGCTCAAGTGTTAACAGAATAAAGGAGAAAAATATAACCTTATGAAATGATACAGTTCAACTGGTAAAATTCAACATGTTCATGTGAAAAATGTATAGCAGGCGCCTGGGTGGCTCAGTTGGTTAAGCGACTGCCTTCGGCTCAGGTCATGATCCTGGAGTCCCGGGATCAAGTCCCACATCGGGCTCCCTGCTCAGCAGGGAGTCTGCTTCTCCCTCTGACCCTCTTCCCTCTCATGCTCTCTATCTCTCATTCTCTCTCTTTCAAATAAATAAATAAAATCTTTTTAAAAAATGTATAGCAAGTTAGGAATAGAAAGAAAATCTCAACCTGATTGAATATATCTCTAAAACTCCTACTGCAAAAATCATACTTAGCTAAATATTAAAAGCTTTATTTTTTCCATTCAGATACAAAAATAAGGATGCCCGCCACCAACTTCTGTAAATTATGCTATGGTTGTTCCTAATCAATGTGATAAGGTAAGAAAAAGGTATAAAATGTAAAAAGATAAAAATGAAGAAACAACTATCATTATTCATGATGCTATGATTGTGGACTTAGAACACCCAAAAGCATCTACAGTAAGCTATTAAAATTATTACATGAATTTGACAAGGTTGCTAGATGTTAAAACATATAAAAATAACATTTGTATATACAAATAATATATATAAAAATAATAAAAGTGAAATGTCAAATTGATACTATCTACAATGCATTAAACATATCAAATGCTTAGAAATCGAATGCTTATTGAAATAAAGGAAAGTCTTTACATTAAAAATAACAAAACATTACTGAGGGAAACTCTGAAGTGTTAAATAAATGGAGGGATATACCGTGCTTAGAATACCATTTAATTTGTCATAATGTCAATTTTCCCCTAGTTAACTTAAACATTTAAGAAAAATTCAGTCAAATCCCAGTAGGATATTGTATGTGTGTGGAAATCAACAAGCTAATTCTAAAACTTACATGAAAATATGAAGAGCTAAGAATGACCAAGACAATCCTGAATAAGAAAAAACTGGGAGAATTTAAGCTACTAGGTATCAAGACTTACTCTAAAGCTCTTGTAATTAAGACAGTAAACAATATGATATAGGGACAAAGACAGATATTAGACCCATTAATCAGAATAGAGTCTAAAACTGGACTTGCTGAATTAGAGAGTAGAGAATGGATAATCTTTCCAAAAATTGGTGCTGAGTTAATTCTCTATCCATATGGGATAAAAATAATGATCTCTACAATATTCTACAGACAAAAATCAAAGCGAGGGGATTGAAGACCTAAATTTCACCTTTCAGGCAAAATAATAAGCCTTCTAGGATAAAACATAGAAGGATATTTCCATAATCTTAGGCTAGACAAAGATTTCTTAAACATGACACAAATAGCAATAACGGAAAAGATTGAAAAATTGGTCTTTATTAAAATTAAGAACTTCTATTCATCTACAGCTATCTTTAGATTAATAAAAAAGCAAGGTACTGAGAGGGGAAAGATATTTGTAATATATATATATTCAACAGGAGATTCTTGTCCAGATATATACATATTTACATACATACTCACATATGTGTATATATGCATATGTGTGTATGTTTATTACTTCAGAACAGCAAGGTAAAACAGAAGATTGTCTTAATTCCATAATGTAGTAGAAATTCCTCTACCACATATATGCCCAATAAATGAATACATATGTGTACCAAAAGGTAAGTACAAGAATGTCCATGTTGCATTATTCATAGTAGTCAAAAACTTTTGAAAATTGATCAAAAGTGGGATCTATAAATAATAATAGAATACTATACAATTATTAAAATGAAGGAATTACTGTTCTATGCAACAACATGGATAAATCTCTCATGTAATATGGAACAAAAAATGGCAGGCATGTAGTATATGACTCCATGTATATAAAATTCACAAGTAGGCAAAAAAATATGTGGTTGTAGAACTCAGAAGAATACACCAATAAAGGACTAATGAAGTATGACTGGTAGAAGGACAAGGGAAGCTTCTGGGGTACAGAAACTTCTTTTTCTTGATCTACATGGTGTTTCCATATGTATGTTCACTGTAAAACCTCATTGAGTTGTTCACTTATGATTTGTGTATTTTGCTGAATATATACTATGCTAAAAAGTATACCTTTATGAACTACTGATACATCAACACATATGTACACATTTATATACACAAACAAAGCTTATGAGGCTGTCTCACAATAATTTAACTGTTTATCCACATTAATAGTTGGTTGAGTAACACGAACAGTCAATGGCTAGAGTAAGAATACCAATATCTTTATAATGACAGAGCTGTCAGTTCATTCCCACTACATCTCATTATTAAAGAACTTTATTTCATTTGATCCTTACACCAAACTTCTGACTGTTTTTTTCCATATCAGAGATGAGTAACACTAAACAGAGTAGGGAGAGTTTAAGGAATTTGTCCACGATCACACAGTCATGAAGTGGTGGAAGTGAGATTCAAGTAGCAATGAAAAATCAATCAGCCAACTTTTATGAGGCAGGTCCCTTGTCTTGTACAAAGAACTTCTTGCTGAAAAAGTGTCTCTGGATCAATACCCCATAATACCCAGTAATTGAAGGGTTATAGTTGTTGACCTTTAGATACGTTAAAAGCAACAAGTATTTACTGGGTTTATATTAAGTACCAAGGCTTGTCTGAGGTCCCAAGAACTCACAATTAAATAAGACACTATCTTTATCTTCAAATAGCTTACAGATCTGGTAGAGAATATATATAAAAAGAAAGTTCAGATCAGTGTGGCAGTTTTAAAACATGGCCTCCAATGTTTTTGATACTTCTCCCATTGAGTGGTGGGGTCTCCATCCACATACCTTGTTAATGGACTTGGAATTGTCCCAGCCACGCAAAAACAAGGGAACTGAAGCTAAAGGCCATATAGCTTTTGCCTACTTCTTTTGAATGCTTGCTCACCTGGAAGTCTCCCTCTCAGAAACCAGATGCCATGCTGTGAGAGGTCCAAGCCACATGTAGGTTCTCTTGTTGACAGTATCAGCCAAACCCAACCTTTGAGTCATCTTGGCCAAGGAGGCAGGCACGTGAGTGAGTAAACCACAATGCAAGAAGAGATCCTGTGGCCTATCTAATTCCAGCCCTGAGCCATTCAAGTCACCCTAGACATCTGGGTCTTCCTCGCTGAGACTCCAGATATCAAGAAACAGAGCCAAGTCATCCCTGCTGTGTCTTATACAAATTCTTGACCTTCAGAATCCACGGGAATAATAAAACAGTTGTTTTTTTTTTAATGCCTCTAAGTAGTTTGTTTATGCTACCAAGGGTAGTTGGTCACACAGCAATAAGTAACTGGAACAGTCATTTCCCTCCAAGTTTGCTCCTCATACATCTGCATCAGAATTATCTAGAGTGCCTGTAGAAATGGCAGTTTTCTGGATTCCTTCCTCAGTATTTTTGAATCAGAGATTTGATTTACTTTGGGGTTCCAGTAATTTGAGTATTTTCCACACCTGGGCAATCCTTACATTCAGGAAGTTTGAGCACCAGTGCCCTAAACTAAGCTTGTGATCAGCCACAATAAGAGCAGGACAGACATTTATTGATCGCTAAACCTGTCAGACATCAGTATACATAAAAAGAAAAAGACACCTGATTCACATATTAAATATGAAGAGTTAAATCTGTAGAGAGACTAGTGGACCTATAAACAATTTGTACCATAATATTTTACAGGACACATAAAAGACTGGTGCACAGGGAGGCAAAAGAAAAGAGTGGTTTTGTCTTCGCATGAGGTCAGGAAAGTCTTGAGAGAGGAAAGTCTTAGGATTATACTGAATCCTAAAAGATGTGTTTTCATGTATTCTTTAAGAGAGTAAGGCCAGAAAGTTTCTAAGTTGAGGAAGCAGATTCAGTAGAAGCAAGTGGGAAATCACCTGATGCTACCTGAGTGTCTCTATCACCAAACCAAGAGATGAGACAGCAAAAGTGATGTCGTGAAAGACTGTCTTTGCCAGGGAATTTGTGCTTATGCCTAAGGGCAGTAAGAAGCCTCAGAGGGTTTTTAATTGAGGGAAACTGTGATCAAATTTGCACTTTTCAAAAGCTCTGTGAAAAAAAGGAATTAGGCAAAACAATCAGAATGCTATTTTAATAGCTCAGGCAAGAAAAAACTACTAGTTGTCAAAGTGGAAAGGAAATAGTGAAATGATACGTCTCAAAAAGGAAAACTCCACAGGTCTCCACTTAGTCTCTGATTGAATGAGGAAGGCCAGGCTGGGTCTGTGATGATTTCTAGGTTTTTCATGAAATTAAAAAGAGAGAGAGAAGTTATCACTCTCCATCTTGAGACCATAATCCCATAAGTAAAGGAACCAGATTAGCTCATGCCTCTTCCAAAAATATGAAGATATGGGAATTATTTGTTGATACCAAGTGTCATTGCTATTCCACAAGCTCCCCTTAGATACTTTTTTTGGAGAATTTTCAACATAACTGAAAAAGAGGTACAGCTTTTTGCAGATTCCTGGCCATGTCTAACAGAGCTCATTTACTCTGCAGCACAATTTGGAATTAGAAAGAGAAGTAAATATTCTAACTTGGGATGCCTCCATTTAACTGTTCATCTAGCTCCTGCCTTCCTGGTGTGCAAAGTGGGTACTTCTGGAGCCGTTGTTGAAATTGCACAACAAGGAAGAGATGATGAAATACATATCATTCTTGACTGGGCTGTCCACTCAGATAACTAAAGACAGGATATGTGTGATAATAAAATCTTAAATCTGTGAAAGTAATTGCTTCTGACATCTCCAACTAGGCAGCAGGCTGCTCAGACAGTGCTGTTCAGTCACAAATTCTAAGCCTAATGAAGTGAGAAGACCACAGTATAGATACAAATTAAAATCCACTTACCACAAACAGTCAGTATTTTTTTTTTTTTTTGCTTTTTTGTATACTTCCTTGTTTTATGGAGAAGGAGGAAATATTTGTTAGGAATGATCACCCTTTTATGTTTTCAGTCAACACAGTAGACCTGCTATTAACCACAAGAAATAACCATCCAGTAATTCTAATCTATTATTGAAATCTTTGACTCCTCTAGAACTATTTGAAGATTTTGAAGTGATTATTGTTAAGCAGGTAAAATATGGTTGTGAGAGAAAAAAAAAAAGTACCTGCTTAAAATGATAGCCAACCATTTATCCTATTGCTTTGATATTTTTGACCTTTTTCTCCAGCACATTTGAAATTTTTGAAGGCACAATTTTCCTATCAACCACATTGCAACTAATGTTGTACATCTGAGAGGAGTTGGACCTTTAGGATGGGGATTTCATGTAACTGAATTGCAATGAAGTCTGATGTAAATAACTAAAGATTGTGAACACTCCCATAAATTCCCTTTCCAATAATCATGTGTTCTGTTTCTGAGGTGAACTGTGAGTAACCTTGTTGTTAGCTTAGAAAAAAAATAGAAAGCCTCCTACAATATATGACTTAACCTAAAATCTTGCTCACATTCTTTTATATCACCTCTGAGCAAAATAGAAGTTGAGATGCATCTTCTGTGACATGGAAACTTCAATAAGGAAACAAGGCATCATTAAACATAGCAATAAGTCATCTATCATTCAAAGACCAATTACATGTTGGCAGCTCTAACTTGGACTTTTGTGGCTCAGATAAGTCTCTCTGGTTTTGAGAAATCAGATAAAATCAGAAGAAAATTCATACAAACAATTTGTTAGTGCAAAGAGGGGAGTTCTGTTTTAACTATTTTCCAAACTGTGGATGCAACACTCTACGTGCGGTGCATTTTTCAAATTGCATTGCAAGTAAGAAAGATAGCATGATCTGAGGAAGAAAAAATGAGATTGGGGCCAGATGGCCTGGGTTTGAATCATTGCTTCACCACTGCCTTAGTTACTCTGAGAAAGTCAATTACACTCCGGTATCAGTTGTCTTGTCCTCAAAATAAGAAAACGGTTCCTCCCTACATACTCTGTATCAAACTTAAATGAAATGATGACACGAGTGCATCTGGTATGGAATTGGCTCTTTAAAAATCCTAGTATCAGTGTAACAGCCTGGATGGAATCCTGGAACAGAAAAAGGAAATTAGGTCGAATCTAAGGAAATTTAAATAAAGTATGGACTTGAGTTAATAATAATGTATCAATATCAGTTCATTAATGATGACAAATGTACATGCTAATGTAAGATGGCAATAATGAAGGAAACTGGGTGAAGTGCTTATGGGATTTTCTATCTATCTTTGTAATTTTTCTGTAAATCTAAATCTATTCTAAAATTAAAAGTATTTAATATGTAAAAAAAAAAAACCTGCCTAGTATCCATCCCCTTTTCTTCCCTTTTCAATGTTAACCCCTTAAAGTCTAGATTTTCTTCACTGGCAGTGGTATGTTCACTTAGTTCAATTCTATGGAAAAAAATAATAATATGTCACATACTGACCTCTCCATCAAAACTGAGGGGTATCTTCCATTTCTCCTAATAGGGTAAGGAACTCAGGGGAATTGAAAAACTAACCAGTGCTAACCATCCCTTTAACTAAGGAGACTTCCTTTGTCCCTTCAAATAGCCAAAAATTGGACCTGGAATCTCACACAGGCTTTCCCATCTAGAGTAATGACAAAGAGAAACACTTGCTTCCTGGCATCAACAGAACTGCTGTGGATCGTTTGCCGTGAAGGTTACCTTTCTTCAACCCCCTTCCTTGCTTCTACTCCACATCATGAATACCGCTGCCAAAATTGCATAGACACATGTCTCAGTTTCAATCAGGATTTTATCGATAATTATAAAGTTGCAAAGATAGAGGTAGCCTAGACGTGACCCTCAGGCAGATTATTAAAATACATGAAGTGCTCATCTTAACTAGGAAGACACAAAGAACACCAGTTAGAGACCTCTTTGCCCAAATGCATTTGAGTACTTTTTTTTAAATGACTACTGTCAAAAGTTCTTATGATAATAAATCCAATTTTTAAGAGAACCTACCAGATGCTGACATTTAAAAAAAAATACTTCTAGTATTTTTCTATGTTCTATGACTTCCTACCAAATGTAAAGAAAAGAGAGGGCTTCAAATAAGAAGAAATCAGTGTCACTGGGCAGAGTGCAGGATAATTTCAAAAGAAAAAGCAAGAGTTAGCAAGTATTTCTTGACTAACTGCTATGCCCTTGGCATTCTTGATGTGAGAAATGTAAAGCAAAATGAGCTATGATTTCAACTTTCAGTAAATTTGCAATCCCATTCACAAACAGGGTGAATAATACCGTAGAACAGTTCTTGAGTTCTTCCTACTTTTTGGTGTCCCAAGGGAACAGCCTACATGATCTCTTTCAACATAACATGCAACAGTCCGGAAAGTTAAGTATTATTCTACCCATCTTCCACTTTAGAAGGCTAAGGCTCAAAGAGACAAAGATAATGACTCCAGGTCCACACAGCTAGTAAGAGGCAGGCCTGGATTAAAACCCAGGAATATGATACCAAAGCCAGTATCCTTAACCATTATGATACAGCACCCCATTTTCAAAAGTTAAATCCAACCACTCCTTTGCAAACAACTTGCAATAGCTTCCCTGAAACCAAAATAAGAACATAAGCATCTTCTGTGGCATATCTCAGTAGCAATGAGAGAATATATGCAAAGAGGAAAGTATCAGCTACCCAGAGCCTTGTTAGCCAAGACCTTGAACTGCCCTTGAGAGTGACTTGGTCAAGAACATCGGTTCTCCTGCACCATAGGTGGTAAAACAGTCTTCTAACGATTGACCCATGAGCTGGTTTCAAGAGCCTAGCAAACTTGAAACTGCCATGGCATTCAAGTTCCTTAACCATTCTGCACATTCCTAAAGTGTTACCCTGATAAAGTGTTCACTGATGCACAGATAACGCCAAAGCCAGGAAGGGGGAAACATAACTTTTAGAACAACATTTCAAGGTCAAATGTTACCCAACTGTGCAGGACCATGTTCAACTCTTAGATTATAAAAATGCAGATCCAGTTTCTCAAGGTCTCTAGGATAAAGTTCAAATTAGGTTGTTTAAGAGAGGGCCCTTATCAGTTGTATGAGCAGCTTTCTCCAGAATTTAGCTAACTCATTTGATAACATTGGACAAGAGGAATTTTCCAGGAATAGACCCAGTAACCAAACAGTGACAAATTAAGAGCTATATTCTGTTCTGATGCAGATATAACATTTATTTATCCTAGGAAGCTCTTCTCCAAGGAGATTAGCATATACAATTGCCTCTGTGGGGACTCACTCCAAACCCACTGGGGAATCCCCTAAAGTGCCACCAGCCCTCATCCCCCCTACTCTTCATATAAAAATGGCATTGGTTCATCCTTCCTAAAGGAATTTTTCCCAGAGTAAGGAGGACAGCCAAATAATATTTATGAAGAATTTATAGCTACTATTTAACAAGTGAACTTTCACTGTTCTGGAGCCAATCTGAATATGGCTGGTGAGTTGTTACTTATTTGGCATTCCTTTGCCAGGAATCTTTACCCTTATAGTAAGGCAGGTTAATATATTGAGATATTAATTTGGGTTTTATTTATCCCTGAATTTTTTGTTCACCTTTCCCTTATTCCAAAAAGGCAGACAGGCCTTTGTGCTGCTTACCTCAAAGATTTTTGTTATAGAACTTTCCTGAAATCATCTCTCCCCACTTTCTGACTTTTGCATTCAGAAAGCTTGGATTCCTTAAAGAGATTAAGCTAAGGGTTGTGGAGCGGTAGAGAGAGGTGAGTGCTTTTGATAGGTAAGGTGTGGAAGCAGCCGTGGGAAACTGGACATTGCCCTGGAAAGGGAATGGAGTGGAGGGTCCCATTGGTGGTGAGGCTACATACCTCATTTTCTGGCAGTACTTTGAAAGGTAGCAAAACTTTTTAAAGAAATGGCTGGCTTGTATATCTAGAAGCCTGGGTCCTAGGAAGTGTGGCTCCCAGAGGAAGCAAACGCCGTCAGAGCCTACTTGGCATTAAGACAGAAGAGCTATCCACATTCAAGGACCAGTAAGCCACAGACAGTGAGGATCCTCATAGCAGCCATGAGGCTCTTTCACAATTTTTTAAGCCCTATTTTCGTTTTTTGATGACCCTAGAGTCCCAAAATGACTGAGATAGAATCTCCTGGCCAGTTGGATAGAAATTTGATTTGATTAAGGGGCATGTGACTCTTCCTCACCACCTAAATTCCAGCTGTAACAATAATTTGAGTTTCAATACTCTTCCTGCTCTACTCTGTGCCCCTTCCCTTCCTGACCCCCTCTCTACCCTTTCACTCCCCCCCCACACAAGTCATCGAGATGCATCGATACCATTTTTGCTTGTGGATGATAGAGGGATTTTTAATTTCCAATAAAAGCAAGTAGTCACCCATAACTCCTCAATATGAAAACCATAAAGATTTATCTTCACTTAAATATGCAACTAGAAATGGCAAATAATTTGCCAATTCATTACCTTTTGAAGAATATCCTGGAAAATTTGAGCTGAAATTAAGTGAAACTTTGGCCAAAAGGAACATTTGAATTCTGCTTTATTGAGCTATTAAGCTAATATATTCTCTTCTTTAAAGTTTCTACTGTGGTATGTTTGATTCAAAGCAATCTTCCAATTGTTTTACCATTAGCTCGAAGCAAAGGAAAATGAAAAGCATGACAAGGCATAAAATTGGCCTTAGCAATATCTAAGCTTGGTTCAGCCGTGACCATTATCCTCAGTGCTCTTACAGTCTGAGCAAAACAGCCATAAAATCGGGTTATTGTTTTTAATTTTACAACCCATGATTTATTTTGTTTAACTTTAGTGACAGCCTGTGATCTCAGTAAGT
This sequence comes from Callorhinus ursinus, assembly GCF_003265705.2. Classification (NCBI taxonomy): domain Eukaryota; kingdom Metazoa; phylum Chordata; class Mammalia; order Carnivora; family Otariidae; genus Callorhinus; species Callorhinus ursinus. The sequence goes on along the minus strand of NW_027397068.1, from coordinate 55,291,924 downwards.
GTCTTCAGTTAGGAAATGCAAGCAGGAAATCAAGGCCCAGAAGTCATTAGTCGTAGCATGTAGCCATGTCATTTATCTTCCTGTATCACCACCAGAGTGTGATCCATGTGATTCCTATTATATAAACTAACACTAGAAATTCTGAAATCAGAATAGCTCATAGAATGAAACAGAGTTCACATGGTCAGCTTCAACTTCCCCAGCACTCGGACTCTAGACCCTGGACGGCTAGAACCTGTGTTCTATTTTTTTACCTTCAAGGCCCCCCCGCCAAGCAAAATTTTCAAATAAGGAGGTTATAAGCTTACTGGTTAGGAGATAACACAGCTTAGAAATTTGGTCATCAGGAAGACCTGATCTTTCACAACTGTATGCCCTTGGAGCATTATATTTAACTCTTTGAATCTCAGTTTCCTCATCCAAAAAAAGTAGGAATCATAACGTTATCTGCATCATAGACTTGTTATGAGAAATAAATGGTATAATATCTGCAAAGTATTTAGCAAAGTAAAGGTTTGCCATTATTATTACTCATTTTTTGTGATGATGGCAATGAATGAATGAATTTCTAATCCTTTGTAAATGCAAAATTAACCAGTTCTTTAATAGAAAAGACATTCTCTTTGCCCATTACAATGGTGGCGTTTGTTGGCATCATATGGGACTGTGATCCAAACCTGGCTGGCATATTATTCTAATTCATTTTAAGGAAATGAGAAAATTTATTCATCTTTATACTCCCATGTGACTTATCTACCAGTATATAACAAATCACTCCGATGTTTCATGGCTTAAAATAACAATATTCACATACTCAAGGTTTCTCTGGGGCAGGAGTTCAGGCGTGGCTCAATCAGGTAATTACAGATCAAAGTTTCTCATGAGGTTGCAGTCACAGGTTACCAGGAGCTGCAGTCCCCCAAAAGAAATGGAGGAACCATTTTCAATGTGGCTCACTCACTCACGTGGTTGGTAAGCTGGTGTTGGCAAGGTAAGTCCTCTATAGGTGGGCCTCTCCACAGGGCTGCTTGAATGCCCTTCCATAATGCCAGCTAGCTTCCCACAGAGCTGCAAGGCCTCTTAAGGTCTAACCTGAGAAGATATACACCATCATCTCTGCCATAATTTATTGGCCATATAGGCCAACCTTGATTCAGTGTGGAAAGGTGCTATGGACTGAATGTTTGTGTGCCCCGCCCCCAAACTTCAAATGTTGAAACCTAATCCCCAGTGTGATGGTATTTTGAGGTAAGAACTTTAGGAGGTGATTAGTCATGAGGTGGAGCCCACATGAATTGGAGCCCTTATACAAGAGACCTCAGAGAGCTCCTTTTCCCCTTCCACCATGCAAGCACACAGTGAAAAACCTCTGTCCGTGAACCAGGCCCTCACCAGATATCAAATCTACCAACACCTTGATCTTAGACTTTCCAGGCTTTGGAACTGAGCAAAATAAATTTTCTGTTATTTAGAAGTCACCCAGTCCATGGTCTTCTTTTATAGGAGCCCAGACAGGCTGAGACACAGAGGACTGCAGAAGGGTATGAATAGTAGGAAATGAGGATCATGAGGCACCCACTTGGAGGCAAGCTACCACAGCCCAATACCTGACTCTCAGTGATCCACACACCACTCTCCTCACCCCAAGGCCACTAAAATTCTCATCCCATTACAGCATTAGCTCAGGCTGAAGGCCCAGAATCTCATTCTCTAGCACATATGCCAACTCCTTGATTGGAGCTTAATCCTACTTCTGTCTGGAAAGGATTTTCCATGGTTGTTGGCTCCTCTCTCTGGGCTCTCAGTTTGGGGATTTTGTGCTTTGTTTTTCTGTGTGTTTTTTTGTTTGTTTTTTGTTTTTGTTATGTGGTTTTTATAGCATCACCCTACGCTAGGGTACCAAATTCTGTATTAGTTATTTACTGCTGCATAATAAGTCATTTCAAATCTTAGTGGCTTAAAACAACAATAATCGCTTACACTCTCTTATGGTTTTCTTATATCATGAAGTCCAGAGCAGCTTGATTGGGCATTTTTAACTCCGAGACATTCATAAGATTATATAGTCTTATATTGGCTGGGATTACAGGTGCCTGAAAGCTTGACCAAAACTAAAGGATCTATTTCTAAAATGGCTCCATCACATGGCTGTCAAGTTAATTCTTCTCCTTGTGGGACTCTCTGCAGGACTACTTGGGTGTCTTCATGATATAGTGGCTGGCTTTCTCCAGACTGGGTGATCTGAGTCAGATGGAAGCCACAGTGCATTTTATGAATCAGTCTTAAAAGTCACACTTATTCATTTCCACCATATTTTGTCACACAGACCTGCCCTCATCCACCTGAAAGGGACTAGAGAGAGGCATGAGCACTGATGCTCACTGGAAGCTACCAATATATCCCTTCCCAAAAGAAAAAATTGAGTAAGACTTTTCTCTAAATTGAACTATGACTATATATTTATATTTCATAAACAGGTCTACTAACAAATCAAATTTCCATATACAACCACTAGGAATTGTATTTCTGGAAAAGAACTTTCTACCCATAACCATATTGAAGCAGTTTGAAGAAAGGTAGCCTACAAGGTCGCATGTCATGGGGTAAACTGGCTACTCAGTGAGGAGTCACAAGGTTGGCATAAAATTAGGGAATCCATCACAGTCTTGGGTCTGACCATTAGGCCTTATGGTATGGAAATTAAAAATTCCATCCCACTAAGAAATAATTCACCTTTCTAAGGTTGCTATAGATTGAATTTCCACACCCTCTCCCTCAAATTCATGTGTTTAAACATAATCTCCAATGTGCTGGTATTTGGAAGTGGGGCCTTTTGGAGGTGATTGGATCATGAGGGTAGAGTCCTTATAAATGGGATTAGTACCCTTATAGAAAAAGACGCCAGAGAGCTCACTTTCTCCTTCCACCATGTGAGGACATAGACATCTGTCTATGAGCCAGAAAGTGGGCCCTTACCATTCATGTAATATGTCAGTACCTTGCTCCTGGACTTCCCAGCATTCAGAACTGTAAGAAATAAATTTTTGTTGTTTGTAAGTTACCCAGTCTATGGCATTTTGTTCTAGTTGGCCAAATGGACTAAGACAAGGGTAGATTTATGTACAGAAAACCACAATAGTCAATTTGTTTATATCAAATGAGGCCCCAAGCCATAACAGACTATGTATGCTCAATAGAGTTCACTCCATAGACATATCTACATGGGAGGTTAAAGTATTACTAGGAAAAAATGTTATGATTTGTTGAGCATGGAACTACTTACAGCAAGGGGATTTAGTTGGACCGTCATCAAACTCTCAGAGTTGTATGCTTTTATCTCCACTTACTGGGATAGACTTACCACACTGGCAAGCAGTTCAGTCCTAGGTCAGGTTGCCCGAACTATGCTTCGATGAAGACCACTGGTGCTTACCTTTGTCCTTCAACCTTTTCAATGTTTCCAGAGCTGACCAATTTCTATTACTTTCTGTCCTCACATCTTTCTTCAAATTATGGACAATTCCACAACCATTCAGTCACTTGAAGACCGATTCACATTTTTTTCCACCCCAGCATACTTGAGAGGAATGATGTGTTATCACCAATAACTGAGGCTAAATGATAGTACTGAATTTGGGGGGGGGGTGAGATAGAGGTGATTTTAGAACTAAGATCATTCTATTACGGTCATGGTAATGGTAAAGAGCTAAGTCCTCTTACTGCTACCATTTTAAGAATTGCAATTACGATAAGTTTACATATTTCTAATGTGATCCATTGAATGTGTTTATAGTTCAGCAGTTAAAGATATTTTCTTATGTTCAAATTTTAATAAGGAACCTCATTTTTGCCTCCAAATCTTGCCTACACACCCCTGTTTTTGCCTTGAGCTTGGAAATAGGCACATATTTTCTTCCATCAAACTGGATTACATACTGGTTGGGTGCTAACTTTAGAGGCAGAAATCTGCCAATTGACCCTGTCTCAGATGCTTCAAATTATCCATTTCACTGACTGACACATAACCACTTACACCCAGGTGTTTTTGTGAGCTTGTTCCTATAACTCACCTACTTCATGGTCTCGGGAACTACTTCATTGTCTACTGCCCTTTCTGTGAGAGAGCAGACCAGCCACTATCCTCCGTCCAGTTTCTAACCAGAGTGTGAAGTCATCTAATTCTCTGTGTTTTCTGGAGTTTCCATTCATCCCACTTGGCATCCTTTTCTGTTTCCCAATTGAAAGTCAAGTGTAAGCTCTCCCTGGCCTTATACGTTTATGAGAGTTCTGGTGTCTTTCAAACATTCAATTTAATTGGCGTTAAGATTGTAAAATAGCAGTAAATTTACATGAACACTTCCCTCATTCTCTTTCTCTTTTTTTAAATTAAATATGTGATCTTTAAAATAAATGTATAAATTACTTTGTTACCAGTTGGCCTCTCTTCCTTCCTAATTTCATTGTCCCCACCCACTCCTGCCCCATTGCCCAGGTATAATATTCTCCTATTTTGAATAGCAACAGAAATAACAATTTACAATTATGTAACTTTCCTATGAAAGTTACATAAGTGGACCTAACATCCATTAATAGGAAACAGAATTCCAGACTACTAGGTGTTATTTCATTAAGAAATGTCCACTGTGGTTACTTATTTAAATGTTTATTTTCATTCTTCCTAGATTTAAGGCATATTTCAAGACACCTCTACAGAAATACTAAGTTCTCCTTGTTACAAGCACAGGGCAATGTGCTGGAAGTCAAGGCAGGGCTCAGGGAATAGGTCTGCATATGGCCATGCAGCATAATCAGACCATTCAGCAGGGGATGTCAATACTGTTTTAAGGAAATGCGCAGTGTTCACACTGAATCTCTGGCCGGTCATCATCTACACAACTGTGGATCTCTCCCAGGCAGAAATCTGCTGTGTGTGTTCACACACCACCATTTCCCAAGTTGCTAAAAGGGGCTCACCACCCACTAATCTGGCTGTACCTCACTAGTACCACAACGAGCAAGGTCGATTCTAGTTGCTCAACACGGATTTGATAGAGGACCTGCTGTACACTGGCTCAGTGGACATTTCTCAAGGACTGGAAAAGAATTTCACAGCATCACCGGTTGTCAGGAATGGTGGGGCCTTTTATATTGAATAACTTACATAAAAAGTCCAGAAAGCAATATAACTTTCAAAGTCAGCTAGCCCGTGACATAGATCTGTCAATCCAGGCCTGAGAGAAAGTCCTGTTTGGGCAATCTGGGGGCTGAACTGGCATGGATGGTTCCTGTCTAAATGCTGGATTTCATTTATTCTCAGCCTCATTCAAACATCCAGTTTTCACAAATGAAGTCCAAATTACCATAGCATTCAGTCCCCGTTTGTTCATGCAAGATCTCAGCTTATAATCTTCCCTTCAACACTGCCACTAAACCTCTTTTGGATTGTTTATGGAATTTCCAGGGAGATAAGGGGCTCATGAGTTCTCAGGATGATTATGTTGTTGTTTCCCTCCAAGAAAGCACTACCAGCTCTTAACAATGGCGGCCCAAAGCCTCAGGGGCAAAGCTGTGCCCTTGGTGGTGGTAAACATGGGAGTCTTATATGTGTGTGATATGTGGTGTGTGTGTGTGTGTGTGGTATGAAAGGGGTGTGTGTGGTATGTGTGTGTGATATTCGTGTGTGATACATCGTGTGTATGTGTATGTATGATATGAGTAGTGTGTGTAAAATGTATTGTGTGTGTGCGGTATGTTTGTGTATGATGCATCGTGTATGTGTGTATGTGGCATGACTGGTGTGTGTGAAGTGTGTGGCGTATATGTGTGGTATATGTGTGTGTGATGTGTGTGGTATGTGTGGTGTGTGGTATCAGGGATGTATGTACCTCCCTGTTCCCAAGACTCCAACTGCTTTACATCTGCCCTTGAACCTCTGTGACTTGGATGAAACTCTCTCTACTACCCCTCTCTTTGCTCATGCTCCAAATCAGTCCCTCTGGTCCAGCTGGGCAGGAATGCAACATTTCTCTAATCCTGTAAGTTCTTGTTCCTTTGCCCCCTTCTCAGGTGGCCCTACCCTCCTCCCCACAACCAAATCTCAGTACTCCCTTAGTCAAACTACAACAACAACAAAAACCCAAACACATCAGTAGATACAAGGCGGGCTGGAGAAGGGGATAACCCAAAACCAGATGCATCTAAATCTCAGTTCCGGCCCAGCTAGGGCTTTGTGTTACATCAATCTATCCATCAATGAAGTAATTTAATTCCTCAATAAATAATTCTGAGCTCTTAACATGTGCTCAACAATGAGCAAAAAACTGAGCTACAGCCATAAATAAGACAAATGAGAGAGGTCTGTGGGCACTGAACTTAGTTTAAAGGGAGATACACATGAGGAAGAGACAGTTATGACACTCTGCCCTTGGCTGGAGGAGGCAGGGTCCTAATGGAGGGCACCGAGAAGATCTCAACCTCATTAGGGCTTTCAGCAGAGGCTTCCAGGGAAACGGGACGTATGGGTAGAAATCTGATTGACAAACAAAGATGTAGGAGAGGGCTGCAGGTAGAAGATCCAACATTTGTGTGAGGGCCTGAAACATTGAAAAGTTTAAATAAATTATAGTAAGCTCAGAGAATAAAGTGGAAGTTTAGAGTGCAAGAGATAAATCTAAAGAAGAAAAGAGGAACTAGGTTGGTTTTCTCAGAACATAGTACAAGGACCTCCTGAAGAGAATCACCCACTCTAACTTTTTTTTTTTTAATGCTTTTAAATGCTTTTAGCTCCTCTCCAGATTCATTCCCTTTGAATCAGGGGCACAGGAATGTGCATTTTAAACAATTTTTCTCAGTGGTTCTTCTAAGAGTAAAGTTTGAGAACCGTTGGAATACATCGAGCAAGGCCAGTTTTGAGTCATTTTCAAGAGTTTGGACTTACCCAAAAATAAATGGGAAGCCTTATTATGCAATGCAGTGACGTGATTAAGATGTGTGTTTTTGATAGCTCATTATAGAAGCAATTAGAGAATGGACAAGTTGAGCAACAGAGATCTCTTTGCCCATTTTCAGCTGTGGTGATTAGGTTGAAGTCCAAGATTTCAGCACATTTGAATATTTGGATTACCAAATTATATACCCAACTAAAATCCTATCCACTCACACTCTCAATTTATGTTAGCCTGCTTTAGGGTGATCAACTGTCCCATTTGCCCAGATCTGAGGGATTTCCCAGGAAGTAAGAGCTGAGTGCTAAAAACAGAAAAGTCTCACGCAAACTGAGATGAATTAGTTACCCTATAATTACCAAGAATAATCCCCATAATATATCAGGTCACACAGAGTTCTCATTATAGTACTCTTCTTTAAAAAAAAGAAAAATATCCTGAGATTAAAAGCATTTTTTGAAAGTGATAAAAGAAGGTATTAAAGAGAATGGAATTAAACCAATCATTTGTAGTTAAAAAAAAATAATAATAATCCCACACACACTGCTGCTTGAATATGAATTTAAAGCACAAATAAAAATTCTGGCAGCACCTTTTAATTTGTAAGAGCAGAGGCTCTGAAGCATGGTGTTGCAATCAGTAGAGGGGCGTGTTGCAAGGAAATTGTTTTTTACTACTCATAATTAAAGGACTGAGTTTGTAAATGATTTACTCTTAAAAATACAGAAAATCAAGGTTGCCTCACTTGCATTCTGTTATACTTTCTTCAGCAGGAGAGAAAGTGGTGGAGTTATGGCAAACCCGGGCAGAATAACCAACAGCTCAGGGATTGGCTCTGGACAGAGAGCTAGAGATCATCCATCCCCAACCCAACCCAACCCAACCCAAAAAGGGATTGAGCAGTACTTCTTAAGGGGTCGATTGAGAAGTCAGTTCACCATTTCCAAAATTTTAAAAAGGAAAGAAAGAAAAAAGATTAAAAATAATTAAAAATACTTTCCCTTTAAATGCCCAGTTGTTATAGCAGGAGAGTTTTTACCCAAATATTAGTACTCTGGTTGATTTTAGGTGGTACAAAGATAAAGCATTTTTGAATTGTAACACTGTGATGGAAGTAACGGGTAATGGGAAAATATTAAATTAGTACATGACATCTGTCATTTCATAAATATTGTTGCTTAAAAATGGTTAAGTATAAACATAAGTCAATGAAAAAGATATTTAGAAAATAATAGGACAGGTGGCAAACAACAAAAATTTGTGAAAGTGGTCTGGGAAGACTCAAGTGTGGATAATGTTGTACTTGTCTAAGTAAAAGCAGAGAAAAGTGCTACATCTTCATCTTCTAAAGGGAGAGCAACACAAAATTCACATTTCAAGGCACAATCACATAACTTTTACATAGTAGAGACGTCAGCTCATATATTTCCACCAGTTTCAGTGTTACCTCAGATAGTTTCAAAACAACCCCCCAACTGAAAAAAGAACAGATCAAACTGAAAGGAAGCATGACTACACAACAGAAATTTTAAACATGATTTTAGCAGCAATCAAATCATTAAAAATCTCATTTCGCAGCAACTGTGTGTCATGATCAAAACATAACAGCAGCTCAAACTTTCAATCCATTTGATTGCCTAAATGGATATCATCCATCCAAATAGGTCAGAAAACAAAAACTTTTGAGTCAAAAACAAAGAAAAACAGACAACTGTTAAAAAATTAAAGTACTTTGACCATTGTATATATATATATATATAGCTCATCTCTACCACGGATGTTTGCTGGACAACAAAACCCCTTACATTTGTTAAAAGCTATGATTTAAAATCATTCTTAATATTTCTCCAAGTATCTTATAAATTTTTCTAAAACCCTACTGCAAAATTCTATAATGCAAAAAATAAGCTTTAAAATGCCTGCTGTCAGATTTTATTTTCTCTCCTTTACAATCTAATTATTTATCATGAGACCACATTTTTCAGTTGAACTCTACTTTATGATTTTATGGTTGAATAAATGCAGTTCTCCTGGATTTGAGCAAAACATATCAGACTGGACTTTTACACTCCAAAGTGTATTTTCTTGAGTTAACTGGATTTTTCTTTCTGGAAAAGGTAGCATTTAAAAAATAAATAAAATAAAATAAAATAAAAACATAAAGGATTGCAATTCAACCTAAAGTTTGTTCTCTCACTGGCCCTGTGTGCAATTGTTCAGTTCCAGAAATTATGTTTCCATGATCTATAGGAAGTCAGTTAAACTATGATTCTGAATTCTTTATTTGACAATTTAGTTCTAATAAAGTAAACTGCAATGTTCCTATGGGGTTAGAATATTTCTCATGTCAGATCACCACAGAGAAGGTTGTGAGACCTTAGGGAATCAGGTTTTCTCTGCCCTAAATAAAGTCTCCAAGAAATACTCTTATTTCCACTAACTACAACAGTCTCTCTTCTAGAAAAGAATAGTATAGCATAATAGTAAAGATGCCAAGGGTTGGAAGCAGATGCTGTGGTTTGAATTCCACCTCTTGCACTCACTCGCTGTTGACCTTGAGCTATCTACTTAACCTCTCGTTTCCTCATCTGGAGAAAAAGGATTATAGTAGTAACTGCCTCCTAGGTTGTTATGAGAATTAAAGAGTTAATGCACATAAAGTAGTAGGAAAGTGTCTACCACACAGTTTACTCAATAAATTAGCTTTTATCATAATCACTAACCCATCACTCACCACCCTCATACAAGCTGTCCAAGGACTTCTCCAGAACACTATTTTCAAAGACCCATTTCCTTGAAAATACACTGGGAAATACTAACAGGGGATTTTTATTTAAGGCAGCAAATGTGCACTAAATATATGACAATTAGATGACCCTGAAGTCTTCTCAACTTTGAAATTAAATTAATATGGGCTGTTGTTAAAGGAGAGTAAAAGGGATTTCCTTTAATTTTCTACACCTAATTATTCTTGGTCTCAACATCCTCAGGATGGCGCTCGTTAGCAGGATGGTAAAACTACTTATCCTTTGGGGGTGGGAAGGAGGAGATACCCGGCAAGGTCCCCAGAAACCAGATTGGAGATTACAGAAGCCAAGACTGCCCCCATTTCTCAGGAACAAGCAGACTCACATTAGCCAAAATGTGAAAAACAGGACTAAAAAGATTGAAATATTAGAGTTTATTAATAAATTCATGACATCAATAAGCTGAAGTTGATGTATGGAAAGAACTGAACAACTCTTGGTGAGTCATATTCTTTAGTAAATGAGGATTAAAATAGCTACTTTTAAAGATAACTCTGTACAAGAGCAAGAAACCTATGTCATTTCATATTCCTATACTGAATATAGAGGAGCCATGGAGGTTTGCTGTTTAAATAAAATGGTACTTAGAAATAAAATTTCAGGTGACATCACTAGACTTTTATCAAACTATCATCAGCACAAAGTACATATTTAGTACTTTGTGTTATGAAGTGAATTGTCTCCACAAATATCTATTTCTTCTATTTTTTTATCTCCAGTCAAATATTACCATACTTCTCAGAATCTTGCAATTATAATAACAAGGATCTCCTAGTTCCTTTTTACCATAGACAGGGTTCGAGATGGGTCTACTCTATGGTGCATTCTAAGGATAGCAGAACATATATTATAGCATTATTATAGCAAGTTCTCATGGCTTTTTGCCCCCTTATTAGAATACAGAATAAAGAACAGAAATACTCTTTTCATACAAGTGCCCTTTGAAATGAGGACTGTTGCACCACGGAGCTTTTTCTTGTATGTGAAAAGTTTAAATAAAGAAAAAAAAACTGTTTTCATGCATTCCACATTAAAACAACAATAGAAATAAAAATAATTCCATCCTATCGAGGCATTTCAGAGTCTTCAGCCTTTGATTCAGTTGAAACCTAGTTTTGATGCCAAGAGACTTCAGGCTCCAGTGAAGGGAGAGAATCAGAGCCCATCATTGATTCTGGGTAATCTGGATAATCTTGGATGAGGTTCAAAGTATTCAATTGGATCTAGGATTGGAATACAGGATTATGCAGGCAATATTTTGTTTAAAAGCAACATTTTAAAAATTGTTTCTTATATTTTAGAAAAACTCCAGATCATGCAGCATAAATGCTAGCTAGCTACAAAGTGAAGTTCCCATCACGACACCATGTGCCTACATTTTCCTCAGAAAATGAAGATATTAAGCCTGCAATGATACTTGTAAATTATCCAGAGAAAACAGATTTAAAAAAACTGTGCTTTGTCCTCAATTAACTAAATAATTCAAAATACTCTTTCACCTGAAGTAGTGGGGCTAATTAGAGCCTAAAATAGGTTTGGCTTCAATTACCTAGATAATCTACTGTGTGTTTATTTAGTCTGAAATTAGAAGCTTAAAAATGAATCAACTTTCAAGCGAAAGCTCCGTCACTTTGAAAACTCACTTCCAGAACAGTTTGACTTTAAAATGACCTCTTTGGGTGGCCTATTTGTAAATATACTTAATAAACACTTACTTATTTTCGACTTCACTTCAAAACTTTAAAATATTAATAAATTCACAAGCACCTTCCTAACCTGCCCATCATGAATTCACTTCCTCACCCAAATTTACACACACACACACACACACACACAGTATGCCCCCATCCTCCCGCTCACTTTAGCCTCATTTTGATGGAAGAACTAACAACAATCTGTGCTGTGTAGGAATAGGAATCTCAGTTTTGTCTGTACATTAGAATCACCTGGGGAGCTAATACTCAGGCTACACTGAACACCAATTAAATCGAAGTTTCTATCACTGGGACCCAGGCACTACGTTTGTAAAAACTTTCCATGTGAATCCAAGGTTTGAGGACCACTGTTTTAAGAATTGGATAATTTCTCTATAAAATAGCCTGGAAAAGACAAATCAAAGCACCAAATTTTTCCTCCTCACCTTCGTTTGCCTCCATTTTTTCTCCTTTTCTCCTCTACTGTGCTTAACTGAACTCAATCATTCTAGATGTAGAAAAGACGGGAAAGTAGAAAAGGTCCCATATCACTTCAATTTTTTTTCACTTACTTATTCAATCAATAGTTTCTACATATCTACTATACAAGTTAGGCTTTATGAGAACTTATTAAAGCATAAGACTTTCCCTGAGGGATCTCACAGCATAATAGGATAGATGGTCAGGAACAAAATTAATTATGGTATTGGGTCGTAAGTGCCAATACTGAGGTACAAAGGAGGCATAAAGAACTATTTTCCTCGTAGGCATCATGAACAGCTTTTCAGAAAAACTACATTGGACTTGGTCAGGAAGGCAGAGTTGGGGCCCTTAAGCAAACAGAGGGGGAAATGGAGCAGCATTCCAGGCGGAGAGAAAAACTATGTAAAAGCATAAAAGCATGAACAAGTCGGGTGAGTCAGGCGCCCTAACTAGTTTGGTGTGGCTGGAGGGCAGTAGGCTGTGTGTGTGCGGTGTGTGTGTGTGTGTGTGTGTGTGTGTGTGTGTGTGTGTGTGTGAGTGTGAGTGATAGAGACAGAGACAGACAGAGAAATTACGTCACTCTTGTGCAAAACAAATACAGAGAATACTTACAATTAGAAATCAGGTGATTCTTCGGATTTTAAGTATGCAACTGGATTAAAAGGTAGAAAGAAAAATCCAGTCCTTTTAGACGTTCGATATTGGGTGAACTGACTATGGTCTCAGATCAAAAGTTATTATCTTAAATCCCAAATTTTATGTGGCTATGAGTTTGTCTGAACCCTGCTGGGTCAAATGTACATTGCCTTTTGTGTTCTAATTCTCACAATCTGAGAAGACAGAGATACCAACACATTTGTAATATCCCCCTCATCATGAAGGATATGAGTGCATGGGCGGATAAACTATTTAAACTTCTCTATATTTACTACTTGTGATCTCACCTCACTTAGGATCTTGCTTCTATTTCAACTACTCTTATCCATTTCCTTGTGTGTAAATTCTATCCTGTTCGAATCCCAGTTTCCCTAGCACATTTTCTCAATCCCTGCTCCCTTCCATATCCTGAATACAGTTTCTCTCTGAACTCTACCAGCATCTGGGTATCTGTACCTCTTCATGCCTTGTACAAGAGAGACATATGCACATGTTTGATTTTTCCTTTAGGGCAGGATCTGTATCTACTTTTTAAAAATAGGTGTTTATCAAGTGCCTGGTACCATTCACATATATCATCTCATTTAATCCTAACACTAGCCAGCACTGTAATTTAGAAAGTACTATCCAAATATTCAGATGATGAAACTGAAGCTCAAAGAGCTAAATGACTTCCCCAAGATTATACAACTAGAAAGTGTATGAAGCACTTTCTAAATCAAATTTGGAAATAGGTTCTCTTATCCCAACTATAATGCACTCCTTAATCTTACTGAAAGAGTCCAGCACCATGTTTTGTACAGAAAAGGTAAACAATAAATATGTGTTTGATGAATAGCTTCTGTCTTGCTTTTGCTATATTTATATGAGTGTATGTCTAAATATGCAAAAATATACCCACAGTCATTCTCTATCTAGATTTATTCAGGTATACCAACACTTCCCACTCTACAAACTGGATATGTCCCAAATGTTTGATTACAAGCCAATTTTTGAGATGCAAAACACTTTTTCCACAGAAACAACGTCCATACAAAGAAGGTAAGACATGGCATGAACCCACAAAATGCCTTCTGAACACAGAAAGTATCAGAATGCAAGAAGCCACCATATGTACAATGTTTCATTTGAAAGTATATTCATAGTTTTATTTTCTCCTAAACCGGGAGCTGGGAGTTCCCATCATCCATACTCTCCAGCTTGTGAAGATGTGAGAAGGGGGCTCTTGTCAGATGTGTAACCGCTCCAGATTATAGATCATAAATAATGCATAAATAATGCTACACAATACTTATAATATATGGATATCTGTCATGTAAGCTCCAAGAGAACAGAGATTCTTCTTTTATTCACTAACCCAAACCCTGGAACAGTACCGAACACGTAATAGGCTCTTCATAAATATTTTTAAATAAAAAAATTAATACGTTATGGATCTTGTTAGCAGCTTCCTCCCTTTTCACACCACCAGGTAAAAGGCAGTACTTAAACATTAGATGTGATAATTTCAAAGCAAAGTCTTAACAATGGAAGGTCAGTCTTTCTGGCTTGCCCTAGAATTAGAACACAAAAGGCAATGTACATTTGACCCAACAGGGTTCAGACCAACTCATAGCCACACAAAATTTTAGAATCTACAGTTTTAGGATGAATGAGTAAGATGCAAAAATCTAAAAATGATCCATTAATGTGGCTATAAGAATGGACAATTAAACCCAGAAGATAAATGATCTTTAAACATAAATATCTGGTCTAGTTGAGAGCTGACCTCATATAGGTATAGAATCTAGGCACAGAGGTGGCTGACTGACTGAGCTTTTTCTCCAGTGGAGACAGGACACAAAGTTCTAGATTGAAATTGCCACATGAGAATGGAAAAAGATTAATTTGTAAGTTGGATGGAAAGATGTGCTTTAGTGTAGAAACTGTGGTCTTCTGGAGATTTAGTTTACCAAGGTAAATTGTAGAATTTAAGAAGAGCAAAAATGTTATTTTTTAAAATTATGTAGACATCATGCAATTTAGAGGCAGGGGCTGGAGGAGGTGATCTTTCAGGGCATTCATTAGCCCATGAACTCGGAATAAAGCCAAGTTTTAATGAAATCTCACATAGCTTTGTTCTTATTTCCCTGGAATTAATATGTTAAGTGAAAACCTGCATATATGTGGTGTCTTATCAATATCGAGATCTGAAATAATTTCTTCAGGGAACAGGTAGCATTTTACTGAGTTCCTGGAGCAACAGGAAGTGAATACATAAAAAGAATTACCAGATTGAAAAGCTATTCCTCTAACCTCTTGTAAATCTGAAGTGTTACTTATAATGAGAATGTTCTTACAATCCTCTAAAATGATGTATTATTTACCTACTGGGGAGCAAATTAACCGAACATGAAAATAAATTTTGAAGTAAAGAACTTCAACTTATTCTCAATTTTGTATCTCATTGTTACTCTATAGTTATAAAGAAATTAATGTAAAATACAATAATGTCATCAAGTTAGATTCATAGCATGCTTCTGTACCCAGAGCTGTCTGTAATGGGATTTAGAACATGGGGAAAATCACAGTTAAAAAAAAAAAAAAATCCTTCTCTCTCAAATGCTTTTGGGTTAAAATAAATTCAGGAAAATGGGCATGATAAAAAATGCACTGGATCGGCAGTAAAAAGTCTTGGGTTCAAATTGAGGTTCCATAACACAGGAGCCAAAGTTTAGACAACCTCCCCAAACTTGATTTTCTTCATCTGCAAAATAAAGGTAATACGATCACAACAAGTTATTGCAATAACTTTCAAATAGGTGTGTGAATGTGTCTAGCAGAAAGGATACTTAATGTTGTTGGAGTGTTGCTGAAAATTATTTTCTTACTTTGCTTGAAAAATTATAACCTTTAATAACAAAAGCATAGAAAAGTGATAAGCAATCTGTAGTGATTTTGTGGAATTTTATAGGTGATGAGGTTGGAGAAAGAGTCAGTTTACCAATCGAATATATATATGCAAGTTCATGGGTCCCCCGTTCTGTGTCTGTACCCACTGCCTCTTTTTTTTTTTTTTTAGATTTTATTTATTTATTTGAGAGAGAGAGAGAGACAGATAGTGACAGAGATAGGGAGAGAGAGCAGAAGCAGTGAGGAGAGGGAGAAGCAGACTCTCCCGCCGAGCAGGGACCCGGGGGCAGGGCTCGATCCCAGGACCCTGGGATCATGACCTGAGCCAAGGCAGAAGCTTAACCGACTGAGCCACCCAGGTGCCACCCAGGCACCCCTGTACCCAGTGCCTCTTGGGCTGTCACCCATGACCCAAGCCCTTATTTCTGGTACTATGGAAATTCTGGTGCCTTCTTTAACATGTCTTAGAATATCTGAGGCATGGGATTAGGGATGCATTCATTTTTCCATCAGTGTTCACTGGGAATTTCTGCTCCCAACTCCATTCCCCGGGCCCTGCTCCCCATATCCCTTCTCTGAGCTGTTCTTTCCTCTCTAGTCTGATTTTCACTAGTTTGGCCTGGTTTCTTCTCTCCTGCTCCCTCAAAGAATCTCTAACATAAAGCAGTTTTGCATAACAGACTTTACCAAAGTTTAAGGATAACAGGAATAATTACAGCACGGAGCTGAAAATATCTGCATAGTGAATTTCAGATGTTACTTTTCCTAGATACCTATTTGTCCTCACTTCATAGAAATTTCTCACTGACTATAAAAAGGGGGTTATAGTCTGCATCCAGGGTGCTGGGATCCCTTCTTCCTAAATCTTCTTCAACTTTCCTCTCCTTTCATCTTTTCCAGAGCCAACAACAGAGAAGCCCTAAATTCCTGCCATAGTAGAGCCGTTGATCCTCTATTTCATAGAGCATGCTCCCATCTAGAGGGACGTGAGGGCCTTTGGCCTACTTTTCATAGTCAGGAGAGCCATTAAGGTATTTCTTAGGGAAAGAAAAAAA